>NC_047050.1:35193207-35525707 GCF_011762595.2 Tursiops truncatus
AAGCAGAAACTAACACACCATTGTAAAGCAATTATACTCCAAAAACTATGTTAAAAAAAAAAAGAAAAGAAAAGATAAAAAGCTAAAGTTATTTGAAATCACAAAATACTCCAAATAGCTAACGCAGGCTTTAGAAAGAAGAACAAAGTTGGAGGTATCACACGTCCAGATATGAAACTCTATTACAAAGCTATAGTTTTCAAAACAGTATGGTACTGACATAAAAACAGACATATAAATGAATGGAACAGAATAGAAAGCCCATAAATAAAGCCATACATAATGGTCAGCTAATCTTAAACAAGGGTGCCAAGAATACACAACGGGGAAAGGATAGTCTCTTCATTAAAAGGTTGTAAAAACTAAATATCCACATGCACAGGAATGAAATAAAAACCCTTATGTTATGCCTTGCATAAAAATTAACTCAAAATTAATTAAAGCTTTAAATATAAGACCTGGAACAGCAAAATCCCTAGAAGAAATTGTAGAAGGTAACTCCTTAACATTGGTTTTGACAATGATTTATTGGATATGACACCAAAAGCAAAAGCAACAAAAGCAAAAATAAACAGGTAGGACTACATCAAACTAAAAAGCTTCTGCACAGTGAAAGAAATAATCAGCAGAGTTAAAGGCAACCTACAGAGTGGGAGAAAATATTTACAAACCGTATATTTGATGGGGGATTAATATCCAAAAAATATAAGAAACACATACAATTCAATAGCAAAAAAGCAAATAACCTAATTTAAAAATGGGAAAAGGACATGAATAGATATATTTCCAAAACAGAAATACAAATGGTCAACAGATATCTAAAAGATGATCAACGTCTCTAATCATTATGGAAATGCAAATCAAAACCACAATGAGATATCACCTCACACACTTTTGGATGGCTGTGATTAAAAACATAAAAGATAAAAAATGTTGGCAATGATGTGGAGAAATTTGAACCTTTGCACATTGTGATGGTAATATAAAATGCCATAGTTGCTATGGAAAACAGTATGGCAGTTCCTCAAAAAATTAAAAATAGAAGTACCATACGATCCAGCAATCCCATTTCTGGGTATATATCCAAAAGAATTGAGATCATGATTTGGAAGAGATACATGCAATCCATGTTCATTGAAGCATTATTCCCAATAGTCAAGATATGGAAAGAGCCTAAATGTCTATTGACAGTTGAACGGATAAAAACTTGGCATATACATACAAGTAATAAAGTTCATCCTTAAAAATGAAGGAAATCCTGCCATATGCAACAACATAGATGAATCTGGGGGAATTCACGTTATGTTATGTGAAATAAGCCAATCACAGAAGGACAAGTACTTCATGATTCCACTTACATGCTGGACCTAAAATAGTTAGACTCAAAGAAACAGAAAGTAGAATGGGGGCTGCCAGGGAGCTAGAGGGAGGAGGAAATAGGGAGTTGCTACAATGGGTATAAAGTTTCAGTTATGCAAGATAAATAACTCTAGAGATCTGCTGTGCAACATTGTGCCTATAGTCTACGATACTGTATTGTGCACTTAAAAACTTATTGAGGGTAAATCTCAAGTTAAGTATTCTTAACATAATAAAAAAAATCATAAAAAAAGTTTCTGGGGCTTCCCTGGTGGCGCAGTGGTTGAGAGTCTGCCTGCTGATGCAGGGGACACGGATTTGTGCCCCAGTCCAGGAAGATCCCACATGCCACGGAGCTGCTGGACCCATGAGTCATGGCCACTGAGCCTGCACGCCCGGAGCCTGTGCTCCACAACGAGAGAGGCCACAGCAGTGAGAGGCCTGTGTACTGCAAAAAAAAAAGAAAAAAAAGAAAAGAAAAGAAAAGAAAAGAAAAGAAAAGTTTCTGGTACTGTGCTACTGAAGCCCTAGCAAACTAAGACAGAGATATAAAAATATAAACAACACTGTCAGTCAACTTCATCTAATTGACATCTGTAGAACACACCACCCAACAATAACAGAATACACATTGCTTTTAATTGAAAATAGAATATTTACTAAGATAGATCATATTCTGGGCCATAAAACCAATGACACAGGTAATACAAAGTGTGTTCTCTGACCACAATAGAATTAAACCAGGAATCAATAAAAGCAAGTTACTCTTTTTTCTTTTTGATACATAAATTGAATTTGTTTCCGTACTTGTATATATTGTGGAATGTGACATTCAGATTATCCTCCCACTGATTTAAAATTATTACAATTAAGAATTTGGAAGAGGACAGGAAAGAGTCTTCCATTTTAACCAGGTAGGTACTGGACAAAAGCCTTTGTAAAGTGCATATGGTTCCAACCAGGAAATTTGGGATTAAATTATACAAATATTCAAAGGAATATGCATTCAAATATATTTTATTGCTTTATTTAAAACCAAAAAATAGAAACAATGTAAGTATTAATATTAATCATTTTAGTAACAAAAGAAAAATGAAACTGAAAAGGAAAATGTTACTATATTGCTCAGTTACCAGTACTATTATTTAAGTCCATCAGTGATTTACATTGTATTTCAGGAAATTCTACATTAATTTAAAAGCAACCCAAAATGTTGAATGTTAAAATCCCAAACCATCAATTTTTAGAGAAACTATAAAGTCAATAAAGCATTTAATAATCCCTTTAAACTATAATAATAGTAAGAAAGCAACTGTCATTTTATATTTACATAGGAATTCCAATTTACAAAGTGGTTTCTTATGTATTACCTCAACAAAGTATCAACATGTCTATAAAATAAACAGGAGGTGATTATGCTCAGTTTTCAGAGGAAGAAATTAAGACACAGAAATATTAAGAAAATATAAAATTCTGAGCTAGGAACCAGTTCTTCTAATGCCTAAACTCAACTATATGATTTACAATGAACTATTTTTTTCTTTTTTTGTCACACCGTTTACAGGATCTTAGTTTCCCAACCAGGGACTAAATGAGGGGCATGGCAGTGAAAGTGCCAAGTCCTAATCACTGGACCACCAGGAACTCCCTGCAATGAATACTTTTCTTTATCTTGAAGTTTTACATATGAAAGTAGATTCATTTATCAACATATTTTAAACCTATAGTAAAAATGTGTCAAATAAAAACATTCTTCCAAATTATATTTGGAAAACATATAATCTATGTTGCTTATCATGGTCTCAAAGTAAATGACTTACAAAGCTCAAAACAAAAATCACAGTGTCTGGGAGTGCTCATGTCAAGGAGTACTTCCCAGAAATGCTGCTGTCAGTGTCCTTGTCCCTACAGTGAGCCACAGCCACCCCCGGCCTCTGCAGGAGACTCTCCAACATTAACAGAGACTTATGACATGTATTTAGCTCCTGAGATCATCTCCAGTGAGTATCCAGATAAACCTACACATACTCAGCTACTCCAGCTGAAGGAGACAGAAGTTGTCTAGCAAGACAGCATATTTCTAACAGAATTCTTCAGGAGCGCTGATCCTCACTGGAACACCAAGGACAATTCATCTCAAATTGCAATTTTCAGGATGTTCTCACAGAAAATTGCTCTGTAAGTTGGTGTGTCCATGGGAGAAGGAAGTTGAGCAGAAGCAAGAAGAACTAGAATCCTGCAGCCTGTGGGATAAAAACCACATTCACAGAAAGACAGACAAGATGAAAAGGCAGAGGGCTAGGTACCAGATGAAGGAAAAAGATAAAACCCCAGAAAAACAACTAAATGAAGTGGAGATAGGCAACCTTCCAGAAAAAAATTGAGAATAATGATAGTGAAGATGATCCAGGACCTCAGAAAAAGAATGGAGGCAAAGATCGAGAAGATGCAAGAAATGTTTAACAAAGACCTAGAAGAATTAAAGAGCAAACAAACAGAGATGAACAATACAATAACTGAAATGAACACTACAGTAGAAGGAATCAATAGCAGAATAACTGAGGCAGAAGAACAGATAAGTCACCTGGGAGACAGAATGGTGGAATTCACTGCTGTGGAACAGAATAAAGAAAAAAGAATGAAAAGAAATGAAGACAGCCTGAGAGACCTCTGGGACAACATTAAACACAACAACATTCTCATTATAGGGGTCCCAGAAGGAGAAGAGAGAGAGAAAGGACCAGAGAAAATATTTGTAGAGATTATAGTCGAAAATTTCCCTAACATGAGAAAGGACACAGCAATCCAAGTCCAGGAAGCACAGAGAGTCCCATACAGGATAAACCCAAGGAGCAACATGCCGAGACATATAGTAATAACTATCAAAAATTACATACAAAGAAAAATCACTGAAAGCAGCAAGGGAAAATGGCAAACTACAGGGAACTCCATAAGGTTAACAGCTGATTTCTGACCAGAAACTCTATAAGCCAGAAGGAAGTGGCATTATATACTGAAAGTGATGAAAGGGAAGTACCTACAACCAAGATTACTCTACCCGGCAGGGATCTCATTCAGATTCAATGCAAGAATCAAAAGCTTTACAAATAAGCAAAAGCTAAGAGAATTCAGCACAACAAAACCAGCTCTACAACAAATGCTAAAGGAACTTCTTTAAGTGGGAAACACAAGAGAAGAAAAAGACCTACAAAAACAAACCCAAAATAATTAAGAAAATGGTCATAGGAATATACATATTGATAATTACCTCAAACATGAATTGATTAAATGCTCCAACCAAAGGACACAGGCATGCTGAATGGATACAAAAACAAGACCCATATATATGCTGTCTAAAAGAGATCCACTTCAGACCTAGAGACACATACAGACTGAAAGTGAGGGAATGGAAAAAGATATTCCATGCAAATGGAAAATAAAGGAAAGCTGGAGTAGCAATGCTCATATCAGATAAAATAGACTTTAACATAAAGAATGTTATAAGAGACAAGGAAGGACACTATATAATGATCAAGGGATCAATCCAAGAAGAACATATAACAATTATAAATATATGTGCACCCAACAGAGGAGCACCTCAATATATAAGGCAATTGCTAACAGCTATAAAAGAGGAAATTGACACTAACAAAATAATAGTGGGGGACTTTAACACCTCACTTACACCAATGGACAGATCATCCAAAATGAAAATAACTAAGGAAAGAGAAGCTGTAAATGACACAACAGACCAGATACATTTAATTGATATTTATAGGACATTCCATTCAAAAACAGCAGATAACACTTTCTTCTCAAGTGCACAGGGAACATTCTCCAGGATAGATCACATCTGGGTCAAAAAATCAAGCCTCAGTAAATTTAAGAAAATTGAAATTATATCAAGCATCTTTTCTCACCACAACACTATGAGGTTAGAAATGAATTACAGGAAAAAAAAAAACGTAAAAAACAAACACACATGGAGGCTAAACAATACGTTACTAAATAACCAAGTGATCACTGAAGAAATCAAAGAGGAAATCAAAAAATACTTAGAGAAAAATGACAATGAAAACACGACGATCCAAAACCTATGGGATGCAGCAAAAGCAGTTCTAAGACGTAAGTTTATAGCTACAAAAGCCTACCTCAAGAAACAAGAAAAATCTCAAATAAAAAATATAACTTTACACCTAAAAGAACTAGAGAACAAAGAACAAACAAAACCCAAAGTTAGCAGAAGGAAAGAAATCATAAAGATCAGAACAGAAATAAAAGAAATAGAAACAAAGAAAACTATAACAAAGATCAATAAAACTAAAAGCTGGTTCTTTAATAAGATAAACAAAATTGATAAATCATTAGCCAGACTCATAAAGAAAAAGAGGAAGAGGACTCAAATCAATAAAATTAGAACTGAAAAAAGAGAAGTTAAAAAAGACACCAAAGAAATACAAAGCATCCTAAGAGAATGCTACAAGAAACTCTATGTCAAAATAATGGACAACCTGGAAGATATGGACACATTCTTAGAAAGGTATAACATTCCAAGACTGAACCAGGAAGAAATAGAAAATACGAACAGACCAATCACAAGTAAAGAAATTGAAACTGTGTTTAAAAAATCTTCCAACAAACAAAAGTCCAGGACCAGATGGCTTCACAGGTGAATTCTATCAAACATTTAGAGAAGAGCTAACACCCATCCTTCTCAAACTCTTCCAAAAAATTGCGGAGGAAGGAACACTCCCAAACTCATTCTATGAGACCACCATCACCCTGATACCAAAACCAGATAAAGATACTACAAAAAATGAAAATTACAGGCAAATATCACTGATGAATATAGATGCAAAAATCCTCAACAAAATACAAGTAAAGAGAATCCAACAACACATTAAAAGGATCACACACCATGATCAAGTGGGATTTATCCCACAGATGCAAGGATTCTTCAATATACGTAAATCAATCAGTGTGATACACCATATTAACAAATTGAAAAATAAAACCCATATGATCATCTCACTGAATGAAGAAAAAGCTTTTGACAAAATTCAACACTTATTTATGATTAAAAGTCTCCAGAAAGTAGCCATAGGGGGAAGCTGCCTTAACATAGTAAAGGCCATATACGACAAACCCACAGCAAACATCATTCTCAATGGTGAAAAACTGAAAGCATTTCCTCTAAGATCAAGAACAAGACAAGGATGTCCACTCTCACCACTATTATTCATCATAGTTTTGGAAGTCCTAGTCACAGCAATCAGAGAAGAAATAGAAATAACAGGAATACAAATTGGAAAAGAAGAAGTAAAACTGTCACTCTGTGCAGATGACATGATACTATACATAGAGAATCCTAAAGGTGCCTCCAGAAAACTACGAGAGGTAATCAGTGAATTTGGTAATGTTGCACAATACAAAATTAATGCACAGAAATCTCTTGCATTCCTATACACTAATGGTGAAAAATCTGAAAGACAAATTAAGGAAACACTCCCATTTACCACTGCAACAAAAAGAATAAAATTCTAAGAATAAACTTACATAGGGAGACAAAAGACCTGTATGCAGAAAACTATAAGACACTGATGAAAGAAATTAAAGATGATCCCAACAGATGGAGAGATATACCATGTTCTTGGATTGGAAGAATCAATATTGTGAAAAAGACTATACTACCCAAAGCAATCTACAGGTTCAATGCAAACCCTATCAAATTACCAATGGCATTTTTTATGGAACTAGAACAAAAAATCATAAAATTTGTATGGAGACACAAAAGACCCAAATAGAAAAAGTAGTCTTGAGGGAAAATAATGGAGCTGGAGGAATTAGACTCCCTAACTTCAGACTATACTACAAAGCTATAGTAATCAAGGAAATATGATACTGACACAAAAACAGAAACATAGATCAATGGAAAAAGATAGAAAGCCCAGAGATAAACCCACACACCTATGGTCAACTAATCTATGACAAAAGAGGCAAGGATATACAATGGAGAAAAGACAGTCTCTTCAATAAGTGGTAATGGGAAAACTGGACAGCTACATGTAAAGGAATGAAATTAGAACACTCCCTAACACCATACACAAAAATAAACTAAAAATGGATTCAAGACCTGAATGTAAGTCCAGACACTATAAATCTCTTAGAGGAAAACATAGGCAGAACACTCTTTGACATAAATCACAGCAAGATCTTTTTTTATCCACCTCCTAGAGTAATGGAAATAAAAACAAAAATAAACAAAGGGGACCTAATGAAACTTCAAATCTTTTGCACAGCAAAGGAAACCATAAATAAGACCAAAAGACAAACCTCAGAATGGGAGAAAATATTTGCAAATGAATCAACGGAAAAAGGATTAATCTCCAAAATATATAAAGAACTCATGCAGCTCAATATTAAAGAAACAAACAACCCAATCAAAAAACGGGCAGAAGACCTAAATAGACATTTCTCCAAAAAAGACATACAAGTTGCCAAGAAACACATGAAAAGCTGCTCAACGTCACTAATTATTAACAACATTCAAATCAAAGCTACAATGAGGTATCACCTCACACCAGTTAAAATGGGCATCATCAGAAAACCTACAAACAACAAATGCTGGAGAGGGTGTGGAGAAAAGGGAACCCTTTTGCACTGTTGGTGGGAATGTAAATTGATACAGTCACTATGGAGAACAGTATGAAGATTCCTTAAAAAACTAAAAATAGAATTACCATATGATCCAGCAATCCCGCCACTGGGTATATACCCAAAGAAAACCACAATTAAAAAGACACACTCCAATGTTCATTGCAGGACTATTTACAATAGCCAGTTCATGGATGCAACCTATATGCCCATTGACAGATGAATGGATAAAGAAGATGTGGAACATATATACAATGGAATATTACTCAGCCATGAAAAGGAATGAAATTGAGTCATTTGTTGAGACGTGGATGGATCTAGAGACTGCCATACAGAGTGAAGTAAGTTAGAAAGAGAAAAACAAATATTGTATATTAACACATGTATGTGGAACATAGAAAAATGGTACAGATGAACCGGTTTGCAGGGCAGAAGTTGAGACACAGATGTAGAGAACAAACTTATGGACACCAAGGGGGGGAAGCCATGGGGGTTGGGGATGGTAGTTTGCTGAATTGGGCAATTGGGATTGACATGTATACACCGATGTGTATAAAATTGATGACTAATAAGAACCTGCTGTATAAAAAAATAAATTAAATTAAATTCAAAACTTCAAGAAAAAAACTAATACTA
Source organism: Tursiops truncatus (assembly GCF_011762595.2). Classification (NCBI taxonomy): domain Eukaryota; kingdom Metazoa; phylum Chordata; class Mammalia; order Artiodactyla; family Delphinidae; genus Tursiops; species Tursiops truncatus. The sequence goes on from NC_047050.1 coordinate 35,201,857, forward strand.
AACTTTCTTTGGGTCATTTGTATGGAAATATGTTAATATAAATGATTCAGACATTACATGAAATTCCTAAAAATCTTATGTGTTCTGGTATAATGTTACGAGTCATAATTCTAGTTATTACTTTAGAATTGTTTATCTCTGAAATAACTAAATTTCCTTTTCAGTTGCATCATTATGAACTTTCATCAATTCTATAACTGTGGTCATTTTTAAGTCTTTTGTCCTTTACAAACAGTTCTGAGTGTACTCTGATGCTTTTCCAAAAATGTTCCTACAAAAGGGTTTCATCTTCAAGGAATTCATGGAAAACACTCTGACAAGTACAGTTTTCTGGTAAATGACTATAATGCTGAACTGAATGAATAAGTATTTTCAGAACTCTAATGGAAAATTGATGAATTCATAAAAGTGCTAACAAAAGATCAAGATAAAAAAGAATTAATTACATGGGACTGAGTGAACTGATGAGGATGATTATAATTTTTGTGGGAAGATGGCAGAAGAGTAAGATGCGGAGATCACCTTCCTCCCCACAAATACATCAGAAATACATCTACAAGTGGAACTGCTCCTATAGACCACCTACTGAATGCTGGCAGAAGACTTCAGACCTCCCAAAAGGCAAAAAACTCCCCACGTACCTGGGTAGGGCAAAAGAAAAAAGAAAAAACAGAGACAAAAGAATAGGATCGTGACCTGCACCAGTGGGAGGGAGCTGTGAAGGAGGAAAGGTTTCCACACACTAGGAAGCCCCTTTGTGGACAGAGACTGTGGGTGGCGGAGTGGGGAAGCTTCAGAGCCATGGAGGACAGCACAGCAACAGGGGTGCGGAAGGCAAAGCAGAGAGATTCCCGCACAGAAGATTGGTGCGGACCAGCACTCACCAGCCTGAGAGGTTTGTCTGCTTACCTGCCGGGGTGGGCGGGGCTGAGGCTTGGGCCTTTGGTCGGATCACAGGGAGAGGACTGGCAGCGTGAACACAGCCTGAAGGGGTTAGTGCACCACAGCTAGCCGGGAGGGAATCTGGGAAAAAGTCTGGACCTCCCGAAGAGGCAAGAGACATTTTCTTCCCTCTTTGCTTCCTGGTGCGTGAGGAGAGGGGATTAAAAGCGCTGCTTAAAGGAGCTCCAGAGACGGGCACGAGCTGTGGCTAACAGTGAGGACCCCAGAGACGGGAATGAGACACTAAGTCTGCTGCTGCAGCCACCAAGAAGCCTGTGTGCAAGCGCAGGTCACTATCCACACCTCCCCTCCGGGGAGCCTCTGCAGCCCGCCACTGCCAGGGTAATGTGATCCAGGGACAACTTCCCCAAGAGAACTCATGGTGCACCTCAGGCTGGTTCAATGTCACGCTGGCCTCTGCCGATGCAGGCTCACTCCGCCTCCGTAACCCTCTCTCACACCCTGCCTGAGTGAGCAGAGCCCCCGAATCAGTGGCTCCTTTAACCCTCTCCTATCTGAACAAAGAACAGACGCCCCCAGGCGACCTACACATGGAGGTGGGGCCAAATCCAAAGCTGAACCCCGGGAGCTGTGCAAAGAAGAGAAAGGGAAATTTCTCACAGCAGCCTTAGGAGCAGCGGGTTAAATCTCCACAATCAACTTGATGTACCCTGCATCTGTGGAATACCTGAATAGACAATGAATCATCCAAAATTGAGGAGGTGGACTTTGAGAATAAGATACATAATTTTTTCCCCTTTTCTTCTTTTTGTGACTGTGTACATGTATGCTTCTGTGTGAGATTTTGTCTGTATCGCTTTGCTTTCACCATTTGTGCTAGGGTTGTGTCCATCAGTTTTTGTTTTCTTTTTTTACTTAAAATTATTTTTCTTAATAATTAATTTGTATTTTAATATTTTATTTTTTATCTTACTTTATTTTATTTTATGCTCTTTCTGTCTACTTTTTCTCCCTTTCATTCTGAACCGTGTTGGTGAAAGGCTCTTGGTGCTACAGCCAGGAGTCAGTGACCTCCCAGCTCCACATAATATCAAATGGTGAAAATCTCTCACAGGTCTCCATCTCAAAGCCAAGACTCAGCTTCACTCAACGACCAGCAAGATACAGAGCTGAACATCCTATGCCAAACAACTAGTAAGACAGGAACACAACCCCATCCATTAGTAGAGAGGCTGTCTAAAATCATAATAAGTCCACAGACACCCCAAATCACATCACCAGGCGTGGACCTGCCCACCAGAAAGACAAGATCCACCCTCATCCACCAGAGCACACACAATAGTCCCCTACACCAGGAAGTCTACACAACCCACTGAACCACACTTAGCCACTGGGGAGAGACACCAAAAACAACTGGAAGTACAAACTTGCAGCCTGCAAAAATAAGACCCCAAACACAGTAAGATAAGCAAAATGAGAAGACAGAAAAACATACAGCAGATGAAGGAGCAAGGTAAAAACCCACCAGACCTAACAAATGAAGAGGAAATAGGGAGTCTACTTGAAAAAGAATTCAGAATAATGATAATAAAAATGATACAAAATGTTGGAAATAGACTAGAGAAAATGCAAGAAACATTGAACAAGGACCTAGAAGAACTAATGGGAAACAAGCAATGATGAACAACACAATAAATGAAATTAAAAATACCCTAGAATGGATCAGTAGCAGAATACATGAGGCAGAAGAATGGATAAGTGACCTGGAAGATAAAATAGTGTAATAGCTACTGCAGAACAAAATAAAGAAAAAAGAATGAAGAGAACTGAGGACAGTCTCAGAGACTGCATTAAATGCACTCAGAGACTGCATTAAATGCACCAACATTCGAATTATAGGGGTCCCAGAAGAAGAAAGCAAAAGAAAGGGACTGAGAAAATATTTGAAGAAATGATAGATGAAAACTTTCCTAACATGGAAAAGGAAATAGTTAATCAAGTCCAGGAAGCACAGAGAGTCCCATACAGGATAAATCCAGGAGAAACACATCAAGACACATATTAATCAAACTATCAAAAATTAAATACAAAGAAAATACATTAAAGGAACAAGGGAAAAACAACAAATAACACACAAGGGAATCCCCATAAGGTTAACAGCTGACCTTTCAGCAGAAACTCTGCAAGCCAGAAGGGACTGGCAGGACATATTTAAAGTGATGAAGGAGAAAAGCCTACAACCAAGATTACTTGACCCAGCAAGGATCTCATTCAGATTTGATGGAGAAATTAAAACCTTTAAAGACAAGCAAAAGCTGAGAGAGTTCAGCACCACCAAACCAGCTTTACAACAAATGCTAAAGGAACTTCTCTAGGCAAGAAACACAGAGAAGGAAAAGACCTATGATAAAAAACCCAAAACACTTAAGAAAATGGGAATAGGAAAACACATATCAATAACTGCCTTAAACGTAAATGGATTAAATGCTCTCACCAAAAGACACAGACCAGCTGAATGGATACAAAAACAAGACCCATATACATGCTGTCCATAAGAGACCCACTTCAGACTAGGGACACATACAAACTGAAAGTGAGGGGATCGAAAAAGATATTCCATGCAAATGGAAATCAAAAGAAAGCTAGAGTAGCAATTCTCTTATCAGACAAAATAGACTTTAAAATAAAGACTATTACAAGAGACAAATAAGGACACTACATAATGATCAAGTGATTGATCCAAGAAGAAGATACAATAATTGTAAATATTTATGCACCCAACATAGGAGCACCTCAATACATAAAGCAAATACTAACAGCCATAAAAGGGGAAATCGACAGTAACACATTCACAGTAGGGGACTTTAACACCCCACTTTCACCAATAGACAGATCATCCAAAATGAAAATAAATAAGGAAACAAAAGCTTTAAATGATACATTAAACAAGATGGATTTGATATTTATAGGACATTCCATCCAAAAACAACAGAATACACATTTTTCTCAAGTGCTCATGGAACATTCTCCAAGATAGATCATATCTTGGGTCGAAAATCACGCCTTGGTAAATTTAAGAAAATTGTATCAAGTATCTTTTCCAACCACAACGCTATGAGACTAGACATCAATTACAGGAAAAGATCTGTAAAAAATACAAACACATGGAGGCTAAACAATACACTACTTAATAATGAAGTGATCACTACAGAAATCAAAGAGGAAATCAAAAAATACCTAGAAACAAATGACAGTGGAGACACGACGACCCAAAACCTATGGGATGCAGCAAAAGCAGTTCTAAGAGAGATGTTTATAGCAATACAAGCCTACCTTAAGAAACAGGAAACATCTCAAATAAACAACTGAACCTTGCACCTAAAGCAATTAGAAAAAAAAGAACAGAAAAGCCCCAAAGTTAGCAGAAGGAAAGAAATCATAAAGATCAGATCAGAAATACATGAAAAACAAATGAAGAAAACAATAGCAAAGATCAATAAAACTAAAAGCTTGTTCTTTGAGGAGATAAACAAAATTGATAAACCATTAGACAGACTCATCAAGAAAGAAAGGGAGAAGACTCAAATCAATAGAATTAGAAATGAAAATGGAGAAGTAACAACTGACACTGCAGAAATACAAAAGATCATGAGAGATTATTACAAGCAACTCTATGCTAATAAAATGGACAACCATGGAGAAATGGACAAATTCTTAGAAATGCACAACTGCCAAGACTGAATCAGGAAGAAATAGAAAATATGAACAGACCAATCACAAGCACTGAAACTGAAATTGTGATTAAAAATCTTCCAACAAACAAAAGCCCAGGACCAAATGGCTTCACAGGCGAATTCTATCAAACATTCAGAGAAGAGCTAACACCTATCCTTCTCAAACTCTTCCAAAATATAGCAGAGGGAGGAACACTCCCAAAGTCTTTCTACAAGGCCACCATCACCTTGAAACCAAAACCAGACAAAGATGTCGCGAAGAAAGAAAACTACACAGCAATATCCCTGATGAACATAGATGCAAAAATCCTCAACAAAATACTAGCAAACAGAATCCAACAGCACATGAAAAGAATCATACACCATGATCAAGTGGAATCCTTGCAAGTAATGCAAGGATTCATAAACATACGCAAATCAATCAACATGATACACCATATTAACAAATTTAAGGAGAAAACCATATGATCATCTCAATAGATGCAGAGAAAGCTTTTGACAAAATTCAACACCCATTTATGATAAAAACCCTGCAGCAAATAGGCAGAGAGGGAACTTTCCTCAACACAATAAAGGCCACATACGACAAACCCACAGCCAACATTGGCCTCAATGGTAAAAACTGAAAGCATTTCCACTGAGATCAGAAACAAGACAAGGTTGCCCACTCTCACCACTCTTATTTAATATAGTTTTGGAAGTTTTAGCCACAGCAATTAGATAAGAAAAGGAAATAAAAGGAATCCAAATTGGAAAAGAAGAAGTAAAGCTGTCACTGTTTACAGATGAACTGATACTATACATAGAGAATCCTAAAGATGCTACCAGAAAACTACTAGAGCTAATCAATGAATTTGGTAATGTAGCAGGATACAAAATTAAAGCACAGAAATCTCTTGCATTCCTCTATACTACTGATAAAAATCTGAAAATGAAATCAAGAAAACACTCCCATTTACCATTGCAACAAAAAGAATAATATATCTAGAATAAACCTACCTAAGGAGACAAAAGACCTGTATGCAGAAAATTATAAGACACTGATGAAAGAAATTAAAGATGATACAAATAGATGGAGAGATATACCATGTTCTTGGATCGGAAGAATCAACATTGTGAAAATGACTCTACTACCCAAAGCAATCTGTAGATTCAATGCAATCCCTATCAAACTACCACTGGCATTTTTCACAGAAGTAGAACAAAAAATTTCACAATTTGCATGGAAACACAAAAGACCCCGAGTAGCAAAAACAATCTTGAGAAAGAAAAATGGAGCTGGAGGAATCAGACTCCCTGACTTCATACTATACTACAAAGCTACAGTAATCTAGACACTATGGTACTGACATAAAATCAGAAATATATATCAATGAAACAGGATAGAAAGCCCTGAGATAAACCCATGCACATATGGCCACCTTATGTTTGATAAAGGAGTCAGATATGTACAGTGGAGAAAGGACAGCCTCTTCAATAATTGGTGCTGGGAAAACTGGACAGGTACATGTAAATGTATGAGATTAGATCACTCCCTAACACCATACAGAAAAATAAGCTCAAAATGGATTAAAGACCTAAATGTAAGGCCAGAAACTATCAAACTCTTAGAGGAAAACATAGACAGAACACTCTATGCCATAAATCACAGCAAGGTCCTTTGTGACCAACCTCCTAGAGAAATGGAAATAAAAACAAAAATAAACAAATGGGACCTAATGAAACCTAAAAGCTTTTGCACAGCAGAGGAAAGCATAAATAAGACCAAAAGACAACCCTCAGAATGGGAGAAAATACTTGCAAATGAAGCAACCGACAAAGGATTAATCTCCAAAATTTACAATCAGCTCATGCAGCTCAATAACAAAAAAACTAACAACCCAATCCAAAAGTGTGCAGAATACCTAAATAGACATATCTCCAAAGAAGATATACAGATTGCCAACAAACACATGAAAGAATGCTCAACATCAATAATCATCAGAGAAATGCAAATCAAAACTACAATGAGATATCATCTCACACCAGTCAGAATGGCCATCATCAAAATATCTAGAAACAATAAATGCTGGAAAGGGTGTGGAGAAAAGGAACACTCTTGCACTGCTGGTGGGAATGTGAATTGGAACAGCCACTATGGAGAACAGTACGGAGGTTCCTTAAAAAACTACAAATAGAACTACCATATGACTCAGCAATCCCACTGCTGGGCATATACCCTGAGAGAACCATAATTCAGAAAGAGTCCTGTACCAAAATGTTCATTTCAGCTCTATTTAGAATAGCCAGGAAGTGGAAGCAACCTAAGTGTCCATTATTGGATGAATGCATAAAGAAGATGTGGCACATATATGCAATGGAATATTACTCAGCCATAAAAATAAACGAAATTGAGTTATTTGTAGTTACGTGGTTGGACCTAGAGTCTTTCTTACAGAGTGAAGTAAGTCAGAAAGATAAAGACAAATACCGTATGCTAACACATATATATGGAATCTAAGACCAAACAAAATGTCATGAGGAACATAGGGGTAAGACAGGAATAAAGACACAGACCTACTAGAGAATGGACTTGAGGATATGGAGAGGGGAAAGAGTAAGCTGTGAAAAAGTGAGAGAGTGGCATGGACATATATACACTACCAAATGTAAATTAGATAACTAGTGGGAAGCAGCCGCATAGCACGGGGAGGTCAGCTAGGTGCTTTGTGACCACCTAGAGGGGTGGGATAAGGAGGATGAGAGGGAGGAAGATGCAAGAGGGAAGTGATATGGGAACATATGTATATGTATAACTGATTCACTTAGTTATAAAGCAGAAACTATCACACAATTTTAAAGCAATTCTACTCCAATAAAGATGTTAAAAAAAAATGTTCTGGGATTTCCCTGGTGGTGCAGTGGTTAAGAGTCCACCTTCCAATGCAGGCGACACGGGTTCTAGCCCTGGTCCGGGAAGATCCCACATGCCGTGGAGCACCTAAGCCCATGTGTCACAACTACTGATCTCACATGCCACAACTACTGAAGCCTGCATGACTAGAACCCATGCACCACAACAAGAGAAGCCACCTCAATGAGAAGCCCGTGCATTACAAGAGTAGCCTCTGCTCGCCGAAGCTAGAGAAAGTCCATGGGCAGCAACTGAGACCCAACGCAGCGAAAAATAAATTAATTACTTAATTACTTTAAAAAAAGTGCTTCTGTGAAAAGTTTTATACATGAACATAGCCCACCAAATTGTTTACTGGTAATTAGTATATTCACATTCATGATGTACGTGTTCCAGTTTTTCACCTTTTTTCCTTTTTATTGGGTTATCTGTCTTTTTAGACTGATGAATAGGAGTTGTTATAGATCCTGAACATGAGTCCTTCATTAGACATATACACTGCAAGTAACTTCTCTTATTCCATGGTTTGACAACTTTCTTTTGAAAATCAGTATATTCCTTGTCCTCCTCTTATGGTTATAGGCTTTGTGATCTTGGGACATTCATCTATTTTCTCTTTCAAAGTTTTCTCATCAGTAAAATGACAATTTGATTTCTTGATTTTTAATTTTCTCTTGATCCTGTATTACATACATCCTTTTGCAAAGATTGAGTAAAGTTCTAAATCAAAATTTTGCTCTTCCCTCGTCCAGCTGGCTCACACTGGACGAGGGAAGAGCAAAGGAGCCACAGGCGGCAGCATCGCAGAACATACCAGCCTGTGCTCCCTCCTCCTCTAAATTTCTAGCCATTTAGGAAGTAACTTTGAGAGTTCTATACTAGAGACGGAATTCCTGTTAGAGAAAATTTACTTCATTTCCAAGTTCTGCTCCACTGGAGTCTTGCTTCTTAAACATTTTACCGCGTGGCTTTGGCTATTTCCTGCTTGACTTGAAGAAGTGGACTGCTGCCATCTTGTCGCCAAAAGAAGCATATACAACAGATTGACACCTGCTTAATATATTATTTTAAAAAGGGCAAAGAAGATCCTGAGCAAAAAGTGAAATTTGAGTGGTGATTGTGGTAGAATATTTGTGTGGAATTGTGCTTACTTAATTTCGCTGGTCTCATGTTGACCTTCTGAGAGTATTATTCATGTTTCTTCATGAAGATACCCAAGGAATCAGTATAAGTTGACAAAAATCATATAGAGGCTGGAGTGAGACAGGACTGGTTTTAAATATTAATTCCTGATCAAGTTATATGACTTCTCTGGGCCATACTTTTCCTGTCTGTCAAATAGAGATACCTTCAATCTTTTGGGTGGTTTTGAATATTATGGACCCGTACTGCCCAACAGAACAGCCAGTAGCACCCGTGGCTCATCAAAACTGAGATATGCTGTAAGCTGAACTGATGTATTGGATTATAAAGACTTGGTACAATTGATTTCATGTGGATTACTGTGGAGAACATACTATTTTGTATATCTTGGGTTAAATAAAATTACTAAATTTCATCTCAAAAATAATAATAATAATAATTTTTGTGACTTTCTGTTTGAATAAAAAATGTGATGTAATAAAAAAAATCACAATATCTGGTCAAAATGCAAGACAAATGGCCCATTAATTTTTTTGCATACGGACCTATCCTATTTCTCTTTCATTGTTTAAGTTCCTGGATTTCATTACAGTGCAATCAATGTAATGAATGCAGGAATAAGTGAATAAAAGACAGCACAATTTAATATAGAGTTGTGAGATTTTAAGCATCTTTTCTGGTACTGAAAAAATAATAAATGAACCTATACTACTTGAGATAAAAATAGAGTGAAAAGAGTTTTCTTCAGACATGACCAGGCAGCCTCGTGGTATCATAGCAGTTACCTCATCATCAAAAGGCAAAAAAAAAAAAAAAAAAAAAAAAAAAGCACACTTATCTACGCACAAGTTTAGCTTTTTTAGTTTAGTATCCATAAGATGAAATGTTTACAAATAACTTTGATAGCATTCCCTGACTGTTAGGTTTTGTGTCATATGTTGAACACAGGAAGTACCAGTACCTTAATAAAAACATAGCCTTTGATTTATGAAAATATGAGCAAATTTGCTGATACAATTTCATTCTTTATCATATTTCCTTCCACTGCTATATTTTCTCACTCAAATGTGACAAACAATGCAATTTATTGAACGTCTATGAGCTTTTTACAGTCATACTCTGTAACCTCATTTCAGATTCAAACCATATTAAAAGGTAGGTATAGAATCACCAATTCACTTTTGTTATCACAATGTCAATAAAGAACTGTGACCTAAGAGAGCCATCATAGAGTATCCATTGAGAGACTATGTGGTGTGGAAGCATTCATCTTTTAAATATCAGAAGACATGGTATAGACCTTGACAGCATTATGCTAAGAGAAAAAAGTCAGAGAAAGACAAATACTGTATGATCTCATTTATATGAGGAATTTAAAAACAAACTGAAAAACAAAAAAATGTAACTCACAGAAAAAGAGATAAGACTTGTGGTAATCAGAGGCAGAGGATCGAGTGAAGGAGAATTGAAAGAAAGTGGTCAAAATGTTAAAGCTTCCAGTTACAAGATAAATAAGTACTAGGGACTTAATGTACAACATAGTGACTATATGTTGTATGATACATAGGGAAGTTGTTGAGAGTAAATCCTAAGAATTCTCATCTCAAGGAGAAGATTTTTCTTTTTTCTTTTCTTCTTTGTTTTCCTTGTATTGTATCTATATGAGACGATGAATGTTAGCTGAACCTGATGTGACAAACATTTCACAACATATGTAAATCAAACCATCATGCTGTATACTTTGAACTTATACAGTGATGCATGTCAATTATTTCTCAGTAAAACTTTTAAAAAAATCATTAAAAAGAAAATGTGAATTCTAGCACATAGAAAAGTATTAATGGGATGAATGAATAAATAAGTAAATTATTTAATTTCTGATCTCATGATTCAATAAGTGAATAATATTTCATCAGTCATCTCAAAACTTCAGACATGAATTATAATAGTCTTACTTTACAGGATTGTGGTAAGTTCTAAAGAAAATGAAGTACCTGAGAGTGCTTTATAGATAATTATATGTTGTATAAATATGGTATCTTATGGAAGATATGGAACATTTGTTTTCATATTAAAATAATAGGATGTTATTTCAACCACTATGGATAAAATTCACAATGTATCCTTTTTCAGATACATTACAGTCCTATTTATTTAACATATGTCCATTTTCCCAAAAAACACAGTACAGTATTAACCATTTGACTATATTTATCAAAAAGAACCAGTTTTGTGTTTCCTAACAATTGGTGTCTAAATTTGCACATTAAGATGAATTTAAATATAAAGTCATGTCACTAGATATCTAATACATTATACTGGATCATGTGAGTTCTTTTCTTTTTCTTTAGTTCCTTTAATTGGCAGTGATTGATTTATAGTTTGTATGTGTTTCTGGCATCTGGGAAGTTCTCCTGTGTGCTACTCCATTGAGAGTAAGGCTTCATAAGCTGAAATGTGAATGAAGTTAAAGCAGTTGCTAAGAGATGGAAAACATTATGTCCTTAATTATGTTTCCACACCTGCATTTATGAATTCCATTTTGGGAGAGAGAAGAAGATATGCAGACAATTAAAGAAGTTGCTGCATGGACCCTACTGGTGATGAGTCACTACAGAGTTCACAGGTGCATAATAGTATTGAAGGAAATCCAAGTGTCTTGAGAGATAGAGCAAAGCACCAAGTACTTAATTACTTGTTGTGGAGGTTAGAGTTAAAATGAATTCATGGCGTTAATAAAATCCACATTCATATTGCCATTGATGGACCCATTCCTATGTTTGAAAAACTACATAAAGAAATGAACACAGGGCTTCCCTGGTGGCGCAGTGGTTGAGAGTCCGCCTGCCGATGCAGGGGACACGGGTTCGTGCCCCTGTCCGGGAAGATCCCACATGCCGCGGAGCGGCTGGGTCCGTGAGCCATGGCCGCTGAGCCTGCGCGTCCAGAGCCTGTGCTCCGCAACGGAAGAGGCCACAACAGTGAGAAGCCCACGTACCGAAAAAAAAAAAAAAAAAAAAAAAAAAAAAGAAATGAACACAATTTCATTAGTTTTAAAATAGTAATCTTGGTTTCTGCTAAGTACATTATAAAATAGTGTAAAGACTATAGGAGGTTGTATTTCAAAAGTGAGCTTGTTTAATTAGACTTCATATTTCACCAATATTTTTCTTAGTTCAGTCAGCAAATACTCAAGCAACTTATATGTGCTGAGGGCCAACTGTGCTATGATCAGTGTGGTGCTGGTTAACACTTTATCCTAGAAAGATAGTTTCTTCATTCAGGCACTTGCTCTACTATTGAAATAACTGAGAAACCAATCTGCCTCTGACTCCTGGCTCCTATTACATGTTCCTAGAACGGATGCCAGCTTGCAGTGTAACATTGTTTGAACAAAGGTTGTTTAGCACTAGGCCTGCTAAGTCCCTAGGGCTCTGGTCCACGTAGCAATGAATGAATTTCAGGTAAAATAAAAAGAATGTTGGGATTATTTTGTGAAAGAATGATTCTTTCTCTCAGTATTGGTTAAGTACATTTTTGGTAGTGCTTACCAAAACAAGACATGTTGAGAGCAGAGGAAAAGACCATCAGCAGTATCCTCTTCCCCATCTGAATTAGACTAAAGATGCATATTTATGTGGACATGCATATTCTGGACATGGAGCCATCCTATTAAAAATGCATGGAATACAAAGTTCTACTTTCCACATCTTAAATATTGTCATATAGGACAATGTTATTTTTCTTTCATTACAAAAATTAGTGATAGGAAATACTATAAGACAGATGGTTAGGTCCCACTTTGATGTCATTAAAAGAAAATAACACATATTTTGCTTGCTGCAATAATATGAGAGATAATTTAGTGAAAAGCATATTTACTAAATAAATATTTTCCGTGGAATGTGTTTGGGCATAAATACTTTCATTGTAATTGAATTTCTCTGCTATTTATGGTGCTTGTATTTTTAAAAACCAACTAGCTTACCTTGGACTAGGTGGCTTTCATTTTTGTTAAAATTGCTATAATGCTTAAGATAACAGTTTTACTGGTTCCAATCATCAGTCACAAATTTCTTCTCAATGCACTTGACCCTTTCCAGGATCTTAAGAAATTATACCTCATGTTTCTTTTAATGACCATCACTCTCAAATTTGCAAAAACTCATATATGTGGTTATTTTTGAATTAACTCTTAATTAAAATTTATGGTTTCATTGGTTTATGTTTAAGGAAAGGTTAAAATATTCACAATTATTTATAACACTTTAGATCATTGTAAACTGGACAATTATTAGTTGGACTAAACTGGACTTATTAGTGGAGAATTTCTCTTGGAGTTCCTGTTACTATCAGACTGTGACCATGTTGGCTAAATTGGTATCTCTTTCTTTCCCAGTGCACATTCTGGTTGCTTTTGCTTTTGTTTTTAGAACTTACTTCATAAGTTGGTGATAAGAATTAAATGAAACAATCCATATCCAATGCTTAGCAAAGTGCCTGACACATTGTAAACTCTCAATAAATGCTATTTTAACACACACACACACACACACACACACACACACACACACACACAATATGGTGATGCTGTTTGGCTTCAGATAGACAAGGCCCTCCCAAAGGGATTATAGAAGGCTGTGAATTGCTTACCAGGCAAAGCACACTGACATCAGTTCTTTACTTTTCAGTTCTTCCTGACCCATCAATCAAATATTTGTTGACTCCCTACAATGTGTACAGAACTTAGAAAGATAAGAAGTGGTATAAAATAATTTGTTTCTGGGTGCTTAGAAAGATACCAAGTGGTATAAAATAATTTGTTTCTTTCAAGAAGTTACATCCTAACCACAGAAACTATGTCACTGAAGAAAAAGTATTACTTCAGACCAATTTCAATTACTTTCAATTTCTTAAATCCTCAATTATAAGAACTGAAGCCCTATGTTCTCAATCATCACCAAAGAATTTAATCACAGCTCCCAAATTCTGAAAACTTTCATCTATTGATTCTGATTTCAAAAACCTTTGGAGAGGAGTCAAGATGGTGGAGTAGTAGAAGGACATGAAGTTCATCTCTCCCCATAAATGCATCAAGAATACATTTACAAATAAAACAATTCTCACAGAGTACCGGCTGAACATGAGCAGAGGATCTTGGACACCTAAAAGGACAAGAAAGATTCCCACATAACCAGAAAGGACTAAAAAGAAGGGAAAAGGAAGAGCAGAGGAAGTGGGACGGGACCTGTGCCTCTGGTGGAGAGCTGAGGGAGAGGAGAGGTTCTTGCACCTGGGGAAACCCCCTCACAGGCAGCGATATCAGTTGGGACAGAAGGGAAACTTCAGGGGCTATTGAAGGAGAGTGCAGCAACCAGTCTGTGGCAGACAGGACAAAGTGAGACCTACACAGATGGTCCGAGCCACAGTCCTGCCTGCCCCAACCTGAGATGTGTGCCCCCCAGTGCAGACAGGGGCTTTTGAAGACCAAACCCAAGCAGAGGAACACTGTTAGCTGCGAGGACACAGCCTGAAGGGACGGGAGTGAGGAAATCTGCAACTGGGAATGCTTTTGGAGGAAACTTGGACCACCAAAGAAACAAAGCAGCATTGTTGAGTGATGTGCGGGGGCAGGTGGGTACCATTGCAGCCTCTCTTCCCACACACTGACCCCTGACTCCCTGCACATTAGGAAGACCTCTCACCTGGGTGGGTGCTCCCATGACACTGGTGCCTGCCACCTCCTCTTCCATGCCTTATCTCCTCCATGGCAGGTACTCTCACGGCCCCAGCCACTGCTGACTCCACTCTCCCTTCTTAATGGGGCAGACTCGTGTGCTCTGGGGCAGTCTCAGGAGCAGACCCCCTGTGGGTGTCCCACACACAGAGGTGGAGCTGAAACTGAGCCCCAGTGGCCATGCAACTAAGGAAGAAAAGATGAAGTCTCTCCTCGCAACTGGGCAAACTGTAAATTGACACCCCCATGACTGGCTTTATACACTCAGCACCTACATAACATCTGAACAAACAATGAGTGCTCTCATAGCCAAAATGGGTCTACCTTTAGCAGCTGTAGACTTTGTGGGCATGTACCTGTGGGGGTTGGGTCAGGCCAGAGTCTGAGCTGTCCTTACAGCACCCACAGTGGGTTTATTTCCATGATTACTGTAATGTTGGGACCTGATTTCAGTGGACCTATGCTGATGGCTTGTTGAAAACATCTCCTGAGAGACACCAGGGACAATTGCCAGCATAACCACAGTTATGGTGGGGCTGAGAGCAGTGACAAAAACAGTGTAATTTGAGAGCTCACACAATGGTTGAAAGGTGACACAACAGAGCATACCCACAGGTGAACACCTCCAGAGGAGGAATACTCAGTGGCTTCTCTCCCAATGGGAGTGCTCCAATCCAGCCTACCTCACATTGCAGATCAGAAACACAACTAAGAAACAGAGGTGGGGGACTCTCCTCCAATAGTGAGGGAGCAGACCCCAATCATGACAGGGCAGTCACAGCCACAGAGCAAAGCGGAGGCTCTGCTCAATATCCAGAGCAGGCTCTGGTCACCACAAGATCAGTTACACCTACTATCAAGGAGATAATGGCCAGCATACACTGAGGAAAAAGCTGACAGACATCTATACTAAAAACACTCCTTACACCAAAACATATTAAACCCACTCAGGCTACACAGGGAAGTTCCCACATAAAAATAGCCCTCCAAGAGAATCTAAGTGTCTGGTATCAGGAAGAACCTCCAGAGCATTTAGCCTTGAAGGCCAGTGGGGCTTGAGTGTAGGAGGTCCACAGGACTGTGGGAAACAGAGACTCCACTGTGGGGGCAAGACACTGGTAGCAGAAACCCCAGGGAATATTGAGTGGAGTGAGCTCTCCTGGAGGTCCCCATTTAAACACCAAGACCTGGCACTATCCAAAAGCCTGTAGACTCCAGTGTTGGCAAGCCTCAGACCAAACAACCAACAGGACAGGAACACAGCCCAACCCATCAGAAGACAGGCTGCCTAAAGTTTTACTGAGCTCAGCCACCTCAAAACACATCCCTTGACATGGCCCTGCCCATATCAAGGCCGAGGCCCTGTCCCTGCTAGGGATAAGATGCAGTTCCACCCACCAGAGGGCAGGCACCAGTCCCTCTCACCAGGAAGCCTGCACAATGCCCTGGATCAATCTCACACAATGGGGGCAGACACCAGAAGCAAGAGGAATTATAATCCAGCAGCCTGTGGAAATGAGACCTCAAACACAGAAAGCTGGACAAAATGAGATGACAGAGAAATATGTTACAGATGAAGAAACAAGATAAAAACCCATAAGAAGAACTAAATGAAGGGGAGATAGGCAATCTCCCTGAAAAAGAATTCAGAGTAATGTTAGGAGAGATGATCAAAAATCTCAGAAAAAGAATGGAGGCACAGGTAAAGAAGATACAAGAAATGTTTAACAAGGAGCTAGAAGATTTAAAGAACAGAGATGGATGATACAATAACTGAAATAAAAAATACACTAGAAGAAATCAATAGAATAACTGAGGCAAAAGAACAAATAAGTGAGCTGGAACACAAAGTGGTGGAAATCACTGCCACAGAACAGAATAAAGAAAAAGAAAAAAGAAAAGAAGTGAAGACAGTTTCATAGACATCTGGGGCAACATTAAAAGTAACAACATTCACATTATAAGGGTCCCAGAAGGAGAAGAGAAAGAGAAAGGGCCTGAGAAAATATTTGAAGGTATTATAGATGAAAACTTTCCTAACATGAGAAAGGAAACACTCACTTAAGTCAAGGAAGCACAGAGAGTCCCATACAGGATAATTCCATGGAGGAACACACTAAGACACAAATTCATCAACTGACAAAATTAAAGACAAATAAAAAAATTAAAAGCAATGAGGGAAAAGCAACAAATAACATACAAAGGAATCCCCATGAGGTTATCAGCTGATTTTTCATCAGAAATGTTGCAGGCCAGAAGGGAATGGCAGGACATATTTAAAGTGATGAAAGGGGAAAAACGTAAAACCAAGATTACTCTACCCAGCAAGGCTCTCATTCAGATTTGACAGAGAAATCAAAAGCTTTGCAGACAAGTAAAAGCTAAGAAAATTCCTGCATCAACAAAACAGCTTTACAACAAATGCTAAAGGAACTTCTCTAGGCAGGAAAGAAACCAACAAATTAAAACAACCTTGTACATATATGGACTGCTATATCAACCTCATGGGAACAGCAAACACAAAAACTACAACAGATATACACACAATAGAGAAAAAATAACCCAAACACAACACTAAAGATGGTTATCAAACTGCAAGAGAACAAAAGACAAAGGGAAGATAAAAGACCTACTAAACCAAACCCAAAACAATTAAGAAAATGGCAATAGAACATACATATCAATAATTACCTTAAATGTAAATGGATTAATGCTCCAACCAAAAGACATAAACTGGCTGAATGGATACAAAAACAAGAGCCATATATATGCTGTCTACAAGAGACCCTCTTCAGACCTAGGGACACATACACACTGAAAATGAGGAGATGAAAAAAGATATTTCATGCAAATGGAAATCAAAAGAAAGCTAAAGTAGCAATACTCATATCAGACAAAATAGACTTTAAAATACTGTTACAAGGGACAAAGAAGGACACTACATAATGATCAAGGGATCAATCCAAGAAGAAGATATAACAATCTTAAATATATATGCACCGAACATAGGAGCATTTCAATACATAAGGCAAAAGCTAACAGCCATAAAAGTGGAAATGAACTGTAACACAATAATAGTGGTGGATTTTAACACCTGATTCACAGCAATGGACAGATCATGAAGACAGAAAGTCAATAAGGAAACATAAGTCTTAAATGACACATTAGACCAGATAGACTTAATTGATATCTATAGGACATTCTATCCTAAAGCAGCAGAATACACTTTATTCTTAAGTGCACATGGAATATTCTCCAGGATACAGCACATCTTTGGCCACAAATCAAGCTTTGAAAAATTTAAGAAAACTTATGTCATATCAAGTATGTTTTCCAACCACAACACTATGAGATTAGAAATCAATTACAGGAAAAACTGTAAAAAACACAAACACATGGAAGCTAAACAATATTTTACTAAATAACCAATGGATCACTGAAGAAATCAAAGAGGAAATCAAAAAATACCTAGAAACATGGGCTTCTCTGGTGTCACAGTGGTTGAAAGTCTGCCTGCCGATGCAGGGGACACGGGTTCATGCCCCAGTCCAGGAAGATCCCACATGCTGCGGAGCGGCTGGGCCCGTGACCCATGGCCGCTGAGCCTGTGCGCCTGGAGCCTGAGCTCTGCAACGGGAGAGGCCACAACAGTGAGAGACCCATGTACCCAAAAAAAAAAAAAAAAAAAAAAAAAAAACCTAGAAACAAATGCCAATGAAAACACGATGATCCAAAACCTATGGGATGCAGCAAAAGTAGTTCTAAGAGGGAAGTTTATAGCAATACAATCTTACCTCAGGAAACAAGAAAAATCAGAAAAAGACAAACTAACCTTACATGTAAAGCAGCTAGAGAAAGAAGAACAAACAAAACTCAAAGTTAGTAGAAGGAAATAAATTATAAAGATCAGAGCAGAAATAAATGAAATAGAAACAAAGAAAACAATAGCAAATATCAATGAAACTAAAAGCTGGTTCTTTGAGAAGATAAACAAAATTGTTAAACCCTTAGCCAGACTCATCAAGAAAAAAGGGAGATTACTCAAATCAATAAAATTAGAAATGAAAAAGAGAAGTTATAATGGACACCACAGAAATACAAAGGATCATAAGAGATTACTACAAGTAACTATATAAAAATAAAATGGACAACATTGAAGAACTCAACAAATTCTTAGAAAGGTACATCCTTCCAAGACGTAACCAGGGAAAAACAGAAAATATGAACAGACCAATCACAAGTACTGAAATTGAACTGTGGTTGATAAACTTCCAATAACTAAAAGTCCAGAACCAGATGGCTTCACAGGCGAATTCTATCAAACATTTAGAGAAGAGTTAATACCTACCATTCTCAAACTACTCCAACAAATTGCAGAAGATCCAACTCTCCCAAGCTCATTCTATGAGGCCACCACCACCCTGATATCAAAACTAGACAAAGACAGCACACAAAATAGAAAACTATAGGTCAATATCACTGATGAACATAGACCCAAAAATCCTGGACAAAATGCTAGCAAATTGAATCCAACAACACATTTAAAAGATCATACACTATGACCAAGTGGAATTTATCCCAGGAATGCAAGGATTCTTCATCAATTCATCTTCATTCAATCAAAGTGATACACCAAGTTAACAAACTGAAGAATAAGAAGAATATGATCATCTCAGTAGATGCAGACACAGCTTTTGACAAAATTTGACACCCATTTATGATAAAAACTCTCCAAATAATGGGCATAGAAGGATCATACCTCAACATAATAAAGACCATATATGACAAACCCACAGCAAACATCATTATCAACAATTAAAAATTGAAAGATTTCCTCTAAGATCAGGAACAAGACCAGGATGTCCACTCTTGCCTCTTTTATTCCACATAAATGTGAAGTCCTAGCCACAGCAATCAGAGAAGAAAAGGAAATAAAAGGAATCCAAATTTGAAAAGAAGAAGTAAAGCTGTCACTGTTTGCAGATGACATGATACTCTACATAGAGAATCCTAAAGATGTTACCAGAAAACTACTAGAGCTAATCAATGAATTTGGTAAAGTAGGAGGATACAAAATTAATGCAGAGAAATCTCTTGCATTCCTATGCACTAATGATGAAAATCTGAAATAGATATTAAGGAAACACTCCCACTTACCATTGCAACAAAAAGAATAAAATACCTAGGAATAAACCTACTTAGGGAGGCAAAAGACCTGTATGCAGAAAACCGTAAGATACTGATGAGAGAAATCAAAGATGACACAAACAGATGGAGAGATATACCATGTTCTTCTGTTGGAAGAATCAATAATGCAAAAATGACTATACTACCCAAATTAATCTACAAATTCAGCGCAATCCCTATCAAATTACTGGTAAGATTTTTCACAGAATTAGAACAAAAATCTTGCAGTTTGTATTGAAACACAAAAGATCACAAATAGCCCAAGCAATCCTGTGAAATAAAAACAGAGCTGGAGGAATCAGGCTCCCTGACTTCAGACTACACTACAAAGCTACAGTCATGGTAATGGAAAAAAATCACAAATATAGATAAATGTAACAGGATAGAAAGTCCAGAGATAAACCCATGCACCTATGGTCACCTAATCTATGACAAAGAGGCAAGAATTTACAATGGAGAAAAGACAGTCTCTTCAAATAAGTAGTGCTGTGAAAATTAGACAGCTACATGTAAAAGAATGAAACTAGAACATTCTCTAACACCATACACAAAAATAAACTCAAAATGTATTAAAGACCTAAATGTAAGACTGGATACTTTAGAACTCTTAGAGGAAAACATAGGCAGAACACTCTCTGACATAAATCACAGCAAGATCTTTTTTGATCCACCTCCTAGAGTAATGAAAATAAAACAAAAATAAACAAATGGAACCTAATTAAACTTAAAAGTTTTTTCACAGCAAAGGAAACCACAAACTAAACAAAAAGACAACCTATATATAGTAGGAGAAAATATTTGCAAATGTAGCAACTGACCAGGGATTAAGCTCCAAAATATATATATTATTTATTCCTATATATTAAGCTCCAATATATATTTTCTCATCATAAGTCTTATATCTTTTAGGCAATTTAGAAGAAACATTTCATGAAGCATGTGGAGAAAACAGAATCCTCTACACTGTTGGTGGGAATGTAAATTGGTACAGCCACTATGGAGAAGAGTATGGAGGTTCCTTAGAAAACTAAAAATAAAGCTATCATATGTTCTAGCAATCTCACTCCTGGGCATATATCCAGAGTAAGCTATAATTCAAACAGATACATGCACCCCAATTTTCATTGCAGAACTATTTACAATAGGCAGGGTAGGGAAGCAACCTAAATGCCCATCTATGGACGAATGGATAAAGATGTGGTAGTTATATACAATAGAATATTACTCAACCATAAAAAGAAGAACGAAATAATGTCATTTGCAGAAACATGGATGGACCTAGAGATTACCATAGTAAGTGAAATATGTCAGACAGAGAAACAAATATCATATGATATCACCTATGTGTGGAATCTAAAAAAAAAGAAAAAAAGGTATGAATGAACTCATTTACAAAACAGAAATAGAGTCACAGATGTAGAAAACAAATTTATGGTTTCATGGGGGAAAGTGGTGGGAGGGATAAACTGCGAGATTGGGACTGACTCGTATTCACACTACTATATACAAAGTAGATAACTAATAAGGGCCTACTGTATAGCACAGGGAACTCTACTTAATACTCTGTAATGACCTATAAGGGAAAATAATCTAAAAAAGAGTGGACATATGTATATGTATAACTGATTTACTTTGCTGTACATCAGACAATAACACAACATTGTAAATCAACTATACTCCAATGAAAATTCATTTTAAAAAAATTAAAAAACACAACAAACAAAAACCTTAATGAATGTTTTCCCTATTAGTGATCAAGTTTCAGAACTCCTCAGTTCCTTATTGTGTTAACATCATATGGAGGAGATAGTGAACTAAACTTGGGAAATCTTGAATCAGTTGTTGCCAGAGCCACTATCCAGCTCTGTGGCCATGAATAATGTATTTCACTTTTCTAAACCTCAGGTCTTACTTTTTAAATTCAAGAGACCACACATACACACAAACACACACACTCACACAGAGACACTCAGCTCTTTAGCAGCTGTAGCAGGTGATGGCAACTTTGCTGCTTAGGATGGAATGATGTTCCGTGACAAATTTATCTCCATCTTTATTATATGGTCCCCAACCTTCTTGATTTCTCAGCAGCATATACCCAAAGACTATCCTTCTATGTTAAACATAATCTACAGGGGCTTCCTTGGTGGTACAGTGGTTAATAATCCACCTGCTAATGCAGGGGACACAGGTTCCTGCCCTGGTCTGGGAAGATCCCATATGCCATGGATCAACAAAGCCTGTGTGCCACAACGACTGAACCTGTGCTCTAGAGCCTGTGAGCCACAACTACTTAAGCCCATGCACATAGAACCCATGCTCCACAACAAGAGAAGCCACCAGTACGAGAAGCCTACACACCACAATGAAGAGCAGCTCCCACTCTCTGCAACTAAAGAAAGCCCATGCACAGTAATGAGAACCCAATGCAGCAATAAATAAATAAATAAATTTATAAAAAACATTATCTACAGAAATTATACTTGGAGATTTCTTGGCTATGTTGGAAAAACCATGAGTTTTTTTTGTGTGTTTGTTTGTTTGTTTAATTGAAGCAGACAGTAGGTAGAGTATGGGTAGTGCTTCAGTAGATGCACATATTTTCTATTTTCACCATTGGAGACTTCCTATGTTTGGGGAAATTGAGACAAATAAATATAAATATATCCTATAAATGTTTAAGTGAAAATATGAGTGCATCATTCTTAAAAGTTTTCTATACAACCTTATAAATATTAGAAGCTATTTTCCTAAAGAATATAAACATAGGGAAAACTAGCAATCTTTAAAGGTCTTGATGAAGAACTAATAAATTTTTTCTCCATGAGTGCCTTGAAAAGATTATTTGGATCACAAAATAGTAAAAGTTTCATCTCCCACTGTCTTACATTAATTCAATGCGAAGATAATTATACAATATTATCTCAGGAAAAACCAGCCAGCTACTTTTATTCATGCATACATTTCTCTAGAAAACTTCAGTCACATTTTTCAATTAATTTTTACTGTATTGGTTGCCTTTGGATCTAAATTTTAAAAAGTTTTAAGAAGGGAGCATTGCTACCTGGGCTCTTTGGTAGGGCCAATGACAGAAACTAGGAGGGCTCACACCAAGGAGCATCCCCAGAACTTCCACCGCCAGTGTCCGCATCCCCACATTGAGCCATAGCCACCCCCTGCCTCTGCAGGTGACCCTCCAACACTAGTAGTGTTTTAGAAAGAATGCATTTATCCTCAAAATAATTTTTAAGAAATTGAAAAGAAAACCCGTATTGATGAAAGGCTCTTGTTGCTGCAGCCAGGAGTCAGTGCTGTGCCTCTGAGGTGGAAGAGCCAACTTCAGGACACTGGTCCACAAGAGACCTCCCATCTCCACAAAATATCAAATGGCAAAAATCTCTCAGAGATCTCCATCTCAACACCAGCACCCAGCTTCAATCAACGACCAGCAAGCTACAGTGCTGGACACCCTATGACAAACAACTAACAAGACAGGAACACAACCCCAACCATTAGCAGAGAGGCTGCCTAAAATCATAATAAGGCCACAGACACCCCAAAACACACCACCAGACGTGAACCTGCCCACTAGAGAGACAAGATCCAGCCTCATCCACCAGAACACAGGCACTAGTCCCCTCCACCAGGAAACCTACACAACTCACTGAACCAACTTTAGCCACTGGGGACAGACACCAAAAACAACAGGAACTACGAACCTGCAGCCTGCAAAAAAGAGACCCCAAACACAGTAAGATAAGCAAAATGAGAAGACAGAAAAACACACAGCAGATGAAGGAACAAGATAAAAAACCCACCAGACCTAACAAATGAAGAGGATATAGGCAGTCTACTTGAAAAATAATTCAGAATAATGATAATAAAGATGATCCAAAATCTTGGAAATAGAATAGGGAAAATGCAAGAAACATTGAAAAAGGAATTAGAAGAACTAAAGAGGAAACAAGCAATGATGAACAACACAACAAATGAAATTAAAAAGATTCTAGATGGTATCAATAGCAGAATAACTGAGGTAGAAGAACGGATAAGTGACCTGGAAGTTAAAATAGTGGAAATCAATACGGCAGAGCAGAAAAAAGAAAAAAGAATGAAAAGAACTGAGGACAGCCTCAGAGACCTCTGGGACAGCATTAAACGCAACAACATTCAAATTATAGGGGTTCCAGAAGAAGAAGAGGAAAAGAAAGGGACTGAGAAAATATTCGAAGTGATTATAATTGAAAACTTCCCCAATATGGGAAAGGAAATAGTTAATCAAGTCCAGGAAGCAGAGAGAATCCCATACAGGATAAATACAAGGAGAAACACGCCAAGACACATGTTAATAAAACTGTCAAAAATTAACTACAAAGAAAACATATTAAAAGCAGCAAGGGAAAAACAACAAATAACACACAAGGGAATCCCCATAAGGTTAACAGCTGATCTTTCAGCAGAAACTCTGCAAGCCAGAAGGGAGTGGCAGGACATATTTAAAGTGATGAAGGAGAAAAAACAACAATCAAGATTACTCTACCCAGCAAGGATCTCATTCAGATTTGATGAAGAAATTAAAATCTTTACAGACAAGGAAAAGCTGAGAGAGTTCAGCACTACCAAACCAGCTTTACAACAAATGCTAAAGGAACTTCTCTAGGCAAGAAACAAAAGACAAGGAACAGACCTACAATAACAAACCCAAAACAGTTAAGAAAAGGGGAATAGGAACATACATATCGATAATTACGTTAATAGTAATTAGATTAAATGCTCCCACAAAAAGACACAGACTGGCTGAATGTATACAAAAACAAGACCCATATATATGCTGTCTACAAGAGACCCACTTCAGACCTAGGGACATATACAGACTGAAAGTAAGGGGATGGAAAAAGATATTCCATGCAAATGGAAATCAAAAGAAAGCTGGAGTAGCAATTTTCATATATAAAAAATAGACTTTAAAATAAAGACTATTAGAAGAGACAAAGAAGGACACTACATAATGATCAAGGGATCGATCCAAGAAGAAGATATAACAATTGTAAATATTTATGCACCCAACATAGGAGCACTTCAATACATAAGGCAAATACTAACAGCCATAAAAGGGGAAATCGACAGTAACACATTCATAGTAGGGGACTTTAACACCCCACTTTCACCGATGGACAGATCATGCAAAATGAAAATAAATAAGGAAACACAAACTTTAAATGATACATTAAACAAGATGGATTTAATTTATATTTATAGGACGTTCCATCCAAAAACAACAGAATACACATTTTTCTCAAGTGCTCATGGAACATTCTCCAAGATAGATCATATCTTGGGTCAAATTCAAACCTTGGTAAATTTAAGAAAATTGAAATTGTATTAAGTATCTTTTCCAACCACAACGCTATGAGACTAGACATCAATTACAGGAAAAGATCTGTAAAAAATACAAACACATGGAAGCTAAACAATACACTATTTAATAACGAAGTGATCACTACAGAAATCAAAGAGGAAATCAAAAAATACCTAGAAACAAATGACAGTGGAGACACGACGACCCAAATCCTATGGGATGCAGCAAAAGCAGTTCTTAGAGGGAAGTTTATAGCAATACAATCCTACCTTAAGAAACAGGAAACATCTTGAATAAACAACCTAACCTTGCACCTAAAGCAATTAGAGAAATAACAAAAAAACCCCAAAGTTAGCAGAAGGAAAGAAATCATAAAGATCAGATCAGAAATAAATGAAAAATAAATGAAGGAAACGATAGCAATGATCAATAAAAGTAAAAGCTGCTTCCTTGAGAAATGAAAGTAATAATGATAAACCATTAGCTAGACTCATCAGGAAAAAAGGGAGAAGACTCAAATCAACAGAATTAGAAATGAATGAGAAGTAACAACTGACACAGCAGAAATACAAAGGATCATGAGAGATTACTACAAACAACTATATGCCAAAACATGGGCAACCTGGAAGAAATGGACAAATTCTTAGAAAAGTACAACCTTCCAAGTCTGAACCAGGAAGGAAAAAAAACAGACCAATCACAAGCACTGAAATTGAAAGTGTGATTTAACATCTTCCAACAAACAAAAGCCCAGGACCAGATGGCTTCACAGGCAAATCCTATCAAACATTTAGAGAAGAGGTAACAACCATCCTTCTCAACCTCTTCCAAAATATAGCAGAGGGAGGAACACTCCCAAAGTCATTCTAAGAGGCCACCATCACCCTGATACCAAAACCAAACAAGGATGTCACAAAGAAAGAAAACTACAGGCCAATATCACTGATGAACATAGATGAAAAAACCCTCAAAAAAATACTAGCAAAAAGTGGGCTTCCCTGGTGCCACAGTGGTTGAGAGACTGCCTGACAATGCAGGTGATGTGGGTTCGTGCCCCGGCCTGGGAGGATACCACATGCCACAGAGCAGCTGGGCCCGTAAGCCATGGCCGCTGAGCCTGCACGTCTGGAGCCTGAGCTCTGCAACGGGAGTGGCCACAAAAGTGAGAGGCCCACGTACTGCAAAAAAAAACCGAACAAACAAAAAAACAAAAAACTAGGAAAAAGAAATGAACAGCACATTAAAAGGATCATACACCATGATCAAGTGGGATTTATTCCAGGAATGCAAGGATTCTTCAATATATGCAAATCAATCAGTGTGATACACCATATTAAAAACTGAAGGATAGAAACCATATGATCATCTCAGTAGATGCAGGAAAATCTTTTGACAAAATTCAACACCCATTTATGATAAAAACCCTGCAGGAAGTAGGCATAGGGGGAACTTTCCTCAACATAATAAAGGCCATATATGACAAACCCACAGCCAACATCGTCCTCAATGGTGAAAAACTGAAACCTTTTCCACTAAGATCAGAAACAAGACAAAATTGCCCACTCTCACCACTATTATTCAACATTGTTTTGGAAGTTTTAGCCACAGTAATCAGATAAGAAAAAGAAATAAAAGGAATCCAAATTGGAAAAGAAGTAAAGCTGTCACTGTTTGCAGATGACATGATACTATACATAGAGTATCCTAAAGATGCTACCAGAAAACTACTAGAGCTAATCAATGAATTTGGTAAAGTAGCAGGATACAAAATTAATGCACAGAAATCTCTTGCATTCCTATTCACTCATGACGAAAACTCTGAAAGAGAAATTAAGGAAACATTCCCATTTACCACTGCAATAAAAATAATAAAATACCTAGGAATAAACCTACTTAAGGAAATAAAAGACCTGTATGCAAAACACTATAAGACACTGATGAAAGAAATTAAAGATGAAACAAACAGATGGAGAGATATACCATGTTCTTAGACCGGAAGAATCAATGTTGTGAAAATGACTATACCACCCAAAGCAACCTACATGTTCAATGGAATCCGTATCAAACTACCAATTACATTTTTCACAGAACTAGAACAAAAAATTCCGCAATTTCTATGGAAACACAAAAGACCCTGAATAGCCAAAGCAATCTTGAGAACGAAACACGGAGCTGGAGGAATCAGTCTCCCACACTTCTGACTATACTACAAAGCTTCAGTAATCAAGACAGTATGGTACTGACACAAAAAGAGAAATATAGATCAATGGAACAGGATAGAAAGCCCAGAGATAAAGCCACACTCATATGGTCACATTATCTTTGATAAAGGAATCAAGAATATACAATGGAGAAATGACTGCCACTTCAATAAGTGGTGCTGAGAAAATTAGAGAGCTTCATTTAAAAGAATGAAATTAGAACACTGTTTAACACCATTCACAAAAATAAACTCAGTATGGGTTAAAAACCTAAATGTAATGGCAGACACTATAAAACTCTTAGAGGAAAACATGGGCAGAACATTCTATGATATAAATCACAGCAAGATCCTTTTTGACCCACCTCCTAGAGAAATGGAATTAAAAATAAACAAATGGGACCTAATGAAACTTAAAAGCTTTTGTACAACAAACAAAACCATAAATAAGACTAAAAGACAACCCTCAGAATGGGAGAAAATATTTGCAAATGAAGAAACTGACAAAGATTAATCTCCAAAAGTTGCAAGCAGCTCATTCAGCTCAATATCAAAAAAACACACCACCCAATCCCAAAATGGGCAGAAGACATAAACAAACATTTCTCCAAAGACGATATACAGATTGCCTACAAACACATGGAAGGATGCTCAACATTACTAATCATTAGGGAAATGCAAATCAAAACTACAATGCTGTATCTCCTCACACCAGTCAGAATGGCCATCATCAAAACATCTACAAACAATAAATGTTGGAAAGGGTGTGGAGAAAAGGGAACTCTCTTGCACTGTTAGTGGGAATGTAAATTGATACAGCCACTTTGGAGAACAATATGGAGGTTCATTAAAAACCTAAAAGTAGAACTACCATATGACCCAGCAATCCCACTACTGGGTGTATACCCTGAGAAAACCATAGTTCAGAAAGAGTCATGTATCACAATGTTCATTGCAGCACTACTTACAATATCCAGGACATGGAAGCAACCTAAGTGTCCCTCAACAGATAAATGGATAAAGAAGATGTGGCACATATATATATAATGGAATATTACTCAGCCATAAAAAGAAACAAAACTGAGGTATTTTTAGTGAGGTGGATGGACCTAGAGTCTGTCATACAGAGTGAAGTAAGTCAGAAAGAGAAAAACAAATACCATCTGCTAATGCATATATATGGAATCTACAAAAAAAAAAAGGTTTTGACAAACCTAGCTGCAGGACACGAATAAAGATGCAGATGTAGAGAATGGACTTCAGGACACAGGGAGGGGGAATGGTAAGCTTGGAGGAAGTGAGAGAGTGGCATTGACATATGTTCACTACCAAATGTAAAATAGATAGCTAGTGGGAAGCAGCCGCATAGCACAGGGAGATCAGCTCCTTGCTTTGTGATACCTAGAGCGGTGGGATAGGGACAGTGGAAGGGAGACACAGGAGGGAGGTGATATGGGGATATATGTATGCATATAGCTGATTCACTTTGTTGTACAACAGAAACTAACACATTTTAAAGCAATTATACTACAATAAAGATTTTAAGAAAAAAAAAGATAACGAGTGACTATATCTTAGACCCTGTGCTTAATATGCCACATACATTAAAGCATTTCAAATTAGAACAATCCTATAGGGATATATGTTATCCCAAATTTGCCAGTGGTTATATGTCTGGGATAGTGGCATTGGGTAGGTAGGATTAGGGATGAAGAGATTTTTTTTAAATGCTTCAGGTTAAAACTGAAAGAAAAACTTAGTAGATGAGTTTTGTCTGACAACTGGCTAATGTCCAAGAGCAATCAGCAAATTAGTAAATCTTTCCCATGTCAACCAACTTAATGTGTGTTCACAGGGGAATGATTTACACATTTCGTTGAGGATGTCTTTATCAGAGCCAACTGCTACACTGTAACACTCTTCACTATACCTTAATATTGAGGAACCACTGCCAAGTCTGCACAATGGTGACTCCTGGAGGACAGTGACTATGAATTGCTTACATTTATGTATCTCTTGGTGCTTTAAGTCAAGGCTAATTCAGGGCAACTTCAGTTAGATTTTTGGAACATCCTGTCTCGGGGTTTAACACATGCCATAAAAGACCCTGAACTATCCATTAGCATCAAGGCTGATAAAATCAGGACGGCTCAAGTCCCAAATCTGAAAAGTTGGGGTATCTGTGACTAAGACTTAATGAAATTACAAATTTATGATTCAGTTAACTCAATTTATTTTCACAGTATGGAGAGCTGACTTTCTGCCAAGAAAGATATATTTTGTAGATGTGTTATAATAGAAAGTCAAATATGAGTTTTTATGAAGGTGAATATTTACTGGAAATTACTAGAGATTATCTTTCACATCACCAGACTTACTGTGACTTCTGGCTTCTGGTTGAAGAAGGTCTATGAAAAGCACCATTAGGAGAACAGTGGTTGAAGAAGAGTGAGGGTTGGTATTTGTTCATTTGCCTCTCTCCCTGAAAGGCTGGCTTGGGCCAACCTATGTCCTGTGACTGAAGGTCTCTGTCCTTCCAGGTTCAGGCTACTGACTCCTCTCCTTCATTTCTTCAGGCCTAGTAATGATAATAGTCATCTCCAAGCTACTCTACGTTCATACCCTTTTAAACAATCCATTATAAAGAAACCCAAACTGAATTATCTGTTTTGAATGCACTATCCGTTTTCTGTTGGACAGAAACATCAACCCCTCAGGCATAAAACAGCCCTAGATTTATCATGTATGCCTTCTCCATCATCCGTTTTTAGAGTTTTTTTTTTAATCCCCATGTTAAACCTCCTGATCTTTACCTTTCTGCCTTCAACTTTCTCTCACCTTTCAAAAGGCTGTTATCCCCTCCCTTGTTATCCATTTGTTAGCTTTTTTTTTTTTAGCTTTGAACCACATTATTCCTGTTCTGGCCATAATCATAATTTAGTTTTCTGAAGGTAAAAATCTACTGCAGCCAAATGGATTACAAAGACTCAAAATTCCCTGTGAATATAAACTAAAATGACATAAACAACTTTTGCTATTTGAAAGTGGCTTGATAACACATGTAGTGCTATATGCAAATGAGTGCTGATGTGAAAGTGGCTTTGTCACTTGAGACTAATGTGTGTTTTTTTTTTACACCTTTATTAGAGTATAATTGCTTTACAATGGTGTGTTAGTTTCTGCTTCATAACAAAGTGAATCAGTTATACATATACTATGTTCCCATATCTCTTCCCTATTGCATCTCCCTCCCTCCCACCCTCCCTATCCCACCCCTCCAGGCAGTCACAAAGCACCGAGCTGATCTCCCTGTACCATGCGGCTGCTTCCCACTAGCTATCTACCTTACATTTGGTAGTGTATATATGTCCATGACTCTCTCTCGCTTTGTCACAGCTTACCCTTCCCCCTCCCCATATCCTCAAATCCATTCTCTAGTAGGTCTGTGTCTTTATTCCTGTCTTACCCCTAGGTTCTTCATGACTAATGTGTTTTAGGTGAAAAAAGTTTCATGGTACAGAGATTTCTTTTTTTTTTTTAAACATCTTTATTGGAGTATAATTGTTTTACAATGTTGTGTTAGTTTCTGCTACATAACAATGTGAATCAGCTATATGTATACATATATCCCTACTGATAATTCTTACCTATGTCAGTTGCTTTGAATCTCTTAACTGACCCTGG
Organism: Tursiops truncatus; assembly: GCF_011762595.2. Lineage (NCBI taxonomy): Eukaryota > Metazoa > Chordata > Mammalia > Artiodactyla > Delphinidae > Tursiops > Tursiops truncatus. Next base: position 35,232,697 of record NC_047050.1, read on the forward strand.
AATACTTATGGCAATAGCTTTTGCATCTACAGAATATAAAAACAACTCTTGAAAGTTAAACAAGATCATTTTTCTATTGATTCACTTGTCAAACATGTAATCACTGTCTACTGTATGTCAGGCAGTATGTTTAGTTTACAGATTTCAAAAATGAGTAGGATACAATCTCTGCCTTCAAGAAACTCACAGCCAGTGGTGGAGGCAGAAACATAAGCAGAAAGAAGAATACAATGTATAAGAGAAATAGAGAAACAAGTAAAATATTTTCGGAGCATAAAGGAGTAACCAAATTACACGGGGTAATTATAGAATATTTTCCAGAGGAGACAATTCCTGAACTAAATCAACAGGAGTGGACATGTACAACTGCCTGTAAACATATCCTACTGAATGTCCTATAGAAACTTCAAACTCAACAAGGGCCAAAGTAACACATCATCACTTACCTGAAATATTCTTCTTCTGTATTCTCTCTATTCTTAGGTTTCATTCAGTCCCCTACATTACAAACCAGGGCAGCAACCATATCCAATCAATTATTTATAAAGTCCTGTCCATTTAACTCCTTCAAAGGAATGGAAAGAGAGAGCTGACCAAGCATGAGTCAGAACTGATAAGAACACTGAGAGCTCAATTGTGGTTGGAAATTATGAGGGGCTAATCTTTGTGTTTACAGGTATTTCTCAAAAAATACCCAAACATTTACTTACAAATGAAAAGCAAATCTAATCATTGAATGATTTAACTCTTCAGAGACAATTTAAGAGATTTTCATATCAGACTCTCTGGGATTTCATTTTCATACCAGTGCCCTTGGAAATTTAGACATACCCCCTTGAGGTGAAAGTGGGGAAAGTAATTATTTCAGACACATCAGATAATTACTGCTTTTCCTGAATAATGTTACTTATGGAGTATGTTTTACATAAGAATATTTTTGAAAGCACACAAAAAAATGTCGAGACAGCGAGACTGAGAATAAGAGGAAAGAGAACGTCTCTGGACACCTATCACAGGTCATGATACTAATCTGCCTCTCAAGAGAGAGAGATTATTTCTTTTTAATTTCTAGTTTTATGATAAAGTTCTTCTTAAGATTTGAGTAAACATAGGACATAATATAATTTCATTTAAAGTAGGTTGTTATCAAGACCAAGGATTCATTGAAATGCCTACAAAACATTAAGGGAGCCTATTTGGAAGTACTAGCTATTTTTTTTTTAAAAAATCAATCCATCAAGAGTATGTTATCGGTAATAGGAAGATAATACAATTTGAAAACTGCATTGGGGTAAAATAAATGAAATTCACAAATTCCTTAGACTACAGCACAGAATTTTGATGTTTAAAGCAAACTGAATAGTATTGTAGCTCTTCATTTTTTGGTTCATTTTACAAAGTAACCTTAAATGTGAATATTCTAAAATTGCTTGTGCTAAATAAAATGGATTCTGTATTCCTTTCACATCTGCAAGTGCTTACTAATTATTGCTGTCTCTGGGATGTTATACTGCATTGATCCAGGCATTGAACTCTGATGATTTTGATTTGTACCTAAAGCTCGAATGGGGTTTAGTGAACAGTATAATTTTCCCAAGAGTAAATTCTCCTTGCTGTGTATGTTTCTTTCATCCCCTCAAAATGCCACACAACTTGGAAACTCTGAGTAGATCGTGACCTATATTTTTTAGTTCAGTATATAATAATGTCTTCTATTTACAACAGCTTTTCCTTAGGACCATTACAGAACTCACTAAAATGTATTATCTTAAACATGCCTATGTCCTAGTACAAAAGGAAGATATGCCTAATATTAACTTTTCCGCTGAAAAACTTTGAAGAATAAAAATAATTGTCCTCTCCACTTTCTCTCCCCCTCTCTCTCTCTCACACACACAGTAGAACATCTACAATTTTTTTTTTTACTTTAGGCTCAAATTAACACATTGATTTCCTGTCCTTTTCTTATATCTCAAAAAATATCCATTATATCTCATTTTTGGCTGTTTACTTTTATATATACTTATAAAACTTTTTCTTTAAAGTTTAGTAACATAAGGCCAATTTTTTTTTAGGTAAGAACACTACACACCACTAAAAAATAGCTTCTCCCCAGTAGATACACCACTAGAACATCATAATTATAGAAAACTATAAATTATTCTCCAAGGAAATGTGAAAGTACAAATGCCATTCCATTTGGTTATACCTATGTCCAACCTTACTGAAAATAGTAAGTTTTTCTCTAAGATGGAAGACAAAAGTGATCTTCACTTTTGAATCATAAGATATAAGCTCAGCACATGTAAATCCATCCATGGAGTCCATCAATAAGTCATTACTAAAGTTTCATGAAAAAGAAACTTCATAGAGATTTTAAATTCTAATGGATGAGACACTTAGATAAAACATATTTTTCCTCTGTTCTTACTGGGATGAAAAATATGTAATGTTTTATATTATCCAAGTTAATCAGAAAACATTTACTCATGATGCTTTTGAGGATTCCAAAATTATCATTAATTTACTGAATTTTGGAACCTAAGTCCCAATTTCCAATGTTCCTTGAAACTTCTACTGCTTTATTAGATACAGATTTCAAGGATTCTAGGGGTGTTCTGTGTTGAAGCTCTTCTCATAATGATATCAGAAAATAAAATGACAGACACATACAAAAATTTTACAACATTTTGCTATATCAATTCCAATAAACTAAAATAAATGAGAAGTTGTAATTTCCTATTCTGTTCCATGGTTACCACATCAATTATTCTTGATAAGCTCTTCAACTATAATAAGATTGGTACACCCTCAGATTTACCTAAATGGGAAACAAAGCAAACCTTCTTGGGGAAACTTAAATTCTATCAGGTTTTTCTCCCAGTAAAGAACACCAGCATTGAGTTATTTCATCACCTACTAGAAAAAAAGATGGCATTCCACGTTACTCCTCTCAAGCCCAAAATGAGGAACCCAGTTATTCTTCTCAGTCCTCAATTCAAATAGCCTTATTTCATATTTCTACACCTGACTTATCATAGAATAATTTCTGAAATGGCCTGCATTTAGTGGTTTAAAATTCATATATGTTGTTTACAAAGAAGAAAAATTTTTTTCACTGGAGAAATCTGGTAGACACCAGGATAAAGTGTCATCATGGGCTTCCTGGTATGAGACTCTGAGAAGACACTCATAACTTACACGGAATTCTTGCCTCAAATGCATATCCCGAATCCCCTCATGGAGAAACTTCTACAAAATAAATGGCATACATTTTTAAATGTCATGAAAGACAAAGAAACAAAAATTAAGTGTAATAAATGCCCCAGAATTGGACCCTGAGCCAAGAAAACCAAACCAAAACAAGCAAAGAACACTATAAAGGACATATGTCAACTGAAAATATTTTAATAAGATCTTTAGATAATTGTACTAACATTGTTTCCTGTTTTTGATCAATGTATTGTGGTTATGTACATGAATATCCTTACCTTAGGAAACATACCCCAAAATATTTAACAGTAACGGGGCATGATACCTGTAACTTATTCTCAAATGGCTCTGAAGAGAAACACACACACACACACATATGAGAGGGAGGGGGCCAGAGATGGAGATATTACAGCAAATGTGCCAAAATTTTAACAATTGGTGAATCTGAGAAGAGTATATAGGAGCTCTTTGTACTATTATTCTGACTTTTCTGTAAGTTTCAAATTATTTCAAAATAAAAAGTTTTTAAAAAAATTATATAAGTTGTTTTCCAGGTTAAAGATGGAGGAGAAGTAGGAGAACATGGAGTTCATATCTCTCCACAGATACATCAGGAATACAACTATAGATGCAACAATTCTCACAGAACACCAGCTAAACACTAGCAGAAGACCTTGAACACCAGAAAGGACTATAAAGATCCCTGCATAACTGGCTAGGATGAAAAAAAGAAGAGAGAAGGAGGAGGAGAGGAAGCAGGATGGGACCTGCACCCTGCGGTGGGGGAGCTGAAACAGAGGAAAGATTCCTGAATTCAGGGAAACCCTCTCGCTGGTGGGGAAATTGACTGGGACAGGAGGGAAGGACTTGAGGCTGTCAGAAGAGGGTGAAGAGGTTGATCTGTAGCAGACCTGACAGAGTGAGAAATACACAGACGGTCCGTACCATGACACTATGTGCCCCAGACTGGAATGTATGTTCATAGGTGTGCAAGGGGCTGGGAGCTGGAGAGTGGGGATTGGAGAACAGGCTCAGAGCAAGAACAGCTGTTGGCTGTGGGGAGATGGACTGAGGGGAATGGAGGGAGGAAACCCACAGCAAGGAATGCCTAAGGAGGAAGACCAGACTGCCATGGAAGCAGCAGTAGCAGTGCTGAGTCCCACACAAGGGGAGGAGCCACTATTGTAGCCTCTCTCTCTCCACACGCCAGCACCTGCAGGTGGACAATAAAAGAAACCCTCTCAGGGCTGGCTCTCATGCTCCAGCTGCCAAGCAATAGAAAAAGCCCCCTCAAGGCTGGGCCTCATGAGCCTGCTGCTGGGTGCCAGAAAATGCCCGCCTAGGGCTGCCCCTCACACACCTATGCTGGGTGCCAGAAAAGGCCCTCACTAGGGTCATATCTCTTGTGACAGTGGCCACCAGCTTCCCTGCACATTTGGTGCCACTGGGGCTCCTGAGATCCAAGAAGTCATATGACCTCTGTGCCTTGTCCTCACTAGGGCAGATCCAAGAGCTCCAAGACAGCCTCAAGGCAAGACTCCTGTGGGTGAATCACACACTGGGGTGGGGATAAAACCAAAGCTGAACCCCAGGGATGGGGCAACTAAGGAAGAAGATCAAAAATCTTCCCAACATCTGTACAAGCTTCAGATTAAATCCCCAAGATCAGCTAGGTAGACCCTGTGTCTATGGAATATCTGAGTAGACAATGAGTGTTCCCACAAATGAAAATGGTCTAGCTCTGGCAGCTGTGGACTTCGGGGGCAAGCACACGCAAGAATTGGGCCAGATCAGAGTCGGAGTGGTCCACACATGGCCCACAGAAGGTTCAGAGATCAGCCCAGAGGCAGAGGAGAGTTTCTTGGAGAGGTGGAGGTGGGCTGTGTCTCACAGCATGTGCAAGGACACTTACAGTTGAGACCCCATGGAAACCTAATTATTACTATTAATTGTATTATGTTTTGAATCACTCTGTTGTTGGTTCTGGCTTTTTCTTTGTTGTTTTAGTTTAGTTTTTTGTTTTTTTGTTGTTTTTTTTTTTGTCTTTTGGGTCTTCATTTTTATAACATTTTTTTTTATGTATTTCTATTTGTACTTTGCTTTTCTGTTGCTTTGTGTTCTTTTCCCTATTTTTTTCTTCTTCTTGTTCTTTAGTATATTTTTATTTTTTTAATATTTACATTTCTACTTTGCTTTTCTGTTGTTCTGTGTTTTTTCCCATTTTATTTTATTATTATTTAATGATTTTTATCAGTTTGTTCTGTTTCCTTACTTTATTCTTCAGTTGGCACACTGCTTTGCTTTTGTTTTCAGGTTTTGTGTTTTGGTTATTTTTGATCCTAACTGTTTGATTTTGTTTTTGAGTTCTTCTATCTGTCTAGTTATTCTCTTCTTTTTGTTTTATCTGGTTCTGTTTTTGTTTCTTGTGCATGTGTTTCCTTCTTTCTGTTTTTTTTTTTAATTTGTTTTTTACCATTTCTCTCGGTTTTTGCTTGTCTGTTTTTCCTTAATATATTTTCTAGTATTTTTATATTTCTATTTCTACGTTGCTTCTCTGTTGTTCTGTGTTTTTTTCCCTTCTCTTTTTCTTTCTTTTTTTATCATTTTCATCAGTTTGTTTTCTTTTTTTACATAATTATTCAGTGAGCACTCTGGTTTTGCTTTTGGTTTTGTGTTTATGTCAGTTTTCTTTTTCATTGTTTGATTCCATTCTTGGGTTTGTCTGGTTATTCTCCTGTTTTTTGTTTTATTCGGTTCTATATTTGTTTCTTTTGTGTGTGTGCATGCTTCCTTGTTTCTGTTTTTGTTTCTTTGATTTTACTTTTTACCATTTTTCTGGGGTTTTGTTAGTTTTTTTTTTAATCCCCTTTATTTCCAGGAGGAGAAATTTGTGGGGTCTTAGTTCCTCGACCAGAAGTTGGACCCAAGGCTCTGGTTGAGAATAATGAGTTCAGAACACTGGAAAACTAGAGAATTGCTGGCCCCAGGGAAGATTAATCACCGAGAGCTTGAACAGAGGTTTCTATCTGAATCCAAGACCTGGCTCCACCCAATGGTAAGCAGCTACCAGCACTGGACGTCTAACAACAAACAGGACAGGAACACAAATCCACTCATCACACACACTACCTAAAATCATATTAAGTTCAAAAACACCCCAAAATACAGCACCTGACATGGCCCTCCTGATCAGAGGGAAAAGACTTGGCTCCACCTGCAAGAACACAGGCACACGTCCCTCCCATTAGGAAGCCTATGCAAGCCACTGGACCAACCTATCCAGCAGGGGCAGAAAACAGAAGAAAGAGGAACTATGACCCTGCAGCCTAGGGATAGGAGACCTCAAATACTGTAAATTAGACAAAATGAGAAGAAATAGAAATATCTTACAGGCAAAGGATAAGTAAAAACCCCACAAGAGCAAAAAAATGATGAGGAAATAGGTAAACTACCTGAAAAAGAATTCAGAATAATGATAGTAAACATGATGCAAAATCTTGGAAATAGAAGAGAGGAAATACAAGAAACGTTTAACAAGGACCTAGAAGAACTAAAGAAAAAACAAACAGTGATGAACAACACAATAAATGAAATTAAAAGTACTCTAGAAGGAAACAATAGCAGAATAATGGATGCAGAAGAATGAATAAGTGAGCTGGAGATACAATTGTGGAAATAACTGCCATGGAGCAGAATAAAGAAAGAAGAATGAAAAGAATTGAGGACAATCTCATAGACATCTGGGACAATATTAAATTCACCAACATTCAAATTATAGGGGTCCCAGAAGAAGAAAGGAAAAAGAAAGGGTATGAGAAAATATTTGAAGAAATTATACTTGAAAACTTCCATAACATGTGAAAGGAAATAGACAATCAAGTCCAAGAAGGACAGAGTCCCATACAGACAGACCTAAGGAGAAACATGCCAAGACACATATTAAACAAATTATCAAAAACACAATTCAAAGAAAAATATTAAAAGCAGCAAAAGAAAAGCAACAAATAACATAAAAGGGAATCACCATAATGTTATCAGCTGATTTTTCAGCAGAAACTCTGCTGGCCAGAAGGGTGGGACAGGATATATTTAAAGTGATGAAAGAGAAAAAACTAAAACAAAGCTTACTCTACCCAGTGAGGATCTCATTCAAATGCAATGAAGAAATCAAAAGCTTTACAGAGAAGCAAACATTAAGAGAATTCAGCATCAGCAAACAAGTTCTACAACAAATGCTAAAGGAACCTCTTTAAGTGGGAAACACAAGAGAAGAAAAGGACCTACAAAAACAAACCCAAAACAATTAAGAAAATGGTAATAGGAACATACATATCAATAATTACATTAAATGTGAATGGATTAAATGCTCCACAGACTGGCTAACTGGCTACAAAAACAAGATCTGTATGTATGCTGTCTACAAGAGACCCACTTCAGACCTAGGGACACATACACACTGAAGTGAGGATATGGAAAAATATATTCAATGCAAATGGAAATCAAAAGAAAGCTGGAGTAGCAATTCTAATAACAGAAAAACAGAATTTAAAATAAAGATTATTACAAGAGACAAAGAAGAACAAGACATAATGATCAAGGGATCAAATCAAGAAGAAGATATAACAATTGTAAATATATATGCACCCAACATAGGAGCACCACAATACATAAGGCAAATGCTGACAGCCATAAAAGGGGAAATTGACAGTAACACAATAATGGAAGGGGACTTTAACACCCCACATACACCAATGGACAAATCATCCAAAAAGAAAAAAATAAGGAAACACAAGTTTTAAATGACACATTAGAGCAGATATATGTAATTGATATTTACAGGACATTCCATCCAAAAAGAACAGATTACATTTTCTTCTCAAGTGCACATGGAACATTCTCCAGGATAGATCACATCTGGGGTCACAAATTAACCTAGGTAAATTTAAGAAAATTGAAGTCATATAAAGCATCTTTTCTCACAAGTCTATGAAACTAAATATCAATTTTGGAAAAAAATTATATTAAAAAATACAAATACATGGAGGCTAAACAACACACTACTAAAAAACCAAGAGACCACTGAAGAAATAAAAATGGAAATAAAAAAAATACCTACAGACAAATGACAAGAACAACACGATCCAAAACCTATGAGATGCAGCAAAAGCAATTCTAAGAGGGAAGTTCATAGCAATACAACCCTACCTCAAGAAACAAAAAAAACCCTCAAATACACAACCTAATATTATACCTAAAACAATTAGAGCAAGAAGAAAAACAAACAAAAAAAACATACAATAATATGTATAAAATAGATAACTAATAACAACCTGCTGTAAAAAATAAATACATAAAAATAAGAACAATGGGAAAAAACTCAAAAATAGCAGGAAAATTGAAGGAAAGATATCATAAAGATCAGATCAGAAATATATGAAAAAGAAATGAAGTAAACAATAGCAAAGATCAATAAAACTAAAAGTGGGTTCTATGAGAGGATAACAAAATTGATGAACCGTTAGCCAGGCTCATCAGGAAAAAAAAAGAAAAACACTCAAATCAATAGCATTAGAAATGGAAAAGAAGTAACAACTGACACTGCAGAACTACAAAAAGATCATGAGAGACTACTACAAGCAACTATATGCCAATAAAATGGACAATATGGAAGAAATGGAAAAATGCTTAGAAAGTACAACCTTCCAAGACTGAACCAGGAAGAAATAGACAATATAAACAGACCAATCACAAGCACTGAAATTGAAACTCTGATTAAAAACCTGCCAACAAACAAAACCAAAAGGTCAGATGGCTTCACAGACAAATTTGATCAAAGATTTAAGAAGAGCAAACACCTACCCTCTTAAACTCTCCCAAAATATAGCAAAGGGAGGAAAACTGCCAAACGCATTCAACAAGGCCACCATCACCCTGATAACAAAACCAGACAAAGGTGCCACATAAAAAGAAAATGACAGACCCATATCACTGATGAACAGAGATGCAAAAATCCTTAACAAAATACTGGCAAACAGAATACAACAACACATTAAAAGGATCATACACCATGATCAAGTGGACTTTCTCCCAGGAATGCAAGCACACTTCAATATATGCAAATCAATCAATTTGATATGCCATATTAACAAATTGAAGGATAAAAACCATATGACAATCTCAATAGATGCAGAAAAACTTTTCAAAAAATTTCTTTTTTTTTAACATCTTTATTGGAGTATAATTGCTTTACAATGGTGTGTTAGTTTCTGCTTTATAACAAAGTGAATCAGCCATACATATACATATATACACATATCTCCTCCATCTTGCCTCTCCCTCCCATCCTCCCTACCCCACCATTCCAGGTGGTCACAGAGAACAGAGCTGATCTCCCTATGCTATGTGGCTGCTTCCCACTAGTTATCTATTTTACATTTGGTAATATATATAAGTCCAGGCCAATCTCTCACTTCATCCCAGCCTACCCTTCCCTTCCCCATGTCCTAAAGTCCATTCTCTATATCTGAGTCATTATACCTGTTCTGCCTCTAGGTTCTTCAGAACCTTTTTTTTTTTCAGATTCCATATATATGTGTTAGCATATGGTATTTATCTTTCTATTTCTGACATGCTTCACTCTGTATGACAGTCTCTAGGTCCATCTACCTCACTACCAATAACTCAATCTCGCTTCTTTTTGTGGCTGAGTAATATACCATTGTGTATATATGTCACATCTTCTTTATCCATTCATCTCTCAATGGACACTTAGATTTTTCCATATGCTGGCTATTGTAAAAAGAGGTGCAATGAACATTGTGGTACACAATGCTTTTTGAATTATGGTTTTCTCAGGGTATATGCCCAGTAGTGAGATTGCTAGGCCATATGGTAGTTCTATTTTTAGTTTTTTAAGGAACATCCATACTGTTCATCATAGTAGCTCTATCAATTTACATTCCCACCAACAGTGGAAGAGAGTTCCCTTTTCTCCACACCCTCTCCAGCATTTATTGTTTGTAGATATTCTGATGATGGCCATTCTTCCTGGGGTGAGGTGATACCTCATTGTAGTTTTGATTTGCATTTCTCAAGTGATTAGTGACGTTCAACATCCTTTCATGGGTTTTTTGGCAATTAGTGTATCTTCTTTGGAGAAATGTCTATTTAGGTGGTCAGCTCATTTTTGGATTGGGTTGTTTGTTCTTTTGTTAATGAGCTGCATGAGCTGCTTGTAAATTTTGGAGATTAATCCTTTGTCAGTTGCTTCATGTGCAAATATTTTCTCCCATTCTGAGGGTTGTCTTTTCGCCTTGTTTATGGTTTCCTTTGCAATGGAAAAGCTTTTAAGTTCCATTAGGTCCCATTTGTTTATTTTTGTTTTAATTTCCATTCCTCTAGGAGGTGGGTCAAAAAGGGTCTTGCTGTGATTTGTGTCATAGAGTGTTCTGCCTATGTTTTCCTCTAAGAGGTTTATAAGTGTCTGGCCTTACATTTAGGTTTTTAATTTAGTTTGAGTTTTTTTTTTGAATGGTGTTAAGAAGTGCTCTAAATTTATTCTTTTACATGTAGTTGTCCAGTTTTTCCACCACTTATTGAAGAGTCTCTCTTTTCTGCATTGTATATTATTGCCTCTTTTATCAAAAATAAGGTGACCATATGTGCATGGGTTTATCTCTGGGCTTCATATCATATTCCATTGATCTATGTTTCTGTTTGTGTTCCCGTACCATACTGTCTTGATTACTGTAGCTTTGTAGTATAGACTGAAGTGTGGGAGCCTAATTCCTCCAGCTCCATTTTTCTTTCTCAAGATTGCTTTGGCTATTTGGGGTCTTTTATGTTTCCATATAAACTGAAATTTTTTCTTCTAATTCTGTGAAAAATGTCATTGGTAATTTGCTAGGGATTGCATTGAATCTGTAGATTGTTTTGGGTAGTATAGTCATTTTCACAATGTTGAAGCTTCCAATCCAAGAACATGGTATATCTCTCCATCTGTTTGTATCATCTTTAATTTCTTTCATCAGTGTCTTATACTTTTCTGCACATAGGTCTTTTGTCTCCTTAGGTAGGTTTATTCTTAGGTATTTTATCGTTTTTGTTGCAATGGTAAATGGGGGTATTTCCTTAATTTCTCTTTCAGATTTTTCCTCATTAGTGTATAGGAATGCAAGAGAATTCTGTGCATTAATTTTGTACTTGCTACTTTACCAAATTCATTGATTGGCTCTAGTAGTGTTCTGGTAGCATCTTTAGGATTCTCTATGTATAGTAACATGTCATCTGCAAACAGTGACAGCTTTACTTCTTCTTTTCCAATTTGGATTCCTTTTATTTCTTTTTCTTCTCTGATCGCTATGACTAAAACTTCCAAAACTATGTGGAATAATAGTGGTGAGAGTGGACAAGCTTGTTTTGGTCCTGATCTTAGAGGAAATCGTTGCAGTTTTTCACCACTGAGAACAATGTTGTCTGTGGGATTTTCATATATGGACTTTATTATGTGGTGGTAAGTTCCCTCTATGCCTACTTTCTGGAGGATTTTTATTATAAATGGGTTTTGAATTTTGTTGAGAGTTTTTCTGCATCTATTGAGATAATCATATAGTTTTTCTCCCCCAATTTCTTAACATGGTGTATCACATTGATTGATTTGCGTATATTGAAGAACCTTGCATTCCTGGAATAATACCCACTTGATCATGCTGTATGATTCTTTTAATATGCTTTTGGATTCTGTTTACTAGTATTTTGTTGAGGATATTTGCATCTATGTTTATCAGTGATATTAGCCTACAGTTTTCTTTCTTTGTGACATGTTTGCCTGGTTTTGGTATCACGGTGATGGTGACCTCATAGTTTCAGTTTGGGAGTGTTCCTCTCTCTGCTGTATTTTGGAAGAGTTTGAGAAGGATAGGTGTTAGTTCTTCTGAAAATGTTTGATAGAGTTCACCTGTGAAGCCCTCTGGTGCTGGGGTTTTTTTTTTTTTGTTGGAAGATTTTTAATCACAGTCTCAATTTCAGTGCTTGTGATTGGTCTGTTTATATTTTCTATTTCTTCCTGGTTCAGTCTCAGAAGGTTGTGCTTTTCTAAGAATGTGTCCATTTTTTCCAGGTTGTCCATTTTATTGCATATAGTTGCTTGTAGTAATCTCTCATGATCTTTTGTATTTCTGCAGTGTCAGTTGTTACTTCTGCTTTTCATTTCTAATGCTATTGATTTGAGTCTTCTCCCATTTTGTCTTGATGTGCCTGGCTAATGGCTTATCAATTTTGTTTATCTTCTGAAAGAACCAGCTTTTAATTTTATTGATCTGTGCTATCATTTCCTTCATTTCTTTTTCATTTATTTCTGGTCTGATCTTTATGATTTCTTTCCTTCTGCTAACTTTGGGGAATTTTTGTTCTGCTTTCTCTAATTGCTTTAGGTGTAAAGTCAGGTTGTTTGTATGAGATGTTTCTTGTTTCTTGAGGCAGGATTGTAGTGCTATAAACTTCCCTCTTAGAACTGCCTTTGCTGCATCCCATCGGTTTTGGGTCATTGTGTTTTCATTGTCATTTGTTTCTAGGTTTTGGTTTTTGTTTTGTTTTTTTTTTGTGGTATGCAGGCTTCTCACTGTTGTGGCCTCTCCCATTGCAGAGCACAGGCTCCGGATGCACAGGCTCAGCGGTCATGGCTCAGGGGCCTAGCCACTCCACAGCATGTGGGATCTTCCCAGACCGGGGCACAAACCCGTGTCCCCTGCATCAGCAGGTGGACTCTCAACCACTGCGTCAACAGGGAAGCCCTCTAGGTATTTTTTTTATTTCCTCTTTGATTTCTTCAGTGATCTTTTGGTTATTAAGTAGTGTACTGTTTAGCCTCCATGTGTTTTTATGTTTTATAAGTTTTTTTTTCCTGTAATTGATATCTAGTCTCATAGCATGGTGGTCGGAAAAGATACTTGATAAAATTTCAATTTTCTAAAATTTACCAAGGCTTGATTTGTGAGCCAAGGTATGATCTATCATGGAGAATGTCCCATGAGCACTTGTGAAGAAATTGTATTCTGTTGATTTTGGATGGAATGTCCTATAAATATCAATTAAGTTCCTCTTGTTTAATGTATCATTTAAATCTTGTGTTCCCTTATTTATTTTCATTTTGGATGATCTGTGCACTGGTGAAAGTAGTGTGGTAAAGTCCCATTGTATGATTGTGTTACTGTCAATTTCCTCTTTTATGGCTGTTAGCATTTGCCTTATGTGCTCCTTAGGTGTTCCAATGTTGGGTGCATAAATATTTACAAGTGTTATATCTTCTTGGATTGATCCCTTGACCCTTATGTACACTCATTCTTTGTCTATTGTAATAGTCTTTATTTTAAAGTCTATTTTGTCTGATATGAGAATAGCTACTCCAGTTTTCTTTTGATTTACTTTTGCATGGAATATCTTTTTCCATCCCCTCACATTCTGTCTGTGTCCCTAGGTATGAAGTGGGTCTCTTGTAGACAGCATATATACAGGTATTGTTTTTGTATCCATTCAGCCAGTCTATGTCTTTGGTGGGAGCATTTAATCAATATGTATTTAAAGTAATTATTTATTTATTTATTTTAGACACTATTTTATTTATTTTTTAACATCTTTATTGGAGTATAATTGCTTTACAATGGTGTGTTAGCTTCTGCTTTATAACAAAGTGAATCAGTTATACATATACATATGTTCCCATATCTCTTACCTTTTGTGTCTCCCTCCCTCTCTATCCCACCCCTCTAGGTGGTCAAAAAGCACCGAGCTTGTCTCCCTGTGCTATGTGGCTGCTTCCCACTAGCTATCTTTTTTTCCATTTGGTAGTGTATATATGTCCATGCCATTCTCTCACTTTGTCACAGCTTACCCTTCCCCTTCCCCATATCCTCAAGTCCATTCTCTAGTAGGTCTGTGTCTTTATTCCTGTCTTACCCCTAGGTTCTTCATGGCATTTTTTTTCTTAGATTCCTTATATATGTGTTAGCATACGGTATTTGTCTCACTTCACTCTGTATGACAGACTCTAGGTCCATCCACCTAACTACAAATAACTCAATTTCGTTTCTTTTCATGGCTGAGTAATATTCCATTGTATATATATGCCACAGCTTCTTTATCCATTCATCTGATGATGGACACTTAGGTTGCTTCCATATCCTGGCTATTGTAAATAGAGCTTCAATGCACATTTTGGTACATGACTCTTTTTGAATTATGGTTTTCTCAGGGTATATGCCCAGTAGTGGGATTGCTGGGTCATATGGTAGTTCTATTTGTAGTTTTTTAAGGAACCTCCATACTGTTCTCCATAGTGGCTGTACCAATTCACATTCCCACCCGCAATGCAAGAGTGTTCCCTTTTCTCCACACCCTGTCCAGCATTTATTGTTTCTAGATTTTTTGATGATGGCCATTCTGACCAGATATGTATGTTCCTATTGCCATTTCCTTAATTCTTTTGGGTTTGGTATTGTAAGTCTTTTCCTTCTCTGTGTTTCCTGCCTAGAGAAGTTCCTTTAGCATTTGTTGTAAAGCTTGTTTGGTGGTGCTGAACTCTCTTTGCTTTTACTTGTCTGTAAAGATTTTCATTTCTCTGACAAATCTGAATGAGATCCTTGCTGGGTAGAGTAATCTTGGTTGTAGGTTTTTCCCTTTCATCACTTTAAATATGTCCTGCCACTCCCTTCTGGCTTGCAGAGTTTCTGCTGAAAGATCAGCTGTTTACTTTATGGGGATTTCTTTGTATTTATTTGTTATGTTTCCCTTGCTGCTTTTAATATTTAATTTAATTGTATTTAATTTTTGATAGTTTTAATTATTATGTGTCTTTGCATGTTTCTCCTTGGATTTATCTTGTATGGGACTCTCTGCACTTCCTGGAGTTGATTGACTATTTCCTTTCCCATACTAGGTATGTTTTCAACTGCAATCTCTTAAAATATTTTCTCAGTCCCTTCCTTTTTCTCTTCTTCTTCTGAGACCCATATAATTTGGATGTTTGTGCAGTTAATATTGTCCCAGAGGTCTCTGAGACTGTCCTCAATTCTTTTAATTATTTTTCTTTATTCTGCTCTGCAGTAGTTATTTCCACTCTTTTACCTTCCAGATCACTTATCCATTTTTCTGCCTCAGTTATTCTGCTATTCATTCCTTCCTGAGAATATTTAATTTCATTTTTTGTGTTGCTCATCATTGTTTGTTTACTCTTTATTTCTTCTAGGTCTTAGTTAAACATTTCTTGTATTTTCTCCATTCTATTTCCACGATTTTGTATCACCTTTGCTATCATTACTCTGAATTCCTTTTCATATAGACTGCCTGTTTCCTCTTCATTTGTTAGGTCTGGTGGGTTTTTACCTTGCTCCTTCATCTGCTGCTGTGTTTGCCTTCTCATTTTGCTTAACTTACTGTGTTTTGGGTCTCTTTTTCACAGGTTGCAGGTTCGTATTTCCCATTGTTTTGGTGTCTGCCCCCAGTTGCTAAGGTTGGTTCAATGGGTTGTGTAGGTTTTCTGGTGGAAGAGACTAGTGCCTGTGTTCTGGTGGATGAGCTGCATCTTGTCTTTCTGGTGGGCACTACCATGTCTGGTTGTGTGTTTTGGGGTTTCTGTGATCTTATTATAATTTTAGGTCACCTCTCTGCTAATGGGTGTAGTTGTGTTCCTGTCTTGTTAGTTTTTTGGCATAGGGTGTGCAGCACTGTAGCTTACTGGTCATTGAGTGGAGCTGCACCTTAGCATTGAGATGGAGGTCTCTGGGAGAGCTTACACTGTTTGATATTACATGGAGGTGGGAGGTCTCTGGTGGATCAATATCCTGAACTTGGCTCTCTCACCTCAGAGACAAAGGTCTCACACCCGCCCAAAGCATCAAAACCCTGTCAGATACATGGCTCAGAAGAAAAGGGAGAACAACAGAATGAAAGAAAAAAAGAAAAGAAAAAGAAATAAAGTTGTTAAAATAAAAATTTATTAAAAATTAAAAAGTAATAAAAGAAGAGAGAAGAGAGAAACCAAACCTAAAAAGCAAATTCACCAATGAGAATAAGTGCTATATTAAAAAAAATTTAAAAATGGACAGACAGAACCAGGGGACAAATGATAAAAGCACAACTATACAGACACAATCACCCAAAGAAGCATGCAAATACACACTCACTAAAATTGAAAAAGGAAAAATATATATATATACTCTATATTAAAAAAAAAAAGGAAGAGAGCAACCAAATCAATAAACAAATCTACCAATGATAATAAACTGTAAATACTAAACTGAGATAAACATGAAACTTGAAACTAGTCAGTCACATACAGCAAACCCCAAGTCTACAGCTCCTCCCAAATTCCACCACTGCAATTTTAAGATGATTCATTGTCTATTCAGTTATTCCTCAGATACATGGTACATCAAGTTGACTGTGGAGATTTAATCTGCTGCTCTTCATGCTGATGGGAGAAATTTCCCTTTCTCTTCTTTGTTCGCTTAGGTCCTGAGGTTCAGCTTTGGATTGACCTTGCCTCTATGTGTAGGTCACCTGAGGGTGTCTGTTCCTGCCCAGACAGGACAGGGTTAAAGGAGCAGCTGATTAGGGGGTTCTGGCTCACTCAGGCCAGGGGAAGGGCGGGATACGGAATGCAGGGTGAGCCTGTGGTGACAGAGGCTGGTGTGATGTTGCGACAGGTGCACATGTATTCTCCTGGGGAAGTTGTTCTTGGATCACGTGACCCTGGCAGTGGTGGGCTGCACAGGCTCCCAGAAGGGGAGGTGTGGATAGTGACCTGTGCTTGCACACCATCTTCTTGGTGGCAGCAGCAGCAGCCTTAGTGCTTCATTCCCATCTCCGGTGTCCTGTGTTGATAGCCATAGCTCGTGCCCATCTCTGGAGCTCATTTAGGTGGTGCTCTGTATCCGCTCTCCTTGCGCACCCTGAAACAATGGTCTCTTGCCTCTTAGGTTCCAGACATTTTCCTGGACTCCCTTCTGGCTAGCTGTGCTGCACTAGCCCCCTTCAGGCTGTGTTCACACAGCCAACCCCAGTCCTCTCCATGGGATCTGACCTCCGTAGCCAGAGCCTCAGCTCCCAGCCCCCACCCATCTCAGCAGGTGAGCAGACAAGCCTCTCAGGCTGTGAGTGCTGGTCGGCAGTGATCCTCTGTGCGGGAATCTCTCTACTTTGCCCTCTGCATTCCTGTTGCTACATTCTCCTTCCTGGCTCTGAAGCTTCCCCCCATCACCCACCATCTCTGCCAGTGAAGGGGCTTCCTAGTGTGTGGAAACTTTTCCTCCTTCACAGCTCCCTCCCTGAGGTGCAGGTCCTGTCCCTATTCTTTTGTCTCTGTTTTTCCTTTTTACTTTAGCCCTACCCAGGTACTTGGGGAGTTTCTTGCCTTTTGGGAAGTCTGACGTCTTCTGCCAGTGTTCAGTAGGTGTTCTGTAGGAGTGTTCCACATGTAGATATGTTTCAGATGTATTTGTGGGGAGGAAGGTGATCTCCAAGTCTTACTCCTCCACCATCTTGAATGCCTCTGCCTAACAGATTTCATCACCCAGTTATGATAGAAACTCTCCAAACACTGGGCATTGAGGGAACCTACCTCAACATAATAAAGGCCATTTATGATAAACCCACAGCCAATATCATTCTCAATGGTGAAAAACTGAAAGCATTTCCTCTAAGATCACGAACAAGACAAGACACTCTCACCACAATTATTCAACATTGTTTTGGAAGTTTTAGCCATGGCCATCAGGGAAGAAAAAGAAATAAAAAGAATCCAAATTGGAAAAGAAGTAAAACTGTCACTATTTGCAGATGACGTGATACTATACATAGAAAATCCTAAAGTTGCTACCAAAAAACTACTAAAGCTATCCAATGAATTTGGTAAATTAGCAGGATACAAAATTAATGCACAGAAATCTCTTACATTCCTGTATACTAACAGAGAAAAATCAGAAAGAGAAATTAAGGAAACACTCTCATTTATCATTGCAACAAAAAAATAAAATACCTAGGAATAAACCTAACTAAGGAGGCAAAAGACCTGTATGCAGAAAACTGTAAGACACTATTGAAAAAAATCAAAGATGATACTAAGAGATGGAGAGATATATACCATGTTCTTGGATTGGAAGACTCAACATTGTCAAAATGACTATACTCCCCAAAGCAATCTACAGGTTCAATGCAATCTCTATCAAATTACCAATGGTATTTTTCACAGAAGTGGAACCAAAAAAGTTTACAATTTGTATGGAATCACAAAAGACCCCGAATAACCAAAGGATAGAAAGCCCTGAAATAAACCCACACATGTACGGTCACTTTATCTTTGACAAACGAGGCAAGAATATACAATGGAGAAAAGACAAACACTTCAGTAAGTGGTGCTGGGAAAATTGGACAGCTACATGTAAAAGAATAAAATTAGAACACTTCCTAACACCATACACAAAAATAAACTGAAAATGGATTAAAGACCTAAATTTAAGGCCAGACACTAAAAAACTCTTAGAGGAAAACATAGGCAGAACACTCTATGACATAAATCATAGCAAGATCTTTTTTGACCTACCTCCTCAAGTAATTGAAATAAAAACAAATGGGACCTAATGAAATTTACAAGCTTTTGCACAGCAAAGCAAACCATAAACAAGATGAAAAGCAAACCTCAGGATGGGAGAAAATATTTGCAAATGAAGCAACTTACAAAGGATTAATCTCCAAAATATACAGGCAGCTCATGCAGCTCAATATCAAAAAAACAAACAGCTCAATCCAAAAATGGCCAGAAGACCTAAATAGACATTCTCCAAAGAAGATATACATATTGCCATCAAACACGTGAAAAGATGCTCAACATCACTAATCATTAGAGAAATACAAATCAAAACTACAATGAGGAATCAACTCACACTGGTCAGAATGGCCATCATCAAAAAATCGAGAAACAATAAATGCTGGAGGGGTGTGGAGAAAAGGGAACCGGCCTGCACTGTTGGTGGGCATGTAAATTTATACAGCCACTATGGAAAACAGTATGGAGGTTTCTTGAAAAACTAAAAATAGAACTACCATATGACCCAGCAATCCCACTACTCGGCATATACTCTGAGAAAACCATAATTCAAAAAGATACATGTACCACAATGTTCCCTTCAGCCCTATTTACAATAGCCAAGACACTGAAGCAATCTAAATGTCCATCAGCAGATGGATGGATAAAGAAGATGTGGCACATATATACAATGGAATATTACTCAGCCTTAAAAAGGAACAAAATTGAGTTATTTGTAATGAGGTGGATGGATATAGCGTCTCTCATACAGAGTGAAGTATGTCAGTAAGAGAAAAACAAACACCATATGCTAATGTATATATATGGTATCTAAAATAATGGTACTGATGATCTAGTGGAAGTCCAGGAATAAAGACACAGATGCAGAGAATGGACCTGAGGACACAGTGGGGGAGGGGAGGGGAAGCTGGGGTGAAGTGAGAGAGTAACACTGACATATATACACTATCAAAGGTAAAATGGTTGGCTAGTGGGAAGCTGCTGCATAGCACAGGGAGATCAGCTCAGTGCTTTGTGACAACCTAGAGGGGTGGGATAGGGAGAGTACGAGGGAGGTTCAAGAAGGAGGGGATATGGGGATATATATATTATATATATATTATATATATATATAATATATATATATGTATATATACAGCTGATTCACTTTGTTGTACAGCAGAAACTAACACAACATTGTAAAGCAATCATACCCCAATAAATATATAAAAATAATTATATAAGTGTAAAGAGATTGTATTAATGCTTGGAAGTTTTGGGAGATCACTTGTGTCTCTGATGGTACATACTACCACTGATTTAAGATGGGGTCAGACCAAATCAGCTTTTTGCCCCAGCCAGTGATTATTTTGCTGAAGGTTTGATAGTTTCTTCTCCATTTCCTGGTGGCCAACACAACAATTCCCTAGACTTCCTTTGCACTGTGTATAATAAGATGTCCACCACAACAGAATGGTGTTCTTAGTTATTTTCATAGGGAAATAAAGTGCTCTTAATTGAATTATATCCACATTAAATGGTTGACAATGATGAGACATTGGAAAACATCTTTTGATGTAGGCTGAAACAAAAGCATTAACAACTTGACATTCCCTCCTACAGCCTCTGTAGTCACTGTCTCAGAGACGCAAAAACAAATATGGGACAAACCAAACACTAAAGTGAAACAACTGGCCTGCACTTCCTAGCTGTCAGGAAGTAAGGGACGGAGCTAAAGGCCGTGAGACTCTCTGAGCTTTCCCAAGCTGGCTCAGGACAATTCTCTATCATAGACACACAGAACTTTTGGGAAAAGAGAACATTATTTTCTGTATGAATGAAAGTATCTGGCTAAATCTATTGTTCATTATTTTTGTTTCCTTTTATAAGAATTGAGAGTCTCTTAATTGCTGAAGATCACAGATAATGCAATATTAAAAATATTTAATGTAACCTAGCTGAGGCTGATGCCAAGCAGTGGTGTCTGCCTATAAAGGGCCCACTATGGATTCCCATTAGGTCTAAGAAAAGTTGTTCAGCTTCTTCATTTACCCCTTATCATGATATGTTCCCTAAGATGAGGTAGAAGCAAAATATCAAATATTTTGATATGAAAATATCAGTGTCACTGTAAGTTTGTGCTATTGTGCATGTGAAAGGAGAGCTTTGGTTTAAAATGTTCAACATAAGAGATTTAGAGGTTTACTCTCAAAGAAAAACTCTTGACAATGAGAGCTAAACTGTTTCCAATGCCCAAGTTAAACCCTGCTAAGAAGTCGTTCATATTTAACCAATGGATTACCAGTAACTATGTAATACTTTCATTCAATTATGCATAATTTCCTAATAAATTTAAAACTTCAGAGGAGGACAATTTGAGTTCCAAATCTGCCTGTTCCGATTACATAATGTGACATTTACTTGATCTCTCTGTCTCAGTTTTCTCTTCTGTAAATTGGGTATAAAATAGTACGTATGTAATAGGACTACTGAGAAGCTCAACTGAGACAACAGTTGTAACATCTTTAGTTTACCACTATGTGCGGTATTTAATTCGTATAAAATAAATGTTATTTTTCTACACCTAGGAATGTAAAATCTTATATAAGTGTTATCCATTTATCCAAGGTCTATAAAATTTAACGTCTCTTGACTTTGGTTACCAAATTGAGATAAGAGAAAAAAGGAAGATCTAACTTCATTAACTCCTTAATCTATTTGTTTACCTTGATTTCAAAAGCCCTGAGTTCTCTCATGCTTATTCATGCATTTAGACATATAAAATTTTTAAATGGTTTTAACATAAATCAATTAGTTTACAGCATTTGCCTCTCCTTCCAGTATCCCACCCTCAGTCCCCTAGTTTTGGGATAAAAGAAAAGGCAGTTAAAATGAGGTGATACCTCAGTAGCTTGCCTTCCGTCCCCAGGATAGCAAGACAAATAAAGATTTTGTTATATGTCTCAAGATAGCATCAACACAGCCTGCAGCATCACTGTCAACACCAGCCCTGCAATGGCAGGGAATTGCAGGGAGTGCCACTGTGCTGTTGCCAATTTGCTGGCTGGGATCCTTCAAAAGCCACATCAAAGTGTTTTCCAGTTTTTAAACTTCTTCCCCAGGTTCATACGAGGGATCCTGGACCTCTGCATGTGATCAGAAGTGTGGTGCTCCATATTCTCCTCTCCACCTCCCCTTGACTGCAAACCTCAGTGAGCCTCTCTTATTCTCTGAGTCTGTAGGACTCTTCAGCTCCCTATACAATGGCATTCATAACAATATTTGAAACCTATGATAGTTTGTAAGAAATATCCAAAAAAATATCTAGTTATTTATCTAATTTATCTACTACAGAAGATTTGATTTGTATAAATATTTCAAAATTTAATAATAAAATACTCTTCCAAGTATTCAAAAGCACAGAGTTTCTTTTGGAGGTATTGGAGTAATATAGTGACAAACAGAAAAGAAGGAAGCCAATAAAGGGTGTGTTAAGTCACCATATGGGCAACAAAGGCTACATTTCATGAGAAAATGCTGTCAAACAGTATAAAACACAAGCCACATGGGATGGCTAATTTTATGTGTCATCTTGTCTAGGCTATGGTGTCCAGTCATTTGCTCAAACATTAGTCAAGATGTTACTGTGAAAGTAGATGTGGTTAACATTTACAATCAGTAGACTTTCAGTAAAGCAGATTGCCCTACAAAATGTTCATGAGCCTCATCCAATCAGTTGAAGGCCTTAAGAGCAAAGACTGAGGTTTCCTGAAGAAGACAGAGTTCTGCCCCAAGAGTGTGATACAAAAACCCTGCCCAAATTTCTAGCCTGCTGGCCTGCCTTGCAGATTTTGGACTCAAGACTGCAATATCAACTCAAGACAGCAGTAACAACTCACCTGCAATATTTTAAATTTCCAGCCTGATGGCCTATATTATAAACAACACACTTGCCAGCTCCTACATGAACCAATGAACCAACTCCTTAAAATCTCTCTCCCTCTCTCTCTCCTTCTCTCCCCCTCTCCCTCTTCTTCTCCCTCTCTCTTCCCCACTTCCTCCCCTTTTCCTCCATATATATCACCCAATGGGTAAAGATCACTGACACACCAACTCCCTCCAATCATTTTTTTCCCAGCTTTACTGAAATATAATTGACTTGACACTGTGTAAGTATAAGGTGTACACTGTGATGATTTTATACACATGCATATTGTGAACTGTTTTCCACAATAAGGTTAGTTAACACCCCCTTCACCTCACATAATTACCATTTTGTTGTTGATATAACTGAGAACATTAAAACTCTACTCTCCTAACAACTTTCAAGTATATAATACAGTTCTGGGAGAAGCCTGAAAGGTCTTTAGGCACAGAAATGAAGATACTGGTGCTTGGAAGTGGGCTGGTGCACACCAGAGTGGTGAGATCCAAGGGGTATGAGTGAAGCACAAACTTACCTGCTCAGTCCACTCCTGGTATCTGCTTGCTCAAACTGATAGCTTATCACAATTCTAAAACAAAAACAAGCAAAGAAACCCCAGGTTTAGTGGGTTAAATTGCAGTGCATGTGGTTATAATTGGTCCCTTTCCACTACCGCTTCTATATTCTTTCTTCCTCAGCCTGCACTTCTGCTTGTCTTGGTCACTTCTCTGGTGAGGTAGTCTAGACCTTTATGCCTGAGGAGTCTGTGTCCCTAGTTGTCAGGCCCTTGTCAGGTCATTGTTGCTGCAATTACCCATTTATGGTTTTTACTGAATACGGAAGTAGCAAGAAATGCCCCAGTGAATCTCCTGAGTTCCAGACATACTGCACCGTGCTGCCATTATTAGAGGCAGCTGATAGGGTTCCTGATAATCAGGGTTCTTTAATCTATTTGCTGATCTACTGGAACGAAGGTCCAAAATGACCACACAGAATCTATAACTTTAAGTTTACTAAAAATCCTTGCTTTCTTTCATTGCAGACAATATGATTTTTTCACTTAAAAAAACAGCTTTGAGACTTCCCTCATGGCACAGTTGTTAAGAATCCACCTGCCAATGCAGGGGACATGGGTGCGAGCCCTGGTCCAGGAAGATCCCACATGCCGAGGGGCAACTAAGCCCGTGCACCACAACTACTGAGCCTGCACTCTAGAGCCCATGAGCCACAACAACTGATCCTGAATGCCACAACTTCTGAAGCCTGTGAGCCTAGAGCCTGTGTTCTGCAACAGGAGAAGCCACCACGATAAGAAGCCTGTGCACTGCAACGAAGAGTAACCCCCTCTCGCCGCAACTCACAGCCTAGAGAGATGTAAACAAACAAACAAACAAAAAAAACAGCTTTACTGAGGTATAATTTAGGTAAAAATTCACCAATCTTAAGATAAGAATTTGAAAATTTGGACAAACAGATATAGTTGTGTAGCTACAATGCTAATGATATAAAACAGAGGTCAGCAAACTACAGCTCACAAGCCACATCCAGCCTGCTGCCTATTTTTACAAATAGCATTTTATTTGAACACAGCCACACCCTTTTATTTATGTATTGTCTGTGGCTGTTCCTGCACTACAATGGCAGAGTTGTGTAGAAGCAACAGAGACTATGTGACCAGCAAAGGTTAAAATACTTATTATTTGGACCTTTATAGAAGTTTACTGATCTCTGATATAGAATAGTTCTTTCACCCACAAAGTTTCATCATGCTCCTCTGCAATTAGTCTCCTCCTTTTAGCACCAACACCTAGCTATCACAGATTGACCTACCGCCACTATAGTTTTGACTTTTCTAGAATTTTTTTCCAGTTATTAAGATAAAATTGACATACAGCACCGTATAAGCTTAAGGTATACAACGTAATGATTTAACTTACATACATCACAAAATAATTATCACAATAGATTTAGTGAACATCCAGCTCTCGTATAGATATAACATTAAAGATTTTTTTTTCCTTTTGATGTGAAAGCCTAAGTATCACTCTTAACAACTTTCATTTTTAACATATAGCATTGTTAATTATCTTTATCATGTTATACCTTACATCTTTATTATTTATTTATCTTATAACTGGAAATTTGTACCTTTGAAATACCTTCATCTAATTCTCCTCCCCCAACCCTCTGCCTCTGGTAACAAAAAATCTGATGTCTTTTTCTATGAGTTTATTTGTTTGTTTGTGTTTGAAGTATAGTTGACCTGCAACACTATATTAGTTCCTGGTATACCACATAGTGATTCAGTAATTCTATACATTTCAAAATGATAAACATGATAAGTGTAGTTGTCATCTGTTGCCATATAAACATATTACATTATTATTGACTATATTCCCCACAGAGTAAATTTAATACCTGTGACTCATTTATTTTGTAACTGAAAGTTTGTACCTTTCAATCTCTTTTACCTATTTCTTTCCTTCCCCCTTCTACCCCCTCTGCTCTGGCAACTACTTGTTTGTTCTTTGTACCTATGACTGTTTCTATTTAGTTGTATTTGTTCATTTGTTTTGTTTTTGAAATTCCACAGAAAAGTTAAATCATATAATATTTGTTTTTCTCTGACTTATTTCACTTAGCATAATACCCTAAAGTCCATCCATTTATCACAAATGGCAAGATTTCATTCATTTTTATATTTGAAAAATATTGCATCATGTATACATTGTATATATATACAACATCTTCTTTATCCATTCATCTATCAGTGTCAACCCTTGGTGGCTTCCATATCTTGGCTATTGTAAAAAATACTACAGTGAACATAGCGGTGCATACTTCTTTTCCGATTAAGATTTTTGAATTATGTTTTCTTCAGATGATTACCCAGGAGTGGATTTGCTGTATCATATGACAGTTCTATTTGCAATATTTTGAGGAACCTGCATACTGTTTTCCATTGTGGGAGCATCATTTTACATTCTCACCAACAGTATATGAGAATGCACTTTTCTCCACATTCTCACCAGCACTTCTTATTTGTTGTCTTTTTAATAACAGCAATTTTGACAGATGTGAGATGATATCTCATTGTGGTTTTCATTTGCATTTCCCTGATGAGTAGTGATGTTGAGCATCTTTTCATATGTCTGTTGTCCAACTGCGGGTTTTCTTTGGAAAAATGTCAATTCATGTCTTCTGCCTATTTTTTAATTGGGTTGTTTGTATTTTTGATGTTGAATTGTATGAGTTCATTTTATATTTTGGATATTAACCTCATCAGATATCTCCACCCATTCAGTAAGTTGCTTTTTGGTTTGGTGATAGTTTCTTTTGCTATGCAAAAGCTAAAAAGATTGTTATAATCCTATTTGTTTATTTTTTCTTTCATTTAATTTGCCTGAGGAGACAGATCCAAAATAATATTGCTAAGACCTATGTCAAAGAGTGTATGGCCTATGTTTTCTTCTAGGAGGTGTATAGTTTTGGGTTTTTAATCCATTTTTAGCTTATTTTCGTATATGGTGTGAGAAATTAGTCCAGTGTAGTTCTTTTACATGTAGCTGACCAGTTTTCTCAAGATCATTTATGGAAAATGTTATCTTTTTCCCATTGTATATTCTTGCATCATTTGTCATATGTTAATTACCCATATAACTATGGGTCTGTTTCTGGGCTCTTTATTCAGTTCTGTTGATCTGTGTTTCTGTTTTTGTGCCAGTACCATAATGCTTTGATTACCTTTTTTGTAGCTTTGTGGTATAGTTTGAAATCATGGAGTGACATATCACCTGGATTTTTTTCTTCTTTATTAAGATTTTTTGGCTATTCAGGATCTTTGGTGGTTCCATACAAATTTTAGAATCATTTGTTCTAGTTCTGTGAAAAATGCCAGGGATATTTTGATAATGATTGCATTGAATCTGTAGATAGACTTGGGTAGTATGGTCATTTTAACAATATTACTTGTTTCAAGCCATGAGCATAGTGTGTCTTCCGTTTGTGCTGTCTTCAATTTCTTTCATCAGTGTCTTATAGTTTTCTGAGTATAGGTCTTTTAAATCCTAGTTAGATTTATTCCCAAGTATTTTATTCTTTTTGATGTAATTGTGAATGGAATTGTTTTCTTAATTTCTCTTCCTGATAGTTTATTGTTAATGGATAGAAATGCAACACATTTCTGTATGTTGACTTTGTCTCCTGCCAGCTTACTGAACTCATTGATGAGGTCTAGTAATTTTTTGATAATGTCTTTAGAACTTTCTATGTATTGTATCATGTCATCTGCAAACAGTGAAAGTTAGACTTTGTTGTTTCCAATTTGGATTTATTTTATTTCTTGTCTAGTTTGATTGCTGTGGCTAGGACTTGCAATACTATGTTGAATGGAAGTGGCAAGAGTGAACATCCTTGTCATGTTCCTGATCTTAGAGGAAATTCTTTCATCATTTCAGCATTGAATATGATGTTAGCTGTAGGCTTGTCATATATGACCTTTATTATGTTAAGGTTTGTTCCCTCTATACCAACTTTGTTGAGAGTTTTTACTGTGAGTGGATATTGTATTATGTCAAACGCTTTCTCTCTATCTATTGATATGATAATATAATTTTTATCCTTCATTTTGTTAATGTGATCACATTGATTGGTTTGTGGATATTGAACCATCCTTGCATCCCTGGGATAAATCCCACTTGATCAAGGTGTATGTTACTTTTAATGTGTTGTTGAAACTTGTCTGCTAATATTTTGTTGAGGATTTTTGCATTATTGTTCATCTGTGATATTTGCCTGTAATTTTTGTGTGTGATATCTTCATCTTGTTTTGTTATCTGGGTGATGTTGGCCTCATAGAATGAGTTCAGAAGCATTCCTTCCTCTGCAATACTGTGTTATAGTTTACAAAGGTTAGATATTAACTGTTCTTAAAATATCTGATAGAATTTACCTGTGAAGCCGTCTGGTCCTAGATTTTTGTTTGTTGATTTTTTGTTGTTGTTGTTGTTGTGGTTGTTTTTTACTGCATCAATTTCTTTACTGGTAATTTGATTGTTCATATTTTCTATTTCTTCCTGATACAGTCTTGTGAAATTGTATATTTCTAGAAATTTGTCATTTCTTCTAATTTGTCCATTTTATTGGCATATAATTGTTCACAGTAATCTCATATTCCTTTGTATGTATGTGGTGTTGGCTGTAACTTATCTTCCTTCATTTATGATTTTATTGATTTGGGGCCTCTCTCTTTTTTTCTTAATGTGTCTGGCTAAAGGTTTATCAATTTTGTTTATATTTTCAAAGAACCAGCTCTTAGTTTCATTGATCTTTTCTATTGGTTATAAAGTCTCTACTTTATATTTATTTCTGCTCTAATCTTTATTATTTCTTTCCTTCTACTAACTTTGGGTTTTAATTGTTCTTCTTCTAGTTATTTTAGGTGTAAGTTTAGATTGTTTATTTAAAATGTTTCTTGTTTCCTGAGGTAGGCTTGTTTTGATATAAACTTCCCTATTAGAACTACATTTGTTGCATCCCATAGATTTTGGATCTTTATGTTTTTATTTGTCTCCAGGTCTTTTTTTGATTTCCTCTGATTTCTTCAGTGATCCTTTGGTTGCTTAGTAGCATACTGTTTAGCATCTAGTGTTTCTATTGTTTTGCAGTTTTTTCTAGTAGTTGATTTCTAGTATCATACTGCTGTGGTTGGAAAAGATGCTTGATATGATTTCAATCTTCTTAAATTTACTGATACTTGTTTTGTGGCCTAGCATATGATCTATACTGGAGAATGTTCCATATGCACTTGAAAGGAATGTGTATTCTGCTGCTTTGCATGGAATGTTCTAGATATACCTATTAAGTCCTTATGGCTTAATTTTTTTAAAATAAATTTATTTATTTATTTTTGGCTGTGTTGGGTCTTCGTTTCTGTGCAAGGGCTTTCTCTAGTTGTGGCAAGCGGGGGTCACTCTTCATTGCAGCGTGTGGACCTCTCACTGTCACAGCCTCTCTTGTTGTGGAGCACAGGCTCCAGACGCGCAGGCTCAGTAGTTGTGGCTCACAGGCCCAGCTGCTCTGCGGCATGTGGGGTCTTCCCAGACCAGGGCTCAAACCCGTATCCCATGCATTGGCAGGCAGATTCTCAACCACTGTGCCACCAGTGAAGCCCAATGTTTCTTTTAAAAACAGTGTTTCCTTATTAATTTTCTGTCTGGATGATCTGTCCATTGATGTAAGTGTGGTGTAAAAGTTCCCTACTGTTATTGTGTTATTGTCAGTTACCTCCTTTATGTTTGTTAATATTTGCTTTATGAATTTAGGTGTTTCTGTGTTGGGTGCATATATTTTTACAACTGTTATATCTTCTTCTTGGATCAATCCCTTGATCATTATGTAATGTCCTTCTTTGTCTCTTGTTAATAATCTTTGTTTTAGAGTCTATTTTGTCTTATATAAGTATTGCCTCCCTGGCTTTCTTTTTGTTTTCATTTTCATGGATGCCTTTTCCCATCCCCTCACTTTCAGTCTGTGTGTCTTTAGATATGAAATTATTCTTTTGTAGGGAGTATATAATGTGGGTCTTGTTTTTATAATTATATGTCTTTTGATTGGAGAATTTATCCTTTTCACATTTAAAGTAATTACTTGTACATATGTACTTATTGTCATTTTACTAATTGTTTGGGGGTAGACTTGTTTTGTTTTGGTTTTTTTCAGTTGTTCCTTTCTTCTTTTTTTCTCTTCCCTTGTGATTCAATGACTATCTTTAGTGTTATGTGTGGATTTCTTTCTCTTTCTTGTGTGTATGTATCTAGTATAGATTTTTGGCTTGTGGTTACTACAAGGTTCATATATAGAAATCTATATGTAGCTATCTCTATCTCTATATATGATTATTTTATGTTGCTCATCTCTTAAGCTGAATGCATTTTAAAAACATTTCATTTTTAATCCACACCACTATGTTTACTATTTGTGACATTACATTCTACATCCTTTTGTTTTGTGTATCCCTTGTCTACTTATTGTGGATATAGATTATTTTACTACTTTTGTCTTTAACTTTCTTACTAGCTTTATAAGTGTTTGATCTACTACATTTACTGTATATTTGCCTTCACCAGTGAGTCTTCCCCTTCCATAATTTTACCTTTCTAGTTGCAGCCTTTTCTTTTTCACTTAGAAGTCCCTTTACATTTCTTGTAAATTTCTTGTACATTTCTTGTAAAACTGGTTTGGTGGTGCTGAACTCTTTTAGCTTTTGCTTGTTTAAAACTTTTGATGTTTCCATGAAATCTTTGCTAGGTAGGGTGATCTTGGTTGTAGGTATTTTTCCTATCATGCCATTCCCTTCTGGCCTGTAGAGTTTCTGCTGACAGTCTTGAGAGTTACCTTTTATGTAACTTGTTTTTCCCTTGCTGCCTTTAATATTCTCCTTTTATCTTTAATTTTTTTTTCCATTTTAATAATAATACATCTTGAGGTGATTGATCCTGTTTGGGAGTCTCTGTGCTTCCTGGATCTGGATGTCTGTTTTCTTTCTCAGGTAAGGGATGTTTTCAGCTACTATGTCTTCAAATATACTACCTGTGCCTTTCTCTCTCTCTTCTCCTTCTGGGATCCCCATTATGCAAATGTTGTATGCTTGATGTTGTCCCAGAATTCTCTTAAATTTACCCAATTTCTTTTCGTTTTCCTTTTTTCTGTTCAGTTTCTGTAATTTCCACTATTCTGTCTTCCAGTTTGCTTCTATTGTCCTCTGTATTATCTAATCTACTTGTTCATTCCTTCTAGTGTTTTTTTAATTTCAGTTTTCATGTTCCTCAACTTTGTTTGACTCTTTATATTTTCTAGCTCTTGGATAAAAACCTCTAGCTTCTCACTGTAAACATACATTCTTTTCCTGAGTTCTTTGATCATATTTATGGTCATTACCTTAAACTCTTTTGTGCTAGATTGCTTATTTCCACTTCAGTTAGTTCTTCTTCTATGGTTTTATCTTGTTCATTCATCTGGAACATATTTTTATGTCACCTCATTTGTTGTTTCTATTTCTAATTAATTGGTTAGATTGGTTCTATTTCCTAATCTTCAATAAGTGACCTCATGTAGAAAACATCCCATGGGTCCCAGCAGCACACACACCTCTAGTCTCAAGAGCTATATGCTCTAGGTTATGCCCCCTATGTGGGCTGTGTGGGTCCTTCCATTGTGAAAGGCTGACTACCATGGGCAGTTTGGTAGGTCCCTTTGTTTGCCACATCCTGCCTAGTGAAGAGGCTGCTGACTGTTGGTGGGCAGAGCTGGGTCATGAGGCAGCTGTGGTGCTCTGGAGGATCTTGGGGGTAATTCTGGCCTACCAAGATGGCTGATTATGGGACTGGGGTGGGGAGGGTCACAGAGTTAGTTTTGGCCTGCTGGTGGCCAGTTCCTGACATGGCTGGCTGTGGGATCTGATGTGTCCCAGTGCTGATATTAGCCTGTTAGTGAGTGGGACTGGATCCCAGGGTGGGTGGCTGAGGGTCCAAAAGCATCTCAAAGCTAGTGTCAGCCTGTAGGGCAGGATCAGGGCATAGGTACTCCTGAGGCTGGTACCTGTCCCTGGTGGATGATGCTGTGTCCTCAGGATAGTGCTGGCCTGCTAGTGAGCAGGGCCATATCTGACAGATTGCTGCATGAAATCCTGGGTTTTCCAGGGTTAATGCAGGCCCTGTGGTGGGCAGGGCTGTGTTCTAGGGTGGCAGAGGTCTTAAGGAGTCCTATGGCAGCCAGCCTGCTAGTGGGAAGGGCTATGTCCACACCTAGCTAGCTGCCTGGCTGGGGTGTCTCAGTACCGGTTTTGACCAGCTAGTGGCAGGATTAACTTCCCAAAATAGCTGCTGCTAGCGTTTATGTCCCCAGGGTAAGTTTTAACTGCATCCTGCTTTTCCAGTAGGTTCTCCAAGATCAGCAGATGGATCTAACCCAGTTTTCTTTTAAATTGCTGTTTCTGCCCTGGGTCTTGCATCTCAGGGCATGCGAGATTTTGTGTACACACCTTAAGAGTGTAGTCTCTATTTCCCACAGCCTTCTGGCTCTCCCAAAGTAAATCTAACTGGCCTTCCAAGCCAAACGTTTTGGGGGTTCATCTTGCTGGTGCAGGATCCCCAGACTGGGGAGACTGATGTGGCACTTGGACCCCTCATTTCTTGGGGAGAACCCCTGCAATTGTAATTATCCTCTTATGTGTGGGTTGTCTATGGTTATGGTTATGGTTCTTGACTATACCACAACCCTACCCCTCCTATCAGTCTCATTTTGGCTCCTTCTTTATACCTTTAACTGTAGAAGATCTTTTCTGCCAGTCTTCTGGTTGCTCTCATAGATAGTTGCTCTGAAAATTGTTGCAATTTTGGTGTGCCTGTGGAAGGAGGTAAGGTCAAAGTCTCCCTACCCTGAAATCTTAGCCACTCCTCTAATATGATTTTATAAAAAAAAAATTATAAGAAAACCCTAAAGACTTCCCAATAAACTGTTAGTACTAATTAACAAATTTAGTGAAGTTGCAGGATATAAAATCAACATATAGAAATCAGTTATTTATATACACTAACAACAAAACATCTGAAAAAGCAATAAAGGAAGCAATCTCATTCACAATAGCATCAAAAACAATAAAATACTTAGGAATAAATTTAACCAATGAGGTAGAAGATCTATATATTGTGTTGGCCAAAACTTTCTGTAACATCTTATGGAGAAAGCTGAATGAACTTTTTTGGCCAACCCGCTACTTAAAACTACAACACTTTGATGAAAGAAATTGAGAAAGACACAAACAAATATGAAGATATCCCTTATTCATGGATCAGAAGAAATGATATTGTTAAAACTTCCATACTAGCAAAAGCCACCTATAGATTTAATGCAATCTCAATCAAAATTCCAATGGAAATTTTCACAGTAATATAAAAAAAATCCTAAAAGTTGTATGGAACCATAAAAGATCCCAAACAGCCAAAGCAATCCTGAGAAAGAAGAACAAAGCTGTAGGCATCACAATTCCTACTGTACTACAAAGGTATAGTAATGAAACAGGATGAGATTGGCATAAAAATAGACACATAGACCAATGTAACAGAACTGAGAGCCTAGAAATAAACCTGCACAACTAATATTTGACAAGGGAGACAAGAATATTCAACAAGGAAAAAAATAATCTCTTCAATACGTGGTGTTGGGTGAATGGGATAACCACAAGCAGGAGAATGAAACTGGACCCTTATCTTACACCATACACAAAAATTAACGCAAAATGGATTAAAGACTTAAAAATATAAGAACTGAAACCATAAAACTCCTAGAAGCAAACAGGAAAAATCTCCTTGATATTGTTCCAAAAACAACTTTTTGGATATGACACCAAAAACACAAGCAACAAAAGCAAAAATTAATAAATGGGACTATGTCAAACTAAAAATCTTCTGCAGAGCAAAAGAAATAATCAATGAAATGGAAAAGCAATGTATGGAATGGGAGAAAATATTTACAAATCATATATTTCAGAAGGGACTAGTATTTGAAATATATAAAGAACTCATGCAGCTCAATAACAAAAAACTGGACTTCCCTGGAGGCCCAGTGGTTAAGAATCTGTGCTTCCACTGCAGGGGGTGTAGGTTCGATCCCCAGTCAGGAAACTAAGATCCCACATACCACACAGCAAGAAAGAAAAATAGAAAAAATAATAATAATAATCCAATTAAAAAAATAGGCAGAGAAACTAAATAGACATTTTTCCAAAGAAGATATACAAATGACCAACGGGTACATGCAAAGTTCCTCAACTTCACTAGTTATCAGGAAAATGCAAATCAAAACTGCAATGAGATATCACCTCATACCCTTAGAATGACTATCATCAAAATGATAAGTGTAGGTGAGGATGTGGAGAAAAGGGAACCTTTGTGCACTGTTTGTGAGAATGTAATTTGGTGCTATGGAAAATGGAATGGAGATTCCTCAAAAACTTAAAAATAGAGTTATCATAAAATCCACCAATCCCACTTCTGGGTATATATCCAAAAGAAATGAAAACAGGATTTCAAGGAGATATATGAACCCTATGTTCATTAAAGCATTATTTACAATAGCCAAGATATGGAAACAACCTAAGTGCCCATTAATAGATGAATAAAGAAGATGTGTACATATATATAGTGGAATATTATTCAGCTATGAGAAAAAAGAAAATCCTGCCACAAGTAACAACATGGAAAAATTTGAGGGCACTATGCTAAGTAAAATAAGTCAAACAGCAAAAGACAGTTACTCAACATCATCACTTATATGTGGAATATAGAAAGCCAAATTCAGAGAAACAGAGAGTAGAATGGTTGCTACCAGGGACTGGGGGGCTGGGGAAATGGAGAGATGTAGGTTAAAGGGTACAAAATTCCAGTAATAAGATGAGTAAGTTCTTTGGATCTAATGTACAGCATGTTGATTATAGTTAACAATACTGTATTATAGTATTGAAAGTTGCTAAGAAAGTAGACCTTAAATATACTCACCACAAAAAAAGAAATGGTAATTATGTGAGGTGACTGAGTTCTCAGGTAAAGTTATGGTGGTAATCATTTTGCAATATATAAACAAGTGTATCAAATCAACATGTACACCTTAAACTTACAGAATGTTATATGTCAATTATATCTCAATAAAGTTAAGGGAAAGTTGGAAAAGCTACTTTAAAAAGGAAAATAAAGGTCTTAAATGTTCCCATCATACACCAAACAAAAAAATAAAATATTTGCTCTGTCACCTATAGAAGGAATCCTTCCCAAAACTAGTACCTCTAGTTCAGCAGACAATAAATTTAAGGGGACAGGAAACACAAAGTCACTATGAGGGTTACTGACTGAGAAGGGCCACTCTTACCTCTGCACCTTGGTTCTTACTTCCATGTATTCCACCAGTCAGAGATCAATGCTATAAAATAACTGTTGCTTAAATATATTACTACATCTTGAGGGACAGCACCCCAAATAACAGGATGTCATCACTGAACTGGTGCTTTAGTCAAGGCTTTATGAGGTCGTTTCAATGTTCTGATAGGCTGACAGCTAAAGGGTTTAGGGTATATGTCTATATGGTACAACTAGTGGGTCCTGCGACCATGTGCCCATTGTTGCATCTTCTTCACCATCTTCCTTGGTCTGAAACATCATTCTACATGATCTCATGACAAAAATCAGACACTCTGTGAACATTTGGAAAGTGCTGCTGGCCAAAGTACCATGGTTGGCAAGGCAAACCATAAGTCTGACTCACTCCCTGTCTGCGGTAGGACTCCAGTATGAATCTGCCATTGAGTGGCCGGCTTGTGATCTTGAGGGATTGTATCACACCTTCATGGTGATGATGGTCTGACATAATCAACTTGCCTTCACTGGATGGTTAGTGTCCTAAAGGGATGGTATTTCAAAGAAAGGACATAAATGTGAGCTGCATAGATGCAGCAGAGGTAGGTGACTTGGGCTCTGTGATATCCATGCTTGTGACTTATTTGTGCCCTCCAGGCCTGCTTGGGCTTGATCCCAAAGGTACAATTTCCATTGCACTGTGGATTAATGCTGTACCTTATGACTTTGTTGGTATGAAAATACTTAGGGTGTGGTAAGCAGTTCTGATTGCATAGTCACTTGATTTTCCATAGTCAGGCATTCAGCATCCTATAACCACAGAAAAAAACACATAATGGCTATTATTTCAATGTGCACACCACATTCTTAAAGGACTTGCCCCAAATATGCAGGGTACCTTTGCCAAGATAGTGCTTTAGTTGGGCCTTTATGAGGCCACTGCACTCAGGATACTGTATGGCTTCTGCGGATTCACTTCATATATTGGCTATGGGGGAGAGGACAATTTCAGGGGTCTCCACTTGGTTTTTCCTTTATTATAGCTCATATTCCACTAGTCTGGGAACCAATGTGAGTGAATGCTAAGTATGTCCATCCTAATTATGCTTATAACGAACTAGGGAAATGATCATTGGACCAACTATAATGCATACTTGGGCCAAGACTCCATACTTGTGACAAGACTTTCACATGCCACATCTTAACAGCATGGTAGGACCAATTTATCACTGTATATTCAATGAGTGGGGGAAAGGGACATATATTTTAAAATTTATTTTTATTTAGATGTTTCTATATAACATTCTTAAATTTATTTTTATTTTTTATTTACTTTTATTTAGATCATAGGAGCCATATCTGAATCTGATGAGAAGATTGCCTTGACCTTGAACTAGATGCAGTGGTTGGATGGGATAATGAATGTATTCTTTGTGAGGGAGGAAAAGAGAAACAGACACATTGTGACAAGAAAGGAAAGTTCTGAAGTCAATTCCTAGTGCCAGATAGCCATCAGTTCCATTTGGTCTTCTTGGACACACAGGAAGATTATGTATCACAGCAAACTTTTGGATTAGGCTGGGGCCACCAGATTACGTTCTAACCAATGAAAAGAGTATCACTTCCTGATCTAGAAATTTAATGTGTCACATGATCCTATCCTCTCTCACTTTGCTCATTAGCCAGTAGAATGCAGAATATCCAAGGTCTCTGAGGAGGCTTTAGGAAATAGTGCTACAACACAGAAGGAGCCGAAATCCCAGTCACAATGTAAACAGAGATATGAACAATAAATAAACTTTTATTTTGTTAAGCCATTGCAACTTGGGGGAGGATATATTGTATTGTAGCAGATAACACTGATTATGTGAATACAAGCCCATTTTTGGAGTATTTCTGTTCATTACTTGGCTGACTGAAATCCTTTTTCTAATACTTTTATCAAGGAAGCTTAATTGAAACTATATTCCTTGTTTTCTGGCATATTTTTAAATGCCTGTCTGTGGCTTTTATCCTGAAATAATGGTTTTATTGGGCATAAAATTCTTTGTTTATACTTTCTTTCCCTGAGAAATTCACAAGCAATACTAAATTCTGTTCTGACATTTAATGTCACTAGAGAGAAATCTGAGGCCAGTTTGAATTTTTCTGCTTTTTGGGTGAGTTTATTTTTTTTTAACTATAGTCAAAGAGTATTCTTTTTTCCAACAGCTTTATTGCGGTATAATTGACATATAAACATTGTTTATGTTTACAACTTGATGTTTTGATACATGTACATTGTGAAATGATCACAACCAAGCTAATTAATATATACATCACCTCCACATAGTTACCATTTCTTTTTATTTTCTCTCTGTGTGTGTGTGTGTGTGTGTGTGTGTGTGTGTGAGATAAGAAAACTTAATTTAAAACTATTCTCTTAGCAAATTCCAGATATACATTACAGTATTGTTAACTATAGACACTATGTTGTATGCTAGATCTCAGGAACTGATTAATCTTGCATAACTGATGCTTTCTACACTTTGACCAACATCTCCCCATTTCCCCCTCTACCCTAGCAACAACCATTCTATTCCCAGCTTCTATGAGTTTGACTGTTTTAGATTGTACTTATAAGTGAAATTATTTAGTAATTGTCTTTCTCTCTCTGACTTCTCTCACTTAGCATAATGTCCTCATAGTTTATCTATGTTGTTACAAATGACAGGATTTACTTCTTTTATGAGGTTTCTTTATCCATTCATCCATCAATGAACGTTTAGGTTCTCTCCATATCTTAGCTATTGTGAATAGTGCTGCTCTCTTTTTTGTTGTTTTCTTAAAGTCCAGTAATATTTCTAGGATATGTGTCAATTTTTATTATTCTGCATTTATTTATTTACTTACTATTAAGAATTTTTATGAACAGTTTTAAGTTCACAGCAAAATTGAGGTGAACGTTCAGAGATTTTGCATATACCCCTGCTCCTACACATGTATAGCCTACTCCATTATCAATAGCCCCACCAGAGCAGTACATTTGTTTCAACTGATGAACCTATATTGACACATCATTATCATCCAAAGTCCATAGTTTACATTACCATTCTCTTTTGATGTACATTCTATGGGTTTGGACAAATATACAATGATATGAATCCATCATTACATTATCTGCATTTATTTTTAAGGACAGCTTGCCCTTTGAAACTATAAGTTTAATTCTTCCTTTAGTTTGGAGGAATTTTTTACAGTTATATTTTTGTGTTAGGCAGGATTCTAAAAATGACCCCCAGTATTCCCCATTCCAATCTTTGGATCCTGTGATTATGATGAGTTATCTCTCCCATGATCATGTTACATTAATGGCACAATTTATCTCATAATAAGGAGTTTATCTAGATGAGTCAAATATAATAACATGAGCCCTTTAAAAAGCAGAGTTTTCTCAGGTTAATAGCAGAAGAAAAAGAGAGATTGGAAGCACAAGAATAATCTGATGTGCTGTTGCTTGCTTTGAAGATAGATGCAGTCACATAATGAGGAAGGCATGCAGCTCTCTAAAAGGTGAGGGTGACCCACAGTTAACAGCCAAGAAACAGGGACATCAGTCCTATAGTTGCCAAAAACCTGAATTTTGCCATCAACCTGAATAAGCTTGGAAGCAGGTTTATTCCCAGGTCATTCAGGTAAGAACTTGGTCAAATTGATTTCAGCTTCGTGAAACCCTAAGCAGAAGAACTCAATACAACCATGCTGTATTTCTATTCTGCAGAAGCTATGAGATAATAAATGAGTGTTGTTTTGAGCTATTAAATTTGTGGAATTTGTTATGCAGCAATAGAAAATGAAGACACTTTTAAAGTATTTCTCCTATGTTTTATTCTCTTTTTCAAAACCACCTATTACACTTGGGTTGAATTTTCTTTGTGCCCAGTATATATCTTTCTCTCTATTTTTAATCCTTTGTTCATTACTACTTCATCTCAATCCTGTCCTTATACCTTACATTTTCAATAGTGGCAAGTCTCCCTTGTGCTACTTACAAAATTGTCTTTATATCGAGAATGGTATTTTTTTTCTTTTCTTTCATTCCTGAATTATAACTGCTTCTGTTTATCTCCTCTGGTTGTCATCATGTCTCCCCTACACTCCTAAATATCTACTCTGGATTCATACTTGCAAAATATATTTGTTTTATAAGTCATAGCAATATGTTTGGTCTCTTTTTTTATACACTTTTTAGTAACATTTTTCTAGTGAATGTTCTTCATCTGTCATTTATTTTCCTTATTCCTTTCTTCCATCTTACTTATAGTGTTTTTGTATTGATCCTGTGCTATTATCTTGTTTATATCATTTTTGAATGATAATATTTCTCCCTGGATCATCAATCTGGGAGAGATCTATGTAGAGGGAGAGACCAGGTCAGAATTCCAGGCCAGCAGAAATTCTCCCTGGTATACCTTGAGGTTTCTTTAAATAAAAAGTTGTGCATGTGAGTGAACTGTTTTAGTATTTACATTTCTCTCACAACAGGTTGTCATCATAAGGCTGATATCACTCAAAGATATCCTCTTGCGCTCTGCAAAAATGGCACATCTATTGGTTTCCTCACCATCACCACTGCATCATCCTCATTTCCTTATTCCATCATCCCACCCAAATAGGACGGAAGTTCTGACCACTGGCCCATATACCCTGTTTTTAATTGTTTGAAATAGGAAATTATTTCATTTTTCTCTCAGATTGTGCTTCTTACTTTGTAGAGCTGTTCTCAACTAATTTTTCTGAGATCTACACCTTTCAGCATGCTTTCTAGGTATTCTTCTAAGCCCTCTTCAATCTTAACTCTATTAAGCATATATTGTGGCTTGAGCCAAACTTATAAATGGAGAACTTGTGAGCAGGAAGAAACGTTGACCAGCTTAGACAAATTTCAGACTATTAGAGTTTCATTGGGTTTGTTTGCTTATTTGTTTTTTAAATTCTTTTAGGGAGAAGATGCCTAAAGAAAACAGTATTTTTAAGAAGCTAAAACAGTAATGGATAAGGTATATATGTGAGTGCATATACCTATAGGGTGAAGGGGAAAAAAAGAATGATTAGGCTGTCTACTTGACTGGTAGAAAGTTTTCTAGAAGACAAACAACCTGGCCACATATGCTTTTCACTACATTACTCACTATGATGTACAAAAGCATAAACATCAACATTTTCCAAATACATAATGTGAAGTAGCCATTATTGGATACGTGAAAATAATTCTATCATAAAGGATAACAGAATATGAATGAGGATATGAAAAGCAGTTCAAAAATGTATATAAAACCATCAGAATAATCATTCAAAAGTATTATATTATAGACAGAATTTGTTGGTAAAAATTGTAGGTGTTATCCAAAATATTCTTATGACCCTTAGAATAATTAGTCTTGAATGTTAAATTTCAGATAAATCAATATGAAAGTGGTGGTGGCACTGCTTTCCTAATTATTGGAATCACAAATAGACTTCAAAATATCATTTTAGTCAACAATTCTCACCCAATCAAACATTTGTTATAACAAAGAACCAAATAACTGGTTTCTTTCCCTTCCCTGCATAAAAGTAAATGAATCAATGGAGAGGAATGGTAAAGAAACATGCAGACTCTAAATAACCCCAAACTGACTGTCAAATGTGTTGTGTCACTTGGCTACAGGGAAAATCTTGAACTAAATTGGTCAAAAGTAGAGTTGTTATTAAAAACCTAAAGGTTCTGTTTGTCTTCACTATTCATCAAATAAGACCTTCCTTTGGGAGCTTTAGAACAAACTGCTTTAAAACCTCAATTACCTGTATTATTTACACAAAAACATCTCCACAGTTTCCTCCAGTACTCACACTGATCCACTCACCAACAGCATGGAAGCTACTTGGAAAGTCATTTTTTTTCTTTTTATTCTTTTTCATCTTGTGATTTTTTAAAAAAGAGTTTAACTATTCACTGTAGGCTATCCAGATGTTCTTCAGACTATCTATAAACTCATTTTAGAACTATGTCTTAAAATCTTCTTTTTGCTTTCATTTGTTTCTCTAACCAAACAATCTTCTCTTTTCTATGTTACTTTTTGTCTTGAATGAATATATCAGTAATAATCTCATTCTTAGTTGCATGAGCAGAAGAACTTATTAAATAATTCTTTGTGAAATTTCCAGTGGCTTCCCTCAGGCTTAGAAATAGTATTCTCCCTGACACATCTGCTACAGTATGCTTTAATCACTTTTTTTTTTTCACACCATGAGTGCAATGTCATGTATCTCATTAAGTCAGAAGGTAGTAAAAACTAGAGTAGTGTGATGATCTAGTTGAACAGGGTAAAGAAAATTTGGGAGCAAAAAGTGAAGGGCAGAGAGTAAGCATGTTTGTTTCAAATATGCAAATAAAGATTAACCCACTCCCTGTCCCTTAGGAAGAAGTCCCTTTTAGATTATTTTAAAATTAGAATCAAATGAGCCAGGAGAGCATAAACTCAAGCCTGTATGAAAAGACACAGAAAGTTCTAGAATAAGCCCATCTCTTGTTTAATAAAGTGGTTCACTGACTTCACTTCTCTCTTTGCAGAAGCACTTTTGGAATCAACAACAACAGAGTAACTATAATAGAGAGACCAGAAATGCTCCAATGGAGTTCTCTCCCTAAATAGGTCAGAGGTTAAACAAGATGATCTCTCCAAAGAGGCCTCTTTGGATTTTTGCCCTCCCAGAAGATTAATTACTTTCCAGAAGTATATAATTATTTAATCTCTAAGGCAGATGTAGTACAGATCAAGAAATCAAGGAGGTGACTTTGTCAAATAAATTTTCTCTTTATCAGCCACTTGTAGCAAGAGTATGTTAAGAGAATTTGAAGTGAGAATCACAATAGTGAGATTATTAACTACTTAAAAGGTGGATGGAACTAAAACCATACTAAAGTAGCAAAACTACTTAACAACATTGCCTTAGTGCAACCAAGTTTCTGCAAGTGTCATCAGTTTATGTATTTTATGTAATTCATTATTATATAATGAACTCTGATACAGAACCAAATCAGATCTCACTGGCATTTGTCACTAAGTACTCCTGTCAGATCTTTGATTTCCTAGGAAGATGCCAACTACCCCAATAAGAGACCCCAGAGTATCATATATGCTTATTCATCAATAAGTTTTTCCTTCCAGGTGTTGTTGCTATTTCAACAGGCATTCCAACAGCTGTTTCTAGGTTGACTCTCTTTGGGGTCATTTTCCCATTAGAGGTATTTGGAGTCTGGATAGTACCAAAGTCCTCTGTGGAGAAGAAGGGCACAGTGGACCTCCACTGGGTGCCACCATGTTCCCAGTCCTTTACAGGGCATTCTGTCTGTCCCTCCCAGGTAGAGTGCCGGATTAAAAAAAAAAAAGTCAACATTCTCCAGATTATAACAAGTCCTAGAGTCTACACAATATGAGTCACAAGGTTATATATGCTACCATTAACATATCAATAAATAAATAAACAAAACAAAACAAATGTGACAGATTCTCAAGAGAAAAGACAACCAACAGATACCAACCCTGAGATGACCTGGATGCTGGAGCTGTAATACAAGGATTTTATAGTAGCTATTACAACTATGCTCATTGAAGTAATAGAAAACACACTTGAATTTAATGAAGACAGAAACTCAGCTGAGACATGGAGACTATAAAAAAGGGATAAGTGCAGGTTTTAGGACAAAAAATACAATATCTGAAAATTTTAAAAAGTCTCACTGTGTGGACTTAATAACAGAATTAAAATGTCAGAAGGAATAGTGAGTGAAATTGAAGCCAGGTGAATAGAAATTATCCAATCTGTAAAACAGAGAAAAAATACTGAATAAATGGACAGAGCCTAAATAATGTGAGGGACAATATCAAATGTCTAATATGAATGTAATTAGAGTTTCATGTGAAAAAGAGAAAAACTAAGTCAGGAAAAGTATTTGAAAAATAATGGCTGAAATTATCCCAGATTTACTAAAAGACATAAATTTACAGACTCAAAACATTCAACAAACCCCAAACAAATGAGATCAAAGAAAATCACACCTCAACACATCATAAACAAACTGAGAGAAAATAAAAATACAGAAAAAATTAAGCAACTAGAGAGAAATTATAAGGTACTTACAGGGAAACAACAATTCTAATGACCCTGGATTTCTCATTAAAAACCACAGAGGCTATAAGGTAGAACATTTTCAAAGTGAAGAAATAAAGGAAATGTCAAACCATATTTCTATAGCCAGTGAAATTATCTTTCAAAAATAAAAATAAAGATATTTTCAGATAAAGAAAAATTAAAGACAAATTTCCTATGAATTGATCTACAAAAGATGCTAAAAGAAGTTCTTCAAGATGAATAAAACTGATACTAGAGGAAAATTATATCTTTGGGAATGGAGGATGAGCAATAGAAATGGTAAGTATTGGGGTGCTGTGAGTTGAATTATTGTGTGCCCCCCCAATAGTAAAGTCCTAACCTCTGTGAATGTTGGAACTTGCGTCTTTACAAATGTAAGTTAAGATGGGATCATAATGGTGTTGAGGGAGTGCTTAATCTAATATTGCTGGTGTCCTTATAAGACAAGAAAGACAAAGAGATCAAGGTGGCAGAGTAAGAGGACGTGGAGTTCACCTCCGCCCATGAACACATCAAAAATACATCTACATGTGGAACAATTCCCACAGAAAACTAACTGAAAGCTGGTAGAAAGACTCTTAAACAACTGAGGCTATTAAAAAAAATATACACATAATCAGGTAGGATGGGAAGAAAAGTATTGGGTCAGGACCTGTACCCCTGAGAGGGGACTAAGCAGAAAAAGATCACACTGGTGTACACTTGCACTAGAGAGTAAGTGGGTTGAGCTACATACTGGGCATCCCAGTTCTGGGTCCTATGCATAGGAAATAAGCTCCCTTGGCTGCTTGGAAACCCACTGGGACAGATAGAAAGACTGAAGAAG
This sequence comes from Tursiops truncatus, assembly GCF_011762595.2. Classification (NCBI taxonomy): domain Eukaryota; kingdom Metazoa; phylum Chordata; class Mammalia; order Artiodactyla; family Delphinidae; genus Tursiops; species Tursiops truncatus. Next base: position 35,276,319 of record NC_047050.1, read on the forward strand.
ACTAGATTCCACTTGTGAGGAGCACATAGGTGCTGCCTTGCCTCCAGGCAGGCAGAAAGTGATCTGCCCTAGTAGCTGCTGCCTCACTACATTCTCCATTCCAAGCTGAGTGAACATCACTCTATGCCAGGACTTGGCACTGCATCTAGGGTAGAGATAACCTGGCAAAATACTTTATCTAGGGATGCAGAGGTGACCAGAAGCCTGAGACATAGTCCCAGTGGGGTGGCAGAAGCCACTGTCAGCACTTACTCAAGCAAAGCCCCAGAATTAGCTCACACTTCTGACTGTAGCACATCTGCCAGAATTCCTGCGACTGCCTTGCTGTAAGCCTCAGCCCAAGCTGAGGCAATGCACTATCCCCACCCACTGCACACCACAGCCTAGCACTAGAGCTGGGGCAGCCATGACAGGGGAAAAGATGCAACCATGTACTGCATCTCAGCAGAGCTGCAGATGCATACACAGGTAGTGCATCAGACTTAGTAAGTTCACAGGCTGCACTTTCTTCAGCACTCCCCTCCTTTGGGACAGAGGCCCCAGTGCAGGGAGAAGGAAAAACACATACTTAAAGGAAACAGAGCCAACTTCAGCTCAACCACCAGGGCTTCTGCTACAGCAACTTGGGAGCAGACCCCACCCCTGACAAGGTGGGGATGACCACTGAGCAGAGAAGTCCTGCTGCACACACTGTGTAGGCTCTAGCTCCTCCATCACCAGCCACAACCCCTACTGAAGTAATAGTGATCAGCACACCCTGAGGAAAGATGTGACTGGTGTCTACATCAAATCCTGCCCTCTTACCAAAGGCATTGGGCAAATGCAGTATACACAGGGGACACTCACACATAAGAAGCCCCCTTCAAGACCACAGTCATTTTCACCTAAATTCATTGAGACAGAGAAAGTTAAATAAAATGAAAAGGCAGAGGAAGTACTCTCAATTGAAATAGTAAGAGAACACGAATGAAAATAAATTAATAATGAAACATAAATAAGCAATCTACGTGACAAAGAATTCAAACATTGGTAATAAAAATGAACTGAATTAGGGAAGAGAACTGATTTAAGAGAGCTCATTTTAACAAGGAACTCAAAACTACAATGAAGACCCAATCAAAAATAGATAATTCAATAGCTGAGATAAAAAGCACCCTAGAAGCAATGAATAGCAGACTAAATGACAAAGAATGCATAAATGATCAGGAAGACAGAATAATGAAAATCACCCAATCAGAACAGCAAACAGAAAGTCAGATTTAAAAAAAAAAAAGAGTGCAACATACAAGATCTATCGGATAACATTAAACATGGCAGCAGTCACATTATAGTGGTTCCAGAAGGAGAATAGACAGAGAGAAGGGTATCAAAATATATGTGAAGAAATTATGGCTGAGAACTTCCCAAAACTAAAGAAGGAAACAGATATCCAGGTTCAGTAAGCATGGAGGGTCCCAAACAAGATGAAGCATAACAGACTCACACTAAGACATATCATAATTAAAATAGCAAAATTTAAAGATATAGACATAACTCTAAAGGCAGAAAGAGAAAAACAAGGAGTCATATATATACAAGGGAATCCCCCTAAGGCTATCAGCTAATTTATCTGCAGAAACATTGCAGGCTAGAGGAAGTGACATGATATATTCAAGGTGCTGAAAGGGAAAAACCTGCAATCTATGATACTCCATCCAGCAGGTTTATCATTTAGAATGGAAGGAGAGATAAAGAACTTCTCAGAAAAGCAAAAACTGAAAGAAATCAATAATACTAAACCATCCAAAAGGAAATTTTGGGGCTTCCCTGGTGGCACAGTGGTTGAGAGTCTGCCTGCTGATTCAGGGGACACGGGTTCTTGCCCTGGTCTGGGAAGATCCCACATGCCACAGAGCAGCTGGGCCTGTGAGCCATGGCCGCTGAGCCTGTGCATCCAGAGCCTGTGCTCCACAATGGGAGAGGCCACAACAGTGAGAGGCCCATGTACCGCAAAAAAAAAAATAAAGGAAATTTTGAAGGATCTTTTCTAAATGGAAAGGAGTAAGAACATATAGGAAAGGGAAAGTCCCAACAGGAAAGGCAAATATATAGCAAGGATTAAAGATCACATAAATAAGCCAGTACATAGACTAATAGACAAAAAATTGTAAAAGCAACTATAACTACAATAAACAGCAAAGGAATATACATGAAGATGTAAAATATATCAAAATTACAAAAATGTGGAAGAGTAGGGTAAAACATGTAGCTTTTAGAATGTATTTGAACTTAAATGACTATCAGTTTAAATTAAATAGATAAAACTATGGATCAGCATATATGAACCCAATGTAACCACAAATCAAGAATGTAGAATAGATATACAAAAGCCAAAAAGAAAGGAACTCAAACATACTAGAAAAGAAAATCATCAAATCACAATAGAAACAAAAACAAGAAATGAACAGAAAAGGACTACAAAAAAAAGCTGGAAAACAAGGAATAAAATGGCAATAAGTACATATCTATCAATAATTACTCTAAATACCAATGGACTAAGTGCCTCAATCAAAAGACATAAGGTGGCTAATTGGATTAAAAAGAAAGACCCTTCAATTTCTGCCTACAGGAGCCTCACTTCAGGATAAAAGACACACACAGACTAAAGGTGAAAGGATGGAAAAAGATATTTCATGTCAGTGGAAATGACAAGAAAGGGGGCAACAATACTCGTATCAGACAAAATAGATTTTAAAATAAAGGCTATTACAAGAGACAAAGGAGCATTATACAATGATAAAGGGATCTATATAAGAAGAGGATATTAGACTCACTAACATATATGCACCCAATACAGAATCACCTAAATATATAAAGCAAATAGTAGCAGATATAAAAACAGGAAATTGACAATAATACAATAGTAGTAGGAGACTTTAACATCCAACTGACATCAGTGGACAGATCATCCAGGCAGAAAAATAAAAAAAGGAAAGAGCAGACTTAAATGACACAATAGACCAGCTGGACTTACTTGATATCTGCAGGACATTTCATCCAAAAACATCAAAATACACATTCTTTTCAAGTGCACATGAAATGTTGTTGAGGAATAAGTCACAATCCTAAGTGACAAAACAAGCCTCAACAAATTTAAGAAGTTAGAAATTATAAAGTGTTGTTTCCGACCCCAAGAGTATGAAAATAGAAATCAACTACAGAAAGAAAAACAAGAAAAGAACCAAGACAAGGAGAGTAAACTACATACTGCTAAAACACCAATGGGTCAATGATGAAATCAAAGAAAAAAATCATAAAATACCTTGAAACAAATGAAAATGGAAACAAATTGATCCAAAATTTATGGGACACAGAAAAAGTAGTTTTAAGAGGGACATTCACAGTGATACAGGCCTTCCTCAAGAAACAAAAATATCTAAAATAAACAACATAACCTACCGCCTAAAATTAGAAAAAGAATAACAAACAAAGCCCAAAGTCAGGAGAAGGAAGAAAATAATAAAGATCAGAGAGGAAATAAATAAAATAGAGAAAAAAGATAGAAAAGATCAATAAAACCAAGAGCTGGCTTTTTGAAAAGATAAACAAAATTGATAAACCTTTAGCCAAGGTCACCAAGAAGAAAACAGAAAGGACCCAAATCAACAAAGTAAGAAAGGAAATAGGAGGACGAGCAGTACGAACACCCAAGATGGCATAGTAGAAAGACCCTGAGCTCACCTCCTCTCATGAACACACCAAAATCACAACTATCAGCAGAACAACTATTAATGAAAAAGACTGGATCATACCAGATAAGATCCTCTACAACTAAAGACATAAAGAAGGAACCACAATGAGATAGGTAGGAGGGGCAGACTCACAATATAATCAAATCCCATACCCCTCGGTGGGCAACCCACAACCTGGAAAATAATTATATTTCAGAGGTTCTCCCACAGGAGTGAGGGTTCTAAGCCTCACATTGGGCTCCCCAGCCCAGGGGTCCTGCACTGGGAAGACAATCCCCAAGAGCATTTGGCTTGGGAGACTAGCAGGGCTTCATTTCAGAAGCCCCATAGGACTGGGAAAACAGAGGCTTCACTCTTAAGAGGTGCAGACAAAATCTCACATGCACCAGGACCCAGAGCAATAGAAGTAATTAAATAGGAGCCTGGGCCAGACATAACTGCTCATCTTTGAGCGTCTCTGGAGAGGTAAGGGGAGGAAACAACTCACCCTAGAGACATAGACACTGGTGGCAGCCATATTTGAGAACATATTACATTGTGAACACTGCTGCTGGCAGCTTCCATCTTGACCCATTCTTGCCAAGCCCTGGCTTCACCCAATAGCCTCAGACCAAACAGTTAACTGGGCAGTCCACTCGTCAGCAGAAAGACTGCCTAGAGACTTACTGAGCCCATCTAGACATGCCTGTAGATGCAGCTCTGCCCACCAGAAAGCCAAGACCCAGCCCCACTTACCAGTGGACAGGCACCAGCCCCTCCCTCTAGGAAGCCTGCACTAGCCTCTAGACCAGCCTCATTCACCAGGGAGCAGACACTGGACACAAGAAAACTACAGTCCCACAGTGTACAGACCTAGCCTGCTCACAGCAGGCAAGACCCTATCCTAGAACCAACAGGGCCCTGGCCCTGTCCAACAGCATGCCAACATAAGCTTCAGGACATCCTGGACCCCATACACAACTGCGTCAGGAACTGGCCCCCCTCAACCAGCTATCTGACACAAGCTCTGGGATCCCTTGGCCCTACAGCCAGACTCCACAAACTGGCTCTCTTTGCCAGTAGTCCAGCACTAACCCCAGGATCTGACTTGATTGTCAGTTGGTGGACAACAGCTCCAGAGACTTCAGGACCTTGACTCCACCCACCAGTGAGCCAGCACTAACCCCAGGGCCCCATAGTGTTCTGCAGCCAGCCACCTCATGACCTGGCCCTGCTAAACAGCATCCAGCAGCATCCACACAAGGCAAGGCCTGGCACTCAACTGGGCTAGGAGCCAACCAATCCTACCAGACTGTGCACATAGCCCACCACAAGAGAAGGACACTCACAGCCCTTTAAGAGATAATCCCCAGAGCAAATAGCTTGTGTGACTAGAGGTGAATGCACTGCTAGGAAACATAGAACATCTACAGAAGGCCACTTCTCTGAGGTTGAGAAACATAACCAACCTACCACATATGTAAAATTACAAATATCAACTTAAGACAAAATGAGGTAGCAGAGGAACATGTTCCAGATAAAGGAATAAGATCAAACCCCAGAAGAAGAAATAAGTGAAATGGAGATAGGCAATCTATCTGAGAAAGAGTTTAGAGTAATGATTGCAAAGATGATCAAAGGACTTGGGAGAAGAATGGATACACAGAGGGAGAAGTTAGAAGTTTTTAACAAAGAATTAGAAAATATAATAACCAAACAGATGAAAAATACAATAACTGAAATGAAAAATACACTAGAAGGAATCAATAGGAGATAAAATGATACAAAGGAGTGGATCAGGAAGACAGAATAATGGTAATCATTACCACTGGACAGAAAAAAAGGAATGAAAAGACATTAGGATAATTTATGAGTCCTCTGTGACAACATGAAGTACAGTAATATTCACATTATAGGGGTCCCTGAAGAAAAAGAGATAGAGAAAGGGACTGAGAATTCTTTCCAAATCTGGGAAATGAAACAGTCACTCAAGTCTAGGAAGTTCAGAGTCCCATACAGTTAGAACCCTAAGAGAACCACACCAAGACACAGTGTAATTAAAATTACAAAAACTAAAGATAAGGAGAAAATATCAAAAGCAGTAAGGGAAAATAAATAAATAATATACAAGGCTATCCACTGAATTTTCAGCAGAAATTCTGCAGTCCAAAAGGGAGTGACACAATATACTTAAAGTGATTAAAGGGAAAAATCTATGAACAAGAATATGCTACCCAGCAAGACTTTTGTTCAGATTTGATGGAGAAATCAAGAGTTTTATAGACAAGCAAAAGATGAAAGAGTTCAGTACCATTGAACCAGCTTTACGACAAATGTTAAAGGAACTTCTCTAGGTAAAAAAAAAAGAAAGGGCCACAACTAGAAAAAAGAAAATTATGAAATGAAAAAGCTCACAAGTAAAGGCAAATATATAGCAATGGTAGTAAATCATCAACTCACAAAGCTAGTAGGGAAGTTAAAAGACAAAAGTAGTAAAATTATCTATATACACAATAAGAAGTTAAGAGATACACAAGACAATTAGGTATAAAATATAATATCAAAAAGAATAATTGTGAGGGGATGAGAGTATAAATATATGGTTTTTGAAATGCATTTGAAATTAAGAAAGCAACAACTTAAAATAATCACATATATAAAACATACTGGTCTACAAAAATCTCATGGTGACCAAAAACAAAAATCTATAATAGATATACACACAAAAAAGGAAAAGGAATCCAAACATAACACTAAAAATAGTCATAAAATCACAAGAGAAGAGAAGAAAAGAAGAAGAAAGGGGGGAAAAAGACCTACAAAAACAAATCCAAAACAATTAACAAAATGGCAATAAGAACATACATATTGATAATTACCTTCAATGTAAACAAACAAAACGCTCCAACCAAAAGAAATAGAGTGACTGAATGAATACTAAATCAAGACTTGTATATATGTTGCCTACAAGAGACCCACTTCAGATCTAGAGACACATACAAACTGAAAGGGGTAGAAGAAGGTATTCCATGCAAAAGGAAACCAAAAGAAAGCTAGAGTAGCAATACTTATATCAGACAAAATATACTTTAAAATAAAGACTGTTAGAAGAGACAAAGAAGGACATTACATAATGATCAAGAAATCAGTCCAAGAAGAAGATATACAAATTGTGTATATATATAGAAGCACATCAATATATAAGGCAAATATTAACAGACATAAAAGGAGAACTCGACAGTAACACAATAATAGTAGAGGACTTTAACACCCCACTTACATGCAAGGACAAATCATCCAGAGAGAAAATCAATAAGGAAACACAGGCCTTAAATAACACATTAGACCAAATGGACTTAACGGATATAGAGAGAGCATTGCATCTGAAAGTAGTAGAATACACATTTCTTTAAAGTGCCTATGGAACATTCTCTAGGATAGATCACATACTAGGCCACAAAAGAAGTCTTGGTAAATTTATGAAAATTGAAATCATATCAAGCACCTTTTCTGACCACAACACAATGAAACTAGAAATAAACCACCAGAAAAAAAACTGCAGAAAACACAAACACATGGAGACTAAACAATATGCTACTAAATAGCCAATGGATCACCGAAGAAAGCAAAGAGGAAATCAAAAAATACCTAGAGACAAATGAAAACCAAAACAGGATGATCCAAAACCTATGGGACGTGGCAAAAGCAGTTCTAAAAGAGAAGTTTAGGGCTTCCCTTGTGGCTCAGTGGTTGAGAGTCTGCCTGCTGATGCAGGGGACACGGGTTCATGCCCCAGTCTGGGAAGATCCCACATGCCATGGAGCGGTTGGGCCCATGAGCCATGGCTGCTGAGCCTGCACGTCCAGAGCCTGTGCTCCACAGTGGGAGAGGCCACAGCAGTGAGAGTCCCACATATCACAAAATAATAAATAAATAAAAAATAAATAAAAGGGAAGTTTACAGTGAAAAAAAGCCTACCTCAGGAAAGAAGAAAAATCTCAAATAAAAAACCCCTAAACTTACACCTAAAGCAACTAGAGAAAGAAGAACAAACAAAACCCAAAGTTAGTAGAAGGAAAGAAATCATAAAGATCAGAGCAGAAATAAATAAAATAGGACTAAAAAAAGAAAAAGTCCAATGAAACTAAAACTCGGTTCTTTGAAAAGAAAAACAAAATTGACAACCCTTTAGCCAGACTTATCAAGTAAAAAGGGAGAGGGCCCAAATCAATAAAATCAGAAATGAAAAAGGAGAAGTTACAACTGGCACAACAGAAATACAAAGGATCATAAGAGACCACTATGAACAATTATATACCAATAAAACAGACAACCAAGAAGAAATGGACAAATTCTTAAAAAGGTACAAGCTCCCAAGACTGAACCAGGAAGAAATAGAAAACATGAACTGACGAATTACCAGTAACAAAATTGAATCAGTAATTTTGCAATTCCCAGCAAACAAAAGTCCAGGACAAGATGGCTTCACAGGTGAATTCTACAAAACATTTAGAGAAGAGTTGACACCTAACCTTCTCAAAATATTTCAAAAAATTGCAGAGGAAGGAATATTTCCAAACACATTTTATGAGGCCACCAACACCCTGATACCAAAAACAAAGATATCACAAAAAAAGAAAATTACAGGGCAATATCACTGATGAACAATGATGCAAAGATCCTCAGCAAAATATTAGCAAACCAAACCCAACAATGCATTAAAAGGATTATATGCCATGATCAAATGGGATTTATTTATAACAGGGATTTAAGAATGCTTCAAATAGCCACAAATCAGTCAATGTGATACATTGCATTAACAAATCAAAGAATAAAAACCATATGATCATCTCAATAGAAGCAGAGAAAGCTTTTGATAAAATTCAACATCCATTTATCATTTATGATAAAACTCTCCAGAAAGCAGGTATAGAGGGAACATACCTAAATATAATAAAGGCCATATATGAAAAACTCATAGCTAATATCATACTCAATTGTGAACAGCTGAAAGTGTCTTCACTAAGATCAGGAATAAGCCAAGGATGTACATTTTCACCTCTTTTATTTAACATAGTTTTGGAAGTCCTTGCCAGAGCAATCAGAGAAGAAAAATAAATAAAAGAATGTCAAATTGGAAACAGAGAAGTAAAACTGTCACTGTTGGGAGATGACATGATACTCAACATCAAATATCCTAAAAATGTTACCAAAAAACTAGTAGAGGTCACTGATGAATTTGGTAAAGTTGCAGGATACAAAATTAATATTCAGAAATCTTTTGCATTTCTATACACAAACAATGAAATATCAGAAAGAGAAATTAAGGAAACCACACCCTTTACCATTGCATTAAAAAGAATAAAATACATAGGAATAAATCTATCTAAGGAGGCAAAAGACCTGTACTCTGAAAACTATGAGACACTAATGAAAGAAATTGAAGATGAGACAAACAGATAGAAAGATATACCATGTTCTTGGATTGGGAGAATCAATATTGTTAAAATGACCATACTACCCAAGACAATCTACAGATTCAATGCAATCCCTAACAAAATGCCAATGGCATTTTTCACAGAACTAGAACAAATAATTTTAAAATTTGTATGGAAACACAAAAGACCCTAAATAGCCAAAACATTCTTGAGAAAGAAGAACAGAGCTGGAGGAATTACACTCCCAGACTTAAGACTATACTACAAAGCTACAGTAATCAAAACAATATAGTAATGGTACAAAAACAGGCACATAGATCAATGGAACAGGATAGACAGCTCACTCACTTATGGTCAATTAATTTATGTCAAAGAGGCAACAATATACAATGGTTATAAGACAGTCCCTTTCACAAGTGATGCTGGGAAATCTGGACAGCAACATGTAAAAGAGGGAAATTAGAATTTCTCTAACATCATACACAAAAATAAACTCAAATGGTTAAAGACCTAAATGTAAGACTGGCTACTATGAAACTACTAGGGAAAAACATAGGAAAACACCCTTTGACCTAAATTGCAGCAATAAGTTTTTTGGATCCATCTCTTAAACTAAAGGAAATAAAAGCAAAAACAAACAAATGGGACCTAATTATACTTAAAAGGTTTGCACAGCAAAGGAAACCATAAACCAAATGAAAAGGCAACCTATTGAATGGGAGAAGATATTTGAAAATGATATGATCAATAAGGGGTTAATATCCAACATATATGAACAGCTCATATAACTCAACACAAAAAAACCCCAAACAATCCAATTAAAAAATGGGCATAAATAAACTATACTCCAATAAAAAATTTTAAAAAGCAATTTTAAAAAATGGCAGAACTAAATAGACATTTTCCAGAGGAGATGCAGATGACCAACAGGCACAAGAAAAGATGCTCAACATTGCTAATTGTCAGGGAAATGCAAATCAAAACCACAATGATATATCACCTGACACCTGTCAGAATGGCTGTCATCAAAAAGAACACAAATAGCAAATGTTGGTGAGGATGTAGAGAAAAGTGAACACTTGTACACTGTTGGTGGGAACGTAAATTGGTGCAGCCACTGTGGAAAACAGTATGGACGTTTCTCAAAAAACTAAAAATAGAACTACCATATGACTGGCAATTTCAATCCTGGGTACATATCTGAAAAAAACAGAAAAACTAATTGTAAAAGATATATGCACCCCAATGTTCATAGCAGCATTATTTATAATTGCTAAGAAATGGAAGCAAACTCAGTGTCCATCAACAGATGAATGGATAAAGACTATATATATATATATATATATACACATATATACATATACATATATACACACACACACACATACATACAATAGAATACTGATCATCCATAAAAAAGAATGACATTTTGCCATTTGCAGCAATGTGCTATTAAGTAGCAGACACGGGAGTCAAACCAATGGAGTTCAGCTTCAAAGTCTATATCTTAATTGCCTTACCTAGTCACTGTTGGTTCAGCTATTAAAAAAGATGAGTATCATGGAATTCTAAAAATTCTCTGAAGAAAATACTAGGCCTGAAGCAAATGTTGAAAGTATTACACTTATTTAGCATCTTTAGTTGAATTCATTCAGGTGTAATATAAAGGGAATTGAAATAATTTCTATCCGGAAAATATCAATATATATATAACAAGATCTATTCTTTGATTCTTAGGAAACCATAATTAGAGAATCATTACATTGCCATAAGGTTTCTTGTGCTTTATTATAAGGTAAGTATTCTTGAGAGTAACAAAACATTGATCTTAAACTTTGCGTTTTGTTACAATTCTATAAAATCCTCTCCTGAGTTTGGGGTTTGATTAAGAATGTGAAGAACTGTAGACAGTTTTGATACAGCAGGCAATTGAAGTGGGTTAGGAAAGAGTGAGAATACCATTGGGTAGGAAAATGGAAGAAAAAAATAAGTTGGGGATTTCCAGAAGTCTTTTCCTATTCAACAATTTATCCTAGACAGAACCAACTTTGAAGAAGTTTTTTTTAAATTTAAACATGGAAAATGAACTTTTTGTCATAAATATTGCAAATTCAATGCTTGATTAAAAGCAGTGGAAGCTAGATTACAGCTAGGATTACCAGGAGTTGCTAAGGATGCTTGAAATGATGACTACAGTAGGTATACAATTTGTTTCTGAACACTATCTGCTCTCTACATCCTGCCTTTAACCTATGAGCTATCTTTCGTAAATCTCAGAAAAGTGTGCAATATGCACGCAGTATTCATATGGCAGTCATGCTTCAGCCAGTCACAGTTTTGCCAAGCTAATATTTTCTTGAATATTCAAAGATCTTCCCAGGCATTAAGTCACTATTCTCCACAATAACAATGGGTGGGCTAACCTATTGTACAGATGGAAAGATGGAGACTCAGGCTCTGATCTAAATGTTCCTGGCCAGAAACACAATGGGAAATCTTCCTGAAAATAAATGTAACTTTAAAAATTAACTGAAAAAGTAGTTTCAGATAGTTGAAAAGAGTTTAGTATATTTAAGAAGCTACCTATAGCTCAGCTCCGCATCTTAACATTTTTCACTTGTTATAATAGAAAACCTGAAAAAAAAAAAACAGGTATAAGAAAATAATTAGAATCAAGAGCCAAAAGTGAAAAGGAAAAAAGAAAATAGAGATTTAAACCTTCCTAGAATCCTGTGGGACAATCAGGTTAAAAAAAAAAAAAACATATAAGAGAAAATCTTAAAGTGTATATGTCAATAGTTTTAGTACATTAAAAGAATAATAAGCTGTACTGTTTAAAGAGATGTTATCCAAGCAAGTCAGGAAGAGTATTGTTTCTGGCACAACAAATGGCTTATGCAAACCTCAGGGAAAAACTGGAGTGTATGAAGTATAGAATGTTCTTTAAATAGCCAGTTTATTAAAAATTGAGTAAAGCAAGCCTTTCAACACTACCCCTAAAATACATAGGAAAATAAGAAAGATGTATTTTTTTCCCAAATGACTTAGAGTTTGGAGGAAGAGTATTTAAATTTAAGTCGGTTCCATTCAACATGCATTTGAGCAACCCAATATACCTAGTAGCATGGGTTAGGCAACTTGGCAATACCTTTGTGATTTGCACTTTCCCCTAGAAAACACATATGTGAAAAAATCCAAGGGCGATACATGAAACGTGAAACAATATAGAATGCAATGTGGTACAAAAAGTAGAGGTTCAGAAAACTCTGTGCAGTGACATCAGAAAGGAAGGAGTAGCTTTGGACTGATACTCTCTGGGCTGGCTATGCAGAGAACAGGAGGTATCTTCCAGGTTCCATTGTGGTTGGAGGCTGCACTGAGGTTGGCCCAAGCCCAGAATGTCAGATGAATAACATGAGACTGGAAAGCCATGTGTAACTTTCTGGGGGGAAACAGAGGTTTGTACAGATTTTGAAACGAATCATGGTAATGAAAGAACAAAACCAAAGGGACATCAGTGCTGTTATGGAAAAAGTGCTGAACCAAGGTTGGGAAAACGTGGGTCCTACCCATCATGCAGCCACTATTGCACTGCGTGATTCTAGTCCAAGGACTTAACCAATTGTGGTGGAGTGGCGGCACTGTTTCCTCGTCTATAACATAAAGGCATAGAGCCAAGTGGGCTTGAGATGTTCCTTCTCACTTCTAAGAGTGCTTTCCTCAGCTAAATTTAATTCTCAGCTGTAATAATCATTTTATACTAGATTCCTCTTATTTAAGTTGATACCTGAATGCCAGATTTATGCAGAGTGGGTAAAAAATAGCTGGTAGTTCTCTGAGTAGATTTCAAACAGATTAAAACAACAATCTCAATGGTTCTACAAAATGTAGAAGACTGCTGCTTCTTCAAAAAGTCTATGTTCATTTTATGCATGTCATAGAATAAGCCACACTCTTTTATTACTGTCTGGTTATGTGTGTTTTCCAACAGATTATGAAATTCTTGATGGCAGGAGCTGTGCTTTATGCATTTTTGTGTCTTCACTATCTAAGCTTAGAGCTTGGCTCCTAGAAATAGTTAATCATTAAGATGATGGTGATGATTATAATATGGCTAAATATTTTGAGTTATTAATATGTTATGGATACTTTTAAAATAATTTTGTTATTTAATCTGCCCACAAACCATGTAAGATAGGCATTATAATTATCCCCATTTCACAGAGGAGGAAACTGGAGCATACACAGAAGTTAAGCAAATTGCCCAAGTTCACATAACTACTAGATCAGTCAGAGAGCGCTCAAACCCAAGGCATACGGCCCCAGAACTCATGCTTTTAAGTACTTGAAGAGGCTTGATTGATGCTTGTTGAATAAATAAGTGGAGCATCTTTCTTACAAAGGGTAAGAGCATCTAACCCAGGGTGGGAAGAGGTGGACTGGGGATGGCAGCCAGTAGAAAAAGCATATCAGTCAGAGGGGAGGCCATTAAAAAAATGCATGGAGAGAAAAAAAGGCATGGTAGGAAAGAAGCAGCAAGCATTCTGGTGTTGTTGAAGATGGGTACAATGTTGTTGTTAAAGAGATAAACCATGGCCATATCACGGAGGGCCTTATACTTTGTGAGTTGTCTGGGAAACCAGGACTATTGAAGGATCTGACAAGTATAAGAATTCTTATGAGGACAATGAGACAAAATATTTGAGAAAAGAGATGCTCTGAAAAATCTTAGCTATGCCCAAATAGTTGCCCACAAAATTTTTTAAAATTCTTCCTTTTACTTTGTATCTTTGCTGTTTCCTCTGCCTCTAGCATCCTTCTTCCTATTTTTCCTTACTCGTTACTCCTGGGTTTTTGAAATGCAGCTCAAATGTTGTCTTCTCTAAGAAATTTCCTTTCTCTCCTTTTCCCCAGTTTCTGACCTACATAGCACCTTGTCATAACATTTATGACATTTCATTGTAATTATTTGTTCACTTGCTTTTTCAGTCTTTTCTCCCTGGCTGTGGACACTTTGCAAGCCAGCATCATACTTCATTCTCTTGTCTATAGGTTTTTGGAGCAAAATAAGGAGTAAGTAAATGCTGTTTAATGAATCAATTGTTAATCTGATTTTTAATCAATTTTTAATAATTGTTAATCTAATTTCAAATTTACAGTCACTTCACTATGATATTTGTATATAGCCTTGGTATAAGATATTCAAAATAACTTCCCTACATTATGTCTACCTCAAGACTACTCCTTATGATATCAAAAGGTCTACACAGCACAAAATAAAATTTCAACGGTAAGCAACTATATTGCAAGTGCATGGAACATCCCAATTCAGTTTGAACATTTAGCACAGGAGAAAATAGTCAGCCCAGCCATCTAAGCTTTACTGACCAATCTCTTCTTTCTTCTTTTCCAATAAAGGCTTATTTCTTGTCAAGACACTGCAGTTTAAAAAACTACCCTTCTCTTCTCCTTTTATTCAGCTCCCAATTGAGTTTACTCCTCAGTTCTTCTTAGCTCAGTCAGGGAGAAATGTCTCCAAGGATCAGAATGATCTCAACTCATCCCCTGTGGTCCTGATATCTTCCTGTGGTCATTCCCAACCATTTCTCCAGGTTGTTATTTATGTATTGTCCACATTATTTATTCGGTGTTCAACAAATATTTACTCTCACTGTGCCAAGAACTGGAGATATGAAGTGGACAAGATACCTACAGACCTTACCCTCATAGAATGTACACTCTCTAGGGTAATTACATAGATGGGAGAAATACAGTGCCACAAGGGCAGAGACAAGGGCACTTTGCCCCATATTTATCTGTCAGGGAAAGTTCTAGCATCTGAATAATAAATTCAAACGAGTTAGGAGAAGGGAAGGAACGAGATGATAGGTTTGGGAAGAAAATGTGAGCAAAAGCAACCAATGCTTGAAGGTTCAGAGGTGGATAAGGGTTGTCAAAATGAGAAACTGAGGATAGCTACAGTATCTAGAGCACAGATGCAGTTAGAGAGACAAGAGTAGAGGCTCAAGAGGTAGCCAGGCCAGAATACTCTGAGTTTTATACACCAGATTAAGGGATTTGGTCTTTGCCTTATTGCAACCACAGCGCAGGATTTAAACTGGATTTGACAGTTCAATTTTTGTTTAAAAAAATCACTCTGGCCTCCCTCCAGAGATAGGATTGAAGAGGGACAAAACTGAGGCAGAGATACCAGTGAAGAGGCTATGGTAGTAATACAAATCAAAAATTTTTATTCACTAAAGTTATGTTCATAAGGATGGACAGGGCTTCCCTGGTGGCGCAGTGGTTGAGAGTCCGCCTGCGGATGCAGGGGACATGGGTTCGTGCCCCGGTCCGGGAAGATCCCACATGCCACAGAGCATCTGGGTCCGTGAGCCATGGCCGCTAAGCCTGCGCATCCGGGGCCTGTGCTCTGCAACGGGAGAGGCCACAACAGTAAGAGGCCCGCGTACCGCAAAAAAAAAAAAAAAAAGATGGACAAAATAGATCAAATGTCAGATATTTCATATATAGAACACACTGGAACTGGTGAATAATTGGGAGTGAAGAATGACAGAGAGGGGCTGGGGATGATGCTCTGGACACCAATAAAATCTCTCCTGTCTGGTTGCCCCAGTCCAATCTGAATCTTCTCCCTTCTGGGTTTCTGGAAATACCTCACATAGTCTCCTCATTTGGTTTGTGTGCTAAATTCGATGCTTTCACTATACTTATCTGCATATGTATATATTGCTAATTCGGCCCTTAAAATCATATGAAATATGATAAGGACTATGGTTGGATTTATTGGTTATGCTTATTTTCTCTGTACTAGGATATTTAAAAACCTCTCTTTGTGCTGGTCACTTCCTCTGTGAAGCCAGCCCTCATTCTCCTGACAGACATTCCTCTAACCTCCCTCATTACAACATTTTGCTGCAATTGTCTGAGTCCCCACTAAATTATAAGGTTTTAAGGGATGATTTCTTTTTATCTTTACATGGCCATTGACTATAAGAGTGCTGGAGAAATTGGTGCAAATTTAATATTCATTCGTTGATTTAATATATTACTTTGTTTCACTGGTATTGCCATTGCAGTTTAGAAAAACTTTTTTCCTGATACTGTGAGGAGCTCTGCTAGAGCAAATAGCTGCCCTATGTCTCTTAAGTCTATTAAGCATTTGTATTAATTTAAAATGAAAAAAACCATCAGGGGAAATAGTCCTAAATTTTTTCCCCAGCTATTTATTGTGCATACTGATGGAACCAATAATAAGAAGGGCAATGGGTATGAGTAGGTTATGGTTTCCTAATGTACACACGAATCAGATAACTCTCAATATAGACCATTTATAATGTCCTTCACTTTGTGTGCAGGCATTGACAATCAGAAACTAAAGCTGAAAGGCAATGATTCATTCAAAGTAGATCCGACATCCAAACCTTTCCTGAGGTGCTCATCTACATAACTGTATGTGTTATTCGTTTTCTCTCTCAGTCACTCCTCACTCTCTACCATGAAAATGCCATGATAGTCCATTGGCCATCATGGCCCCCAAAGCCTAAAAATCAGAGCTGGGGGGAGAGAGAACAACACAACTAAAAACACCCTGATAGCAGCATTCACATCTTCATGTCATTTCCTGCCAGGCTGGCCTTCCACTTATGTCTGGGTGCCAGTTCTATCAAACTTCTGCCTTGTCTCAATTTTTAGCAGCGTGGATAATTTATTGCATCTAGGATGATAGAAAACCAGCTTTATACATCATTCAGCTTGCAAAAGATGTGTAGCTTCAGTTCCTTAATGGTGTCATTTTGGCTGAATGCTATTAACAGATTACCCCTGCCTAGGGCAGTGGAGCATGTGCGGCAGAAAGATAACCTTGTGTTCATAATTTAATATTAACTGTTTTCTCCATAGTACCTCTTTCCAGTACATTAACAACAAACCAATATGGCCTTGTCCCCTGCGGTTGTATTCTTCAGTGAAAAAAAATGGATTACATGATAGCAAGTTCCTGAAGATTTCCAATGATGTATTACAAATCACTCAACACTCACTCTGCAGAAATGAAAAATAAACAGGCTTAGATTCAATCAAATTTAATTCCTCCAATTTAGCTTTACCACACTTCAAAGGGTGCTCTTATTAATGTCTTGGGGAACAAATTTAACAGTCATTTTTCCTCATTTTATATGAAAGATTTCAGTTGTATTCAACATATAGTGAGATCAAGAAACTATTTTATTTTATTTTTTTAGCAACTACTCTGCCACAGTTTGATATAAAAGTGTAAGCCATTTACAGAAAACTCTTTATGGAATTTCTATCCTATTCCATTCCCGGGAGCTAAATTTATATCCTGCATTAGCTATCATAGCACTAGAGTATTAGTCTTCTCCCTTTGCAAGCAGTTCAGGGCAGTCCGAGGCCCTATCACTCTCCACCACTCACATCCACAGGCATTATGAGTTTATCTCATCTTCTGCAGCAAGTACCAGGCCCAATTCATTCCTTTAGGCTACTTTACTAATAACCTATTCCTTATCAGGGCCTCTCCACCTCAGCTTGTGATCAAAGACCCAATTAATGGAATGGAGAAAGGTGAAGCATTCAAATAATGGAGACAGCTGTTTTTCTCTGTTAGAGAAAATCCATTTGTATTGTTATCACACACACAAGTTCTGCAGCTCCCATTTAATTCAGTCTCCCTCTATTTCTGCTGATGATAAAAAAAAGTCACAATGAACTCCGAAGAGAATGGCAGAAACATCATCGTGTTTCAACTCAGTCTGGGAGTTATCAACTTGAAAGTGAAAATACAAGCAGATAAGGGGGAAAAATGTCCAACGAAGACCATATCAAAAAAAATTTTAAGTTTTTCAAGCAGCATTCTCTATTCATCATTCTGATTTTTTTTGTTCATTTTCTGCCCTCTACTGTATTGCCCAACTGTCTACCTCAGTAAAGCAGAGGCTGATAATATCTTGAGTTCCACATCAGTTGAAAACTAATTAAAGGCAGAGAGTAATCACAATTGGTTGGTGGGGACTTTTTTATGAACTTCATGCACTTATGCGCCCAGGAACTGACTTGAAGTTGGATATTTCTCCACAAGTCACGTCATTTTCCCCTAAAATGGATTATTTTTCCTTTTTTTTTTTTTTTTGTGGTACGCGGGCCTCTCACTGTTGTGGCCTCTCCCATTGCAGAGCACAGGCTCCGGATGCGCAGGCTCAGTGGCCATGGCTCACAGGCCCAGCCTCTCCGCGGCATGTGGGATCTTCTCAGACTGGGACACAAACCCGTGTCCCCTGCATCGTCAGGTGGACTCTCAACCACTGCGCCACCAGGGAAGCCCCCTAAACTTGAATTTTAAACAGTTTATCTTTTTTCCCTGTGCTCAAGGACATGGATACTTTTCTTAACTGAGCCCCAACATGAAAATATTATACAATTCTTAAACACAAAGTATGACCACGACCCCATCATGCCTCTGCTAAGAAATTTTACTTGTCTGTAAATGCTCTGTCCCTTCCACCTGGCAATTGAGCACAAAAGACCTCTTGATTTTAGAGTTAATGTTATGCTGCCTGTATTTTCTCATAATAAAAGTCAATCAGTTTCAAAAGCTAGAAGAGAAACAACGATAGTCCTTCACTCTTACTTTGTGTGGAACATATTTCCTTGTAAGGGTCTAAATCCAGGATTGTTTTTGGTTTTGTCAAATAAGAAGAGAAACATGTACATTGTTTTTTCTCCCCTCAGGAGAATTCTCTTGAAAAGCAAGAATGAGAATCACGTATTTGAATTCCTGCCTGAACACATATAACTGAACACATGTTTACAAAATAAACATGTACAAAGCTATAGTATATGCAATGAACAGAGACAGCAAAACCTTAAAGGACTATATTCCCAGGCTGATAGCACACAGGGGATTCCAGGATGTGTGTGAGGCTGAGTGGGAAAACAAGCATTATACATTTGCATGTAAGATGAACATATAAAAAAGATTTTAAGAAATAAAGAATATGGACTGGTAAACAAGTCAGGTTTTTCCATCATTTTTCCTTGACTTCAACCTTTAGAAACAAATTTTTTTTTAATTGGCTTTTTACTTCTGTATTAGAATAAAGCAAACCTTCTTTTATTTGCATGTCATTGATCCTTATATCCTTTACTTAATGTTGAACCTAGAGCAAAGAAATATGAAATAAAAACAAATTGCAGGGGCTACCCTGGTGGCGCAGTCGTTGAGAGTCCACCTGCCGATGCAGGGGACACAGGTTCGTGCCCCAGTCCGGGAGGATCCCACATGCCGCGGAGCGGCTGGGCCTGTGAGACATGGCCGCTGAGCCTTCGCGTCCGGAGCCTGTGCTCTGCAACGGGAGAGGCCCCAACAGGGAGAGGCCCACGTACCGCAAAAAAAAAAAAAAAAAAAAAAAAAAAATTGCAGGAGGACTTTCAAGATGGCAGAGGACTAAGATGTGGAGATCAACTTTCCCCCGACAAGTACATCAAAAATACATCTACATGTGGAACAACTCTTACAGAACACCTACTGAATGCAGGCATAAGGCCTCAGACTTCCCAAAAAAGCAAGAAACGCCCCCACGTACCTGGGTAGGGCAAAAGAATAAAGAAAAAACAGAGACAAAAGAATAGGGATGGGACCTGCACCACTGGGAGGGAGCTGTGAAGGAGGAAAAGTTTCCACAGACTAGGAAGCCCCTTCGTGGGCAGAGACTGCGGGTGGCAGAGGGGAAAAGCTTCGAGCCACGGAGGAGAGCGCAGCAACAGGGGTGCGGAGGGCAAAGCGGAGAGATTCCCGCACAGAGGATCGGTGCCGACCAGCACTCACCAGCCCGAGAGGCTTGTCTGCTCACCCGCTGGGGCGGGCGGGGGGCTGGGAGCTGAGGCTCAGGCTTTGGTTGGATTGCAGGGAGAGGACTGGCAGCGTGAACACAGCCTGGAGGGGTTAGTGCGCCACGGCTAGCCAGGAGGGAGTCCGGGAAAAAGTCTGGACCTGCCTAAGATGCAAGAGACTTTTTCTTCCCTCTTTGTCTCCTGGTGAGCGAGGAGAGGGGATTAACAGTGCTGCTTAAAAGAGCTCCAGAGACTGGCGCGAGCCGCGGCTATCAGCACGGACCCCAGAGACCGGCATGAGACGCTAAGACCTCTGCTGCCGCCACTAAGAAGCATGTGTGCGAGCACAGGTCACTATCCGCATACCCCCTCCAGGGAGCCTGTGCAGCCCGCCACTGCCAGAGTCCCGGAATCCAGGGACAACTTACCCAGGAGAACGCACGGTATGCCTCAGGCTGGTGCAACGTCATGCCAGCCTCTGCCGCTGCAGGCTCGCCCCACATCCGTGCCCCTCCCTCCCCCGGGCCTGAGTGAGCCAGCACCCCCGAATCAGCGGCTCCTTTAACCCCGTCCTGTCTGAGCGAAGAACAGACGCCCTCCAGCGACCTACACATAGCGGCGGGACCAAATCCAAAACTGAGCCCAGGGAGCTGTGTGAACAAAGAAGAGTAAAGGGAAATCTCTCCCAGCAGCCTCAGGAGCAGCGGATTAAAGCTCCACAATCAACTTGATGTACCTGCATCTGTGGAATACCTGAATAGACAATGAATCATCCCAAATTCAGGAGGTGGACTTTGAGAGCAAGATATATTATTTTTTTCCCCTTTTCTTGCTTTTGTGAGTGTGTATGTGTATGCTTCTGTGTGAGATTTTGTCTCTATAGCATTGCTTTCACCATTTGTCCTAGGCTTCTCTACATCCATTTTTTGTTTTCTTACTTAAAAATTTTCTTTTTCTTAATAATTTTTATTTTAATAACTTTATTTTATTTCATCTTACTTTATTTTATTTTATCCTCCTTCTTTCTACTTTTTCTCCCTTTTATTCTGAGCCGTGTGGATGAAAGGCTCTTGGTGCTGCAAATAGGAGTCAGTGCTGTGCCTCTGACGTGGGAGAGCCAACTTCAGGACACTGGTCTACAAGAGACCTCCCAGCTCCACATAATATCAAATGGCAAAAATTTCCCAGAGATCTCCATCTCGACACCAACACCCAGCTTCACTCAACGACCAGCAAGCTACAGTGCTGGACACCCTATGCCAAACAACTAGCAAGACAGGAACACAACCCCACCCATTAGCAGAGAGGCTGCCTAAAATAATAATAAGGCCACAGACACCCCAAAACACACCACCAGAGGTGGACCTACCCACCAGAAAGACAAGATCCAGCCTCATCCACCAGACCATAGGCACTAGTCCCCGCCACCAGGAAGCCCACACAACCCACTGAACCAACTTTAGCCACTGGAGACAGACACCAAAAACAATGGGAAATATGGACCTACAGCCTGCAAAAAGGAGACCCCAAACACAGTAAGATAAGCAAAATGAGAAGACAGAAAAACACACAGCAGATGAAGGAGTAAGATAAAAACCCACCAGACCTAACAAATGAAGAGGAAATAGGCAGTCTACCTGAAAAAGAATTCAGAAAAAGGATAGTAAAGATGATCCAAAATCTTGGAAATAGAATAGAAAAAATGCAAGAAACACTGAAAAAAGGAATAAGCAATGATGAGCAACACAATAAATGAAATTAAAAATACACTAGAAGGGATCAATAGCAGAATAACGGCGGCAGATGAACGGATAAGTGACCTGAAAAACAAAACAGTGGAAATAACTACTGCAGAGCAGAATAAAGAAAAAAGAATGAAAAGAACTGAGGACAGTCTCAGAGACATCTGGGACAACATTAAATGCACCAACATTCGAATTATAGGGGTCACAGAAGCAGAAGAAAAAAAGACAGGGACTGAGAAAATATTTGAAGAGATGATAGTTGAAAACTTCCCTAATATGGGAAAGAAAATAGTTAATCAAGTCCAGGAAGCACAGAGAGTCCCACACAGGATAAATCCAAGGAGAAACATGCCAAGACACATGTTAATCAAACTATCAAAAATTAAATACAAAAAAAACATATTAAAAGCAGCAAGGGAAAAACAACAAATAACACACAAGGGAATCCCCATAAGGTTAACAGCTGATCTTTCAGCAGAAACTCTGCAAGCCAGAAGGGAGTGGCAGGACATATTTAAAGTGATGAAGGAGAAAAAACAACAATCAAGATTACTCTACCCAGCAAGGATCTCATTCAGATTTGATGAAGAAATTAAAATCTTTACAGACAAGGAAAAGCTGAGAGAGTTCAGCACTACCAAACCAGCTTTACAACAAATGCTACAGGAACTTCTCTAGGCAAGAAACAAAAGACAAGGAACAGACCTACAATAACAAACCCAAAACAGTTAAGAAAAGGGGAATAGGAACATACATATCGATAATTACGTTAATAGTAATTAGATTAAATGCTCCCACAAAAAGACACAGACTGGCTGAATGTATACAAAAACAAGACCCATATATATGCTGTCTACAAGAGACCCACTTCAGACCTAGGGACACATACAGACTGAAAGTAAGGGGATGGAAAAAGATATTCCATGTAAATGGAAATCAAAAGAAAGCTGGAGTAGCAATCCTCATATCAGAAAAAATAGAGTTTAAAATAAACACTATTACAAGAGACAAAGAAGGACACTACATAATGATCAAGGGAACGATCCAAGAAGAAGATATAACAATTGTAAATATTCATGCACCCAACAGAGGAGCAACTCAATACATAAGGCAAATACTAACCGCCATAAAAGGGGAGATCAAAAGTAACACAATCATAGTAGGGGATTTTAACACCCCACTTTCAGCAATGGACAGATCATCCAAAATGAAAATAAATAAGGAAACACAGCTTTAAATGATACATTAAGCAAGATGGACATAATTGATATTTATAGGACATTCCATCCAAAAACAACAGAATACACATTTTTCTCAAGTGCTCATGGAACATTCTCCAGGATAGATCATATCTTGGGTCACAAATCAAGACTTGGTAAATTTAAGAAAATTGAAATCATATCAAGTATCTTTTCCGACCAAAACGCTATGAGACTAGATATCACTTACAGGAAAATATCTGTAAAAAATACAAACACATGGAGGCTAAAGAGTACACTACTTAATAATAGTGATCACTGAAGAAATTAAAGAGGAAATCAAAAAATACTTAGAAAAAATGACAGTGGAGACATGACGACCCAAAACCTATGGGATGCAGCAAAAGCAGTTCTAAGAGGGAAGTTTATAGCAATACAATCCTACCTTAAGAATCAGGAAACATCTCGAATAAACAACCTAACCTTGCACCTAAAGCAATTAGAGAAAGAAGAACAAAAAACCACAACGTTAGCAGAAGGAAAGAAATCATAAAGATCAGATAAGAAATAAATGAAAAAGAAATGCAGGAAACGATAGCAAAGATCAATAAAACTAAAAGTTGGTTCTTTGAGAAGATAAACAAAATTGAAAAACCATTAGTCAGACTCATCAAGAAAAAAAGAGAGAAGACTCAAATCAATAGAATTAGAAATGAAAAAGGAGAAGTAACAACTGACACTGCAGAAATACAAAAGATCATGAGAGATTACTACAAGCAACTATATGCAAAAAACATGGACAACCTGGAATAAATGAACAAGTTCTAGAAATGCACAACCTGCCAAGGCTGAATCAGGAAGAAATAGAAAATACTAACAGGCCAATCACAAGCACTGAAATTGAAACTGCGATTAAAAATCTTCCAACAAACAAAAGCCCAGGACCAGATGGCTTCAGAGGCGAATCTATCAAACATTTAGAGAAGAGTGAACACTTACCCTTCTCAAAGTCTTCCAAAATGTAGCAAAAGGAAGAACAATCCCAAACTCATTCTACGAGGCCACCATCACCCTGATACCAAAACGAGACAAGGATGTCACAAAGAAAGAAAACTACAGGCCAATATCACTGATGAACATAAATGCAAAAATTGTCAACAAAATACCAGCAAACAGAATCCAACAGCACATTAAAAGGATCATACACTATGATCAAGTGGGGTTTAACCCAGGAATGCAAGGATACTTCAATATATGCAAATCAATCAACTTGATACACCATATTAAAAAATTGAAGGAGAAAAACCATATATTCATCTCAACAGATGCAGAGAAAGCTTTGGAGAAAATTTAACACCCATTTATGATAAAAAGCCCTGCAGAAAGTAGGCATACAGGGAACTTTTGTCAACATAATAAAGGCCATATATGACAAACCCACAGCCAACATCATCTTCAACGGTCAAAAACTGAAAGCATTTCCACTAAGTTCAGGAACAAGACAAGGTTGCCCACACTCACCACTCTTATTCAAGATAGTTTTGGAAGTTTTAGCCACAGCAAATGGAGAAGAAAAGAAAATAAAAGGAATCCAAATAGGAAAAGAAGAAGTAAAGCTGTCATGTTTTCAGATGGCATGATACTATACATAGAGAATCCTAAAGATGCTACCAGAAAAATACTAGAGCTAATCAATGAACTTGGTAAAGTAGCAGGATACAAAATTAATGCACAGAAATCTCTGGCATTCCTATACACTAATGATGAAAAATCTTAAAGTGAAATTAAGAAAACACTCCCATTTACCATTGCAATGAAAAGAATAAAATACCTAGGAATAAACCTACCTAAGGAGACAAAATACCTGTATGCAGAAAATTATACAAAACTGTTGAAAGAAATTAAAGATGATACAAATAGATGGAGAGATATACCATGTTCTTGGATTGGAAGAATCAACATTGTGAAAATGACTCTACTACCCAAAACAATCTACAGATTCAATGCAAGCCCTATCAAACTACCACTGGCATTTTTCACAGAACTACAACAAAAAATTTCACAATTTGTATGGAAACACCAAAGATCCTGAATAGCCAAAGCAATCTTGAGAACGAAAAACGGAGCTGGAGGAATCAGGCTCCCTAACTTCAAACTATACTACAAAGCTACATTAATCAAGACAGTATGGTACTGGCACAAAAACAGAAAGAGAGATCAACGGAAGAGGATAGAAAGCCCAGAGATAAACCCACGCACATATGGTCACCTTATCTTTGATAAAGGAGGCAGGAATGTACAGTGGAGAAAGGACAGTCTCTTCAATAAGTGGTGCTGGGAAAACTGGACAGGTACATGTAAAAGTATGAGATTAGATCACTTCTAACACCATACACAAAAATAAGCTCCAAATGGATTAAAGACCTAAATGCAAGGCCAGACACTATAGGCAGAACACTCTATTACATAAATCACAGCAAGATCCTTTTTGACCCACCTTCTAGAGAAATGGAAATAAAAACAAAAATAAACAAAGGGAACCTAATGAAACTTCAAAGCATTTGCACAGCAAAGGAAACCATAAACAAGACCAAAAGACAACCCTCGGAATGGAAGAAAATATTTGCAAATGCATCCAACTGACAAAGGATTAATCTCCAGAATTTATAAGCAGCTCATGCAGCTCAATAACAAAAGACAACCCAATCCAACAATGGGCAGAAGACCTAAAAAGACGTTTCTCCAAAGAAGATATACAGACTGCCAACAAACACATGAAAGAATGCTAACCATCATTAATCATTAGAGAAATGCAAATCAAAACTACAATGAGATATCATCTCACACCAGTCAGAATAGCCATCATCAAAAAATCTAGAAACAATAAATGCCAGAGAGGGTGTAGAGAAAAGGGAACCCTCTTGCACTGTTGGTGGGAATGTAAATTGATACAGCCACTATGGAGAACAGTATGGAGGTTCCTTAAAAACTAAAAATAAGGCTTCCCTGGTGGTGCAGTGGTTAAGAATCTGCCTTTCAAGGCAGGGGACACGGGTTCGAGCCCTGGTCCGGGAAGATCCCACATGCCGCAGAGCAGCTGAGCTTGTGCGCCACAACTGCTGAGCCTGTGCTCTAGAGCCTGCGAGCCACAACTACTGAGCCCGTGTGCCACAACTGCTGAGGCCCGCGTGCCTAGAGCCCGTGCTCCACAAAAAGAGAAGCCACCGCAATGAGAAGCCCGCGCACCACAACGAAGACCCAACACAACCAAAAATAAGAACAAATAAATTAATTAATTAAAAAAAAATTTAAAAAATGGAGACAAAAAAAAACCAAAAAAACTAAAAATAGAACTACCATATGACCCAGCAATCCTATTACTGGGCATATACCTGGAGAAAACCATAATTCAAAAAGAGTCATGTACCAAAATGTGCACTGCAGCTCTATTTACAATAGCCTGGAGATGGAAGCAACCTAAGTGTCCATTGAGAGATGAATGGATAAAGAAGATATGGCACATATATACAATGGAATATTACTCAGCCATAAAAAGAAACAAAATTGAGTTATTTGTAGTGAGGTGGGTGGACCTAGAGTCTGTCATACAGAGTGAAGCAAGTCAGAAAGAGGAAAACAAATACCGTATGCTAACACATATATATGGAATCTTAAAAAAAAATGGTTCTGATGAACCTAGGGGCAAGACAGGAGTAAATACACAGACGTAGAGAATGGACTTGAGGACACGGGAAGGGGGAAGGGGAAGCTGGGACGAAGTGAGAGAGTGTCATGCACATATATGCACTACCAAATGTAAAATAGATAGCTAGTGGGAAGCAGCCGCATAGCACAGGGAGATCAGCTCGGTGCTTTGTGACCACCTAGAGGGTGGGATAGGGAGGAGAGAGAGGCTCAAGAGGGAAGGGATATGGGGATATATGTATACATATAGCTGATTCACTTTGTTATACAGCAGAAACTAAAGCAACATTGTAAAGCAATTATACTCCAATAAAGTTGTAAAAAATTAAAAGAGTATGTAGCTCATAGGATTAAATGGATTAATTCAAGTAAAGTTCTCAGCACAGTTCCTGGACCAATAGACATTAGCAGGAGCCAGATCTTATAGGCCATGGTGAGGGGTTCAGATTGTATGAGAGACAGTTCTAGAGGTAGTATGGAGAAATAAGTAGAAGACAGGCAAGAAGCAGGGATACTAGCTAGAGAGCTTTCGCAAATATTCGGTCAAGAGCTGGTGATAGAACACGGACCTGGTTAACGGAATCGGAGGTAGTTCAAGTTTGGAGAAACCAGAGCAGGGTTCATGGAGGGAAAATATTTAAGCTGAGCCTTGAAGGAAAATATTTCCAAGGGAACCTTGGAGAAAAGCACAGATGACATGTCTTGAGCAGTAAATAGTCAATGTGGTAATGGAAAAAGAAATGGAAGAGGAAGTTGAAAGATTGAGACCAGAAAAGTGAGTACTTTCAGAGCCTTACTTAACCTGTTTATTTGATGCATAAAAGAGCAGTGAGAGAAATTAATAGAACAGAAAGACATGGCTATGTCTTAGGAGTGACAGAGGAAGACCAATCAGATAAGAGGATCAAAGAAAAAGGGGTTATCAACCATGTAAATATTTTGGTAGGATAAAGATTAATGCCACTGATGACTTGAGGCAGATTCAAACTGTAGTGGCTGAAGACAGAATGCAAACAACTAAGCAGGTGGGGAAAACTGCAAGTCTTCATTTCACTACAGGCTCTTTCTTGGATTTCAGCAGTTAAATGTAAAGAACTTTAGCTTGAAAAAAGTACTAGGAGTCTAGGAGGGAGTGGAAGTGGTGGAGGCTGACAAAGGGAAAACCAGAACATGACTGTAGGAGAATGCTTGAAGATTAAGATGCAGGGCAAGAGAAAAAGCAAAAAAAAAAAAAAAAAAAAAAAAAAAAAAAGCTGCTGGAGCTCTGTACCAGAGAATGAACATAAGGTACAGTGTGATCCAAGACAATGATGGAAACCATGCTTTGTGAAAAGAAGGCTATCAAGCTTCAAAATGTGTTTTTGCCATGGCAATTTTAGAGACTCATGTTTTTATATAAACACCACACTAAAGAAGGAATATCACAAGTGACTTCATGAATCATCAGAATGAGAATTTGCTCTTGAATGTGAACACTTTACTGAATATAAAATCTCTAGATAAAGTTTCACTTTTGTAGCAAGGTCTCTTTGATTATAAGATCACTTATAGAAATTAAATCATTTCACATTATTTTACCTTTTTATTTTCTAAAAATATGTTAGGTAACATGCAGAAAATATGTGAATTTGGGGGCTACCTAAAGTCTTAAATTTCTTTGAGTAAATAGGAAATAGACTCTGGAAGTACCTATAATGAATACCTGTTATATGGCTGTCCAGTATCTATTTTTTCTTCCTTCTTGGAGTAATAGCCTGAATTTCTTTTCAGTACCTACCCCGTCCCTCCATTCTCACCGTTGTGATTTAGATGGAAAATGGGCCTCACCTGCCCCAGAGAAAGGCCCTGATTCATAGAGCCAATCTGAATGTGTCATCTCTGAATGTTTTGGAATTGGCACGATTACCTAAGTTGGTCCAATCAGTAACTCTTAGACACTTTCGCTGAATATATGATATAGATTCTCTTTGTTTCACAAAAAGGATTCATGTAATTCTTAGAGTTCCTCAAAGTCAGTTTAGGATTATGAACTGGGGGGTGGGGGGAGGGAGGGAGTTTGTCCAAAAACAGTCAACACCAGGGAAGGGACAGTTAAAAACTGAAAGAAACTAGGTTCTAAGTCACATTATGTGAGCTTCTAGTTTCACTCCTAGCAACATGTATCTCTGTAGTTTCAAAGGAAGTTAATTGGTTCACTCTATGTAAGCCATTCTCAGTTGGGTTTTTCTATTACTTGCTGTACTTGAAAGCTTCCTAGGTGACAGAATCTGTGATCTAGACCCTAAAGCCTATGTGTCACTTTTCTATCAGCTGTCAGGATGTTGATGAACTCGTCTATGGAAATAGATGTCATTTTTATGAAAAGTGAGCATTTTGAGACCCTTATGTATGTTGTATATGTTCTTTAAAATGTTTAGTTTTACAGAGAAACCTTTTTTTTATAATAAAGATATTCAACTCACCATGAAAAGCATAAGAAACTTAGAAAAATAACTAAAACCTGCTTATAGTTGAAGGCCCAACTACACAAAAGTTGGATTTGAAGGTTGTCCCTTATCTATTTTCTGACAGCAAATATTGCAGGATTGTCTGTTTATATTAATGTAAGTTTCAATATATGTTAATTATGAATAGAACAAGCCTAGGAAGTGATAAAACAAATTCACACTCAACTTGTCAAAAGAAATAGTAATAAGATTCTTCCCTTAAGTGAAGCATGTTAACCTCTTCCTCACCCAGGTTCTAAAGTAATTCATAAGTAGACAAGAGGTATGTGGAACATGATGTATTGTCTTTATTACTAATAATGCTCATTCTCTAATTTCAGCCTTATATCTGTGTAAAAGAGGGCTTCCTTACACTGAGGCCCATAATGATACAGACATATGCATCCAGCCACAGACAGCACTGGACACAGACTATTTTGCCACCTGCCCTTGTAATATTTATGGAGAAATGGGGCCCAATGCATGCTTTCTGTGTGCAGCTTATTCCCAAAGAGAGGGGAGAAAGTGCTACTCATGCTCACTTCTTTGTCCCAAACTCAAACAAGTCATCACACCTCTACCAATCTAGGTCCAACCAGGAGACAGACCACGGTAAATTTAACCAGAAATGTTCAGCTATAATAGAGTGAAATAAATACAATTACCCCTCTGTATCCATGGGTTCTGCACCCCGGATTCAACCAACCGTAAATTGAATTGCAGTAGATTGAATCCTTGGATGCAGAATCCTCCAATGTGGAGCCCCGGGGTACTGAGGGCAGACTGTATTACTCCATTTTATATAAGAGATTTCAGCAATCACAGGGGACTGGGGGGGGGGCAGGGGGAGACTTAGAACCAATTCCTTGCTCATGCTGAGGGATGACTGCATGTTGAGAACTCTTAACAGTACCCTAGGGCAGAGGGAGAGCACCCAAAAAAGGCAAGCTTGGAAGAGGATCCCCCTCTGGCATTCATACCTCTGCTGGAATAAAATTTAAAGGCAGGACAAAAAAAATTAAACACAGAATTCTGTTCGGGCCTTCTCCCTCCCTAATGTCCAGTGTGCATCTGCATTACACATTAAGCAGAGCTCCTCAAATCTTCACAATCTAAAACAGAGAGAGATGATAAATATTTTAGCTACTCAAAACTTGAAAGAGATACTTGTTATATATCTTCTCGCTGTAGACCAGAGAGAGAACGAAGGTAGAGCAGGTTTCGTTTTAGATCTGACAGAGGTTCTAGAACTACTTCACCCTATTCTCGGTCAGAACGATCCCATTATGACGACTCTCATTATGATGGTCGTTACCATAGGAGTTCCCCTTATCGAGAGAGGGCACGCTAGTCTCTGCCATATACAGATAACAGGTCAAGACAAAGTTCTGACTCGGATGGTTAGTATAAGAAGACATACTCAAGGCGCACCTTGTCTCCTCCTTGCTCTTACAGAGACATAAGACGCCATCCTCCTATTCTAAATCTGATGGAGACTGTAAAACTGAGTCCTCTTACTTAGAGATGGAAAAAAGAGGAAAGGATTCTTCAAAATTAGAAGGAGAATCCAAAAGGACTTCAGAAAATGAAGCAATGAAAAGATGTTATTCTCCCACTAATGAACAGGGATTCCGACGCGGGTCATCATATTCCAAGCACAGTAAGAGTGCTTCCCATTATAAGTCTGCCCTTCAAAACCTGCAACCAAGTCTGATAAATTTAAAAATTCTTTATGTTGTACAGAATTGAATGAGGAAATCAAACAGTCTCATTCTTTTAGTTTACAGACTCCTTGTTCAAAAGGTAGTGAATTAAGAGTGATTAGTAAAGTTCCTGAAAGAGAGAAGATTGGGTCGCCATCTCCATCAAATCGATTAAATGATTCACCTACTTTTAAAAAGCTAGATGAATCACCTGTTTTTAAGTCTGAATTTATAGGACATGATAGCTATGACAGTATTAAGGAATTAGACTCTTTATGTAAAGTGAAGAATGATCAATTAAGAAGTTATTGTCCCACCGAATTTAATATAAATGGATCTCCTGGGGCAGAATCTGATTTGGCAACATTTTGCACTTCTAAACGTGACACTGTTTTGATGTCTTCTGATGATAGTGTGAATGGATCAGAGGTATCCCCTTTGGTCAAAACGTGCATGCTTTCATCAAATGGATTTCAAAACATTAATAGATGTAAAGAAAAAAACTTGGATGATACTCGCATGCAGCATAGTAAGTCAGAAAGCCCATTTAGAGAAACAGAACCTCCCGTGTCACCACACCAGGATCAACTCATATCTTTGCCAGTTATGACTATAGATTATTCCAAAACAATAGTTAAAGAACCAGTTGATGTGAGAGTTTCTTGATGTAAAACCAAAGATTCAGATATATACTGTACTTCAAACGACAACTGCACTTCTTTGTGTCATTCGGAGCTGAAAATACTGAGCCTTTAGTAATGAAGATTTCTTCAAATAGCTTTATGAATGTGCATTTGAAATCAAAAACAGTTATATGTGATAATGGAAGTCTGACAGATCAGCACTCAAAATTTGCATGTGGAGAATATATGCAGAGTGTTGGTAGTACTAGTTCAGCTTCTGTTAATCATTTTGATGATTTATTTCCACCTACAGGGAGCTCATGTATTGCTTCATCTCTTCAGAGTCTTACATGAGGGACAAACGTAGACAGTTTAACTCTCTTGCAATGTGGAGAGAATACATCTCCAGTTTTGGATGCTGTGCTGAAGAGTAAAAGCTCAGAGTTTTTTAAAGCATGCAGAGAAAGAAATAATAGAAGTAGCTAGTGGTCTTCCTCATTCAGGAAGAGGATTTGCTTCCTGGGAAAACAGGCATAATAATGGACTATCTGGGAAATGTGTGCAAGAGACTCAAGAAAAAGGGAACTCCATACTGCCTGATAGAAGAGGAAGACCAGAAATCTCTTTAGATGAAGAAGGTGGAAGAGGACATGCACGTACTTCTGATGACTCAGAAGTTGTATTTTCTTCTTGAGATTTGAATTTAATCATGGAGGACAGTGATGGTGTAACATATACCTTAAAATGTGACAGTAGTGGTCATGCCTCAGAGGTTGTATCCACTGTCCATGAAGATTATTCTGGTTCTTCCAAAAGTTCAAGTGATGAAAGTGATTTGGAAGATACAGATTTTGATGATAGCAGTATCCCAAGAAACTGTTTTCAGTCTGTTGTGGTTGTGCCAAAGAATTCTACTTTCCCATGGAAGAAACAAGTCCTTGTTCTTCTCGGAGCAGTCAAAGTTACAGACACTATTCTGACCACTGGGAAGATGAGCGATTGGAGCCAAGGAGGCATTCATATGAGGAAAAATTTGAGAGTATAGCAAGTAAAGCCTGTCCTCAAACTGAGAAGTTCTTCTTTCATGAAGCAACAGAGAAGAATTCAGAAATCTCTTTTACACAGCCCAGCCAAAAACGGATAGATAATCACCTGTCTGAAATTGCTCATCCTCAGAGTGATGGGGTTGATATTACAGTCATACAGACATAAAATATGATCCTCTACGTCATCCAAACTCTGAGGAAGCAGTGAAAGCCAAAATAACTTCTAGGCAGAAAGAAGAGCTACCAGTTTATTCTTCTGATGATTTTGAAGATGTCTCAAGTAAGTCTCGGCAACAGACCACTTTCCCTAACAGGCCAGATAGTAGACTGGGAAAAACAGAGTCAAATTTTTCTTCTTGTGAGATCTCCCAAGTGGATGGTTTCTGTTCATCATCAGAAGAGCTCAGAAATCTAGGGTGGGACTTCTCTCAACAAGAAAAGCCTACTATCACATATCAGCAACCTGACAGCAGCTATGGAGCCTGTGGTGGACACAAGTATCAGCAAAGTGCAGAACAGTATAGTGGGACAGGTAATTACTGGCAAGGCAATGGCTACTGGGATCCAAGATCAGCAGGTAGACCACCTGGAACTGGGGTTGTGTATGACCGAATTCAAGGGCAGGTACCAGATTCCTTAACAGATGACCGTGAAGAGGAGGAGAATTGGGATCAACGTGGAGGATCTCACTTTTCAGGCCAGCCCAATATTTTTTTTCTGTCCCTTCAGAAGGACAAGGTGTCAGTGCAAGCACCTGAAATAAGCAGCAATTCCATTAAGGACTCTTTAGCTGTGAATGAGGAGAAAGATCTTTTGAAAAACTTAGAAAAAAATGATATGAAAGATAGAGGGCCTCTTAAAAAAAGGAGACAGGAATTGGGGAGTGATTCTGAAAGTGATGGTGAGCTTCAGGACAGAAAGAAAGTTAGAGTGGAGGTAGAGCAGGGAGAGACAGCAGTGCCTCTAAGCTCAGCATTGGTTGGGCCTTTGTGTGTCATGAAGGACTTCAGGGACCCAGAGTGGTGGAAGGAGTGTGCCAAACAAGGGAAGATGCCTTCTTACTTTGATCTGATTGAATAAAATGTTTATTTAACAGAAAGAAAGAAGAATAAATCCCATCGGGATATTAAGCGAATGCAGTGTGAGTGTACACCTCTTTCTAAAGATGAAAGAGCTCAAGGTGAAATAGCATGTGGGAAAGATTGTCTTAATCATCTTCTCATGATTGAATGTTCTTCTCATTGTCCAAATGGGGATTATTGTTCCAATAGACGGTTTCAAAGAAAACAGCATGCAGATGTGGACGTCATACTCACAGAAAAGAAAGGCTGGGGCTTGAGACCTGCTAAAGACCTTCCTTCGAACACCTTTGTCCTGGAATATTGTGGAGAGGTACTTGATCATAAAGAGTTTAAAGCCCGGGTAAAGGAGTATGCACGAAACAAAAACATCCACTACTATTTCATGGCCCTGAAGAATGATGAGATAATAGATGCCCCTCAAAAAGGAAATTGCTCCCGTTCATGAATCACAGCTATGAACCAAACTGTGAGACTCGAAAATGGACTGTGAACGGACAACTGAGAGTTGGGATTTTTACCACCAAACTGGTTCCTTCAGGCTCAGAGTTAACATTTGACTATCAGTTCAGGAAGGAAGCACAGAGATGTTTCTGTGGGTTGGCTAATTGCCGGGGTTACCTGGGAGGAGAGAACAGAGTCAACATCAGAGCAGCAGGAGGGAAAATGAAGAAAGAACGATCTCGGAAGAAGGATTCGGTGGATGGAGAGCTAGAAGCTCTGATGGAGAATGGTGAGGGTCTCTCTGATAAAAACCAGGTGCTCAGCTTATCCTGGCTAATGGTTAGAATTGAAACTTTGGAACAGAAACTTACCTGTCTCAAGCTCATACAGAACACACATTCACAGTCTTGCCTGAAGTCCTTTCTGGAACGTCATGGGCTGCCTTTGTTGTGGATCTGGATGGAAGAACTATGTGATGGCCGGGAAAGTAACCAGAAGTTTCAGGAAGAGATTATAAAGACTTTGGAACATTTACCCATTCCTACTAAAAATATGTTGGAGGAAAGCAAAGTACTTCCTATTACTCAACATTGGTCTCAAACCAAGACTGCTGTCCCTCAGCTGAGAGAAGGAGATGGGTATTCTACGGAGAATACATCACGTGCTCACACACTTTCTCTAAGCTGAGCATAGAAGCTGACACAGACACCCCCAAGAAGCTAATGTTTCGCAGACTTAAAATTATAAGTGAAAATGGCATGGACAGTGCGATCTCTGATGCTATCAGTGAGCTAGAAGGCAAGGATGGCAAAGAGGACCTTGAACAGTTAGAAAACGTCCCTATAGAAGAAGAGGAACAACAGCTACTCACACAACAGCTGCCTGAATCAAAGTTGATAGTGAAATTGCTGTGGAGGCCATTAAGCTACCCACATCTGAACCAGAGGCTGACACTGAAATAGAGCCTAAAGAGAGCAATGGCACAAAACTAGCCGAACCTATTGCTGAGGAAACACCATCCCAAGATGAAGAGGAGGGTGTACCTGATGTGGAGAGTGAGAAGAGCCAGGAACAGCCACATAAAACAGTAGATATAAGTGATTTGGCCACCAAGCTCCTGGACAGTTGGAAAGACTTAAAGGAGGTATATCGAATTCCAAAGAAAAAGCAAACTGAAAAGGAGAGCACAATAACCGAACAAGGAAGGGATGCTGTTGGCTTCAGAGATCAAAGTTGCCCCAAAAACTCCTAACAGGTCAAGAAAGAGAGACCCAGACAAACAAACTCAAAATAAAGAGAAAAGGAAATGAAGGGGCTCCCTCTCACCACCTTCTTCTGCCTATGAGCGGGGAACAAAAAGGCCAGGTGGCAGATATGATACACCAACTTCTAAAAAGAAAGTACGAATTCAAGATCGCAATCAACTTTCTACAGAGGAGCGTCGAAAGTTGTTTGAGCAGGAGGTAGCTCAGCGGGAGGCTCAAAAACAACAGCAGCAGATGCAGAACCTGGGAATGACGTCTCCACTGCCCTATGACTCTCTTGGCTACCATGCTCCTCATCACCACTTTGCTGGCTACCCACCAGGTTACCCCATGCAGGCCTATGTGGATCCCAGCAATCCTAATGCTGGTAAGGTACTCCTCCCCACACCCAGCATGGATCCTGTGTGTTCTCCTTCTCCTTAAGATTATTCTCAGCCCTTGGTGGGACATTCTACAGAACCCCTTGCTGCCCCTCCACCTGTGCCAGTGGTGCCACATGTGGCAGCCCCTGTGGAAGTTTCCAGTTCACAGTATGTGGCCCAAAGTGATGGTGTGGTACACCAAGAGCCCAGTGTCACCATCCTGCCAGTGCCAGCCCCAGGCCCAGTCCAGGGACAGAATTATGGTGTTTGGGATTCAAACCAACAGTCCATGAGTGTACAGCAGCAGTACTCTCCTGCACAGTCTCAAGCAACCATATATTATCAAGGACAGGCTTGTCCAACTGTCTATGGTGTGATGTCACCCTATTCACAGACAACTCCACCAATTGTACAGAGTTATGCCCAGCCAAGTCTTCAGTACATCCAGGGACAACAGATTTTCACAGCTCACCCATGAGGAGTGGTGGTACAGCCAGCCACAGCCGTGACTACAATAGTTGCACCAGGGTAGCCTCAGCCCTTACAGCCACCTGAAATGGTTGTGACAAATAACCTCTTGGATTTACCACCCGCATCTCCTCCCAAACCAAAAACCATTGTCTTACCTCCCAACTGGAAGACAGCCCGAGACCCAGAAGGGAAGATTTACTACTACCATGTGATCACAAGGCAGACTCAGTGGGATCCTCCTCCTTGGGAAAGCCCAGGAGATGATGCCAGCCTTGAGCATGAAGCTGAGATGGACCTGGGAACCCCAACATATGATGAAAATCCCATGAAGACCTCAAAGAAGCCTAAGACAGCAGAAGCAGATGACCCCAGTGAGCTGGCTAAGAAAAGCAAAGAAGTATTCAGAAAAGAGATCCCAGTTCATCGTCCAGTGCCTGAACCCTTACTGGAAACCTGACTGCAAAGTGGGAAGAATTACCACAACTGAAGATTTCAAACACCTAGCTTGCAAGCTACTCATGGCGTTATGAATAAGGAGCTGAAGTACTGTAAGAACCCCAAGGACATGGAGTGCAATGTGAATGTGAGACACAAAACCAAGGAGTACATTAAGAAGTACATGCAGAAGTTTGGGGCTGTTTACATACCCAAACGGGACACTGAATTAGAGTGACCTTCAGGGCCAGGGTGGGAGGATGGGCAAGCTGGTAGGAGAGACTCTGAGGAGAAGAAATCCCGTGGGCCCTCTCTCCCCACCCCACTGTCAGGGCTGTGCTACTGATGACACATCACCCTGGGGAATTCAAACCTGCAGAATGAGCTTACAAAAATGAGCTCCATCTACAACAAGCGGTCCCTGGTTGTGAGCTGTTGGTAGAGGCCATCTGATGCAAGGGTTTAGGCCCTTGAGACCTTCCCTTCTGAGACCCCGGCCAGGCCTGACCCCACTCTCAAGGCTGGGTCTCCTCTTTGGCAGTGCTGTCAGCGCACAGACTCATGTGCATCCTCACCCACGACCCCTTACCCTGACGATCTGTATTATATTTTAAGGTATATGTGAATGTATTGAAAATAATTTGTCTTTCCTGGTTTTTGGCTTTTGTTTTGCTTTTAAGCCTCTGCGTGCTAGGATCACAGAAGACTTTGTAAGTAAGGTTTAAGTTCTCCTGCAAGGTTTAATGTGTTATCATGTAAATATTCCAGAGCAGGCTGCCTTGTGGTTTCGGCCAGCCTTGTGCTATGTTGATAAGATTGATTTACTGCTTAAAATCACTTTACTTGGGCTTCCCTGGTGGCACAGTTGTTGAGAGTCCACCTGCAGATGCAGGGGACACGGGTTCATGCCCCGGTCTGAGAAGATCCCACATGCTGCAGAGCAGCTGGGCCCGTGGGCCATGGCCACTGAGCCTGCGCATCCAGAGCCTGTGCTCTGCAACGGGAAAGGCCACAACAGTGCACTTTACTTTATCCAATTTTTACTGAACTTTTTATGTAAAACAGAATCAATTAAAGAAAAAATAAAAAGGATGTCTATGCCTTCAACTTCTAACAGGTGGAAGAGTTCTCAGTGCTTTCTGAGAATCTGCTTCCCAGGTTATAATAATCAGTTTGGCTCCAACAGAATCCCTTTTTTCTTAACTTGATAGTTAATTGAATTTTGGAGAAGGTGCAGTTGCAGACAACCACTGGCTGGTGAGAAAATTTGCTGGGTTGCCTGTGCCAGAAGTGGTTTATGGTCATGTGATAAAGAGGAAACAATCACCTAGGGCACAGGCAAGCCAAGGCATGTAAGCAGGTTGCTGAGGAAGCTGGGATGTTTCTGCAGATGCCAAGCCAGAGTGGACATTGCCCACCTTGGAAAGGTCTCAGGAACAGCCCTGCAGGGGGCAGGAAAGTCAGGCCTGGTCATGCTTGGGAGTGTGCATGGTGAGGGCTGTGGGTTGCTACAGCATGAAGCCAGAAGCACGTGGTGTGCCTCTTAAGACCGCAGCAAGGTGATCACCAAGGCTCCCGGGCTGGGGCTACAAGGTGGTCAAAGGACTGAGCACTCTGGGTGTGCAATTAGAGAATGAATTTGGAGCTGGGAAGCAATAAGTTCATAAGCAGCTCAGTCGACACCTTTGACTTCTCAGCTTTCATATGCACCATTCTACACACATTTCAATGCCTGCCCAGCAAAGAAACTACATTTTAGCAAGAAACAGCTAACCCTCTGATAAGTGAAGTTCTTGCCCTTCCCCCAGGTAAAACACAAAGCCCCAACGGTCATTGAATCCATTTCTGCCTATATTAATTAGGCCTCAATTTCAGTCTTAGGTCCCACTAAAGACTACATTGTAAAGTTGACCTCCACTTAGTGTTATATAAAATTAAAATGGGAAGGAGAAGTTAGAATAAACACATATATATAACAGAAAATATGCAAAGCTACCAGTCCTGGTTTCTGTAGTTATTCACGAGGTCAGAGTTGACGTCTATAGCTTCCACCTTCACCCACTTATTCCCTGTTTTCCTTGCCCACAGCCAGAACCCACAGCTCCATCCAGATTCCTTACTGGTAGAATGATTCAATCCTTCCCTTCTGAATGGTCTGAATCCTCAATTATCCTGCCTTTTTCCAGTTCCTGTAGCTTTCCATTGATCTTTACTGTTGGCATGGAAGTGTTGAAGGGAACCTCAGAAAATCTCCTGGGTTCCAGAGAAAATCTCCTGGGTTCCAGAAAAAATCCTCCTTGCTTCCATTATAAAGGCAACCAATTTCCTGTGGTAACTGAGTTCATAACACCAGTAGATTAACCTTTTTCACCTGTTGGCTCAGTGGTATAAGAAGTGTAAGATGGCCAGGGGGCAGTCTGTGGTAGGCAGAATTCTAAGATGGCTCCCACAATTCCTTCCCCCTGGGGTAAACACCAGTGTAATTTCCTTTGAGCATTGTAGGGATGTGTAAATACAATTGGATATCACCTTCATAATTATACAACAATATGGCAAAAGGAATTTTGCAGATGAAATTAGGGTCCCTAATAAGCTGACTACAATTCAAAGGGAGATTATCCTGGGTGGGTCCAACTTATCTAATCAGGCAAGCCTTTTAAAAGAAAAAGTTCTATTCTCCAGGATAGATCACATGGTAGGCCACAAGACAAGTCCCAGTAAATTGAAGATTAAAATCATATGTTGGGCTGCACCCCACAGGCCTGCAAGGCTTATAGTTTCCAGCCTCAAGCCTGAAGAAAGAGCCTAGAGACAGCAAGAGACATCAGTGACTTATTGGACAAGGGATCTTACACACCTGAAGCAAGGTCCTGGAGCAACACCTCACTGTTTGTGGCAGACAGCAAGCAGGACATGGCAGCAGTCTTTGCTACCCAGGGGAGGAGGAGGCTACCATTTATAGGGGGAATTAATGGTCAGGTTGGCTCATAAATCACCAGAGAGACCAGCAGCTGGGGCAGGAAGCAAGCACATAGGCAGTTACTAATTAAGCCCTATAATTAAGAAGATTGGATAGTCATGTGAGTGAAGCAGGTACTGGCTGAACAGGGGATATACGGAGCAAGAGGACAGTCATCTTGAATGGCGTGGTCAAACACTCCACCCTTACATACCCTGTATGACCTCTATGATCTTGGCCCATACTTCTTCTGCTATATTCCCGAGGACAGGTAGGTAGAAGTGCAACTGCAACCAAACACCACAAATGCAATAGAGACAGTCCAACAGGTGGGCTTTGGAACCAGGAGCTTATCAAGTCAATTTTTCATGGACTCTCAGAGGTTGACAATGGCATTTTGCTGTAAAGCCGGCAATCAAACTCATTTCTCAGTGAGGCCACCATTGTCACCCAGTCCACAAACAGATTCCCTTCACTCAGAGTAGGGCAAGCTGCAAGATGTCTAACAGGCACAATATATGGAAGATCATGACCATTAAGCAAAATACAAGCAGTAATATCATTCTGAGGTAATGCCACCCCTCTCTATGCGTTTTGTCCTGGCCTGCAATACCATACCACCTGCCCACCCTCAGTCTCCACAGCCAGTGCCGAATACTGGAGATGTGGTGTAACAGTACGCAGAGTTAGTATAATGGTGCCTTTCTACAGTAGAGGCCTGGATTAATTACCTTAGTAATCTGAGGTGGGGCTGGGTAGAAGACAGATGAAATCTGTAAATCCCTTTCTGATCCTATTCCCCAATAGGACAGCAAACCCAAACCACTGAGGACTTACCTGCCAGTCCTAAGGGCTATTTATAATATGCCCCCCTGGGGATAGATCCTGTGAAGGGCAAAAATGAGTTGCTGTCCTGACCTGTAGTTGGCAACAGTCCTTTGGTGGTCAACAGTTGAACTCAAACAGTGTTGACTAGTTACCTCTGGGTTAACATGGCGTCGGCACTCGGATAACTGCTCCTGGGATGTGTCCATGTGTTAAGAGTGAGTTTCCCACCTCAACTGTTGTTTAAGTAGTCTCTTCATAGCCCGGCAGCAGTGGGGTTGTAAGGCAGGTGGAAATGCCCCTGTATGTCCTTTGTATCAGCCCATTCCTGAACTTCATGGTCAATAAAGTAGATTCCTTAGTCACTATCGATGTCCACAGGGATCCTATATGTTGCATACAAATGAATAGTGGTTTTTTGCATGCTCAAAGAATCGGGTAGATTTTTTGTAATGTCTTCCACCTGTTGTAATTCATCGTAAACTGCATATAGCTGTTGTTCCATCACACTCTATCATTGCTCTGCCCCCTTCCATAGTTGGGACCAGAAGCCCAAGGGCACTCTTATTATGTTGCTGTTGCCACAGATCTCAACCAAACACTCCCGGGTAACAGGCTATGTTAATTCACAAGCCTGTCTCTGAATTCATATCCCTAAAGCCTGTGTCTCTAATTGTTTAGGGGTGGTAGGTCAGGGGTATGCTTGTATTTTGTAGATAATCCAGGTCCTTGAGTTTTGTCTCTATTCACCAGCCACCCCGTACAGTCAGATGAATGAGTAGCACTGGGCTGCTACTTTTAAACTGGGAAAAGACTGAGGTTAACAGGATATCATCAACATAATGGAAGAAAAAGACATCTCTCGTGGTACACAGCTACCACAAGGCCCCACATGCTAGTAGACGACCTCCTCCCAATCAACTCCACAATTTTCTGTTTCCCATCCTTATGTTCTGACATCTCAGCTCCCAGGAGTTTTTTCACCCAGAGACAGCAACAGAGATATCAGAGATTTATTGGACAAGAGAAACTTACACATGAAGCAAGGTCCTGGAGCAACATCTCACTGTGCGTGGCAGACAGCAGGCAGGACATGGCAGCACTCTTCACCACTCCGGGGAGAAGGTGGCTACCATTTATAGGGTGAATTGATGCCAGATTAGCTCATCAATTACCAGGGAAACCAGCAGCTGCGGCAGGGGGCAAGGAGGTAGGCAGTTACTAATTAAGCCCTATAATTAAGAGGATTAGAGAGTCATGTGAGTAAAGCAGGGACTGGTTGATCAGGGGAGGTACAGACAGCAAGAAAACAGCCATCTTGGGGGCCTGACCATACATCATAGCAAGCATCTTTTCTGACCACAGTGCTATGAGACTAGAAATCAACTACAAGGAAAAAACTACCCAAAACACAAACACGTGGAAGCTAAACAATATGCTACTAAACAACAAATCAGCCATTGAAGGCATCAAAGAGGAAATAAGAAAGTACCTGGAGACAAATGAAAATGAAAACATAATCCAAAATCTATGGAATGCAGCAAAAGCTGTTCTAAGAGAGAATTTTATAGTGATACGTCTACCTCAGAAAGCAAGAAAAATATCAAATCAACAATCTAACCTTACATCTAAAGGAACAACAAACAATACCCAAAGTTAGTTAAGGAAAGATATCAAGATCAGAGCAGAAATAAATGAAATAGTGACTAAAAAAAAAAAATAGAAAAGATAAATGAAATTAAGAACTGGTTCTTTGAAAAGATAAACAAAATTGATAAATCTTTAGCCAGACTCATAAAGAAGAAAAGAGAAAGCCCCCCAAAATAAAATCATAAACAAAAAGGGGCAGTTACAACAAACACTACAGAAGTACAAAGGATCATAAGAGATTACAATGAACAACTATATGTCAATAAAGTGGACAAACTAGAAGAAGAGGACAAATTCCAATAAAGTACAATCTCCTGGCTGAATCAGGAAGAAGTAGAAAATATGAGCAGATGAATGACCAGGAATGAAATTGAGTCTGCAGTAAAAAATCTCCCAACAAACAAAAAATCCCAGACCAGATGGCTTCAGAGGTGAATTCTACCAAACATTTAAAGAAGAGTTAACATCTATCCTTCTCAAACTAGTTCAAAAAATTGCAGAGGAAGGAACTCTTCTGAACTTATTCTATGAGGCCAGCATCACCCTGATAGCAAAACTAGACAAAGAGAGCGCAAGAAAACAAAATTACAGGCCAATATCACTGATGAACACAGATGCAAAAATCCTCAACAAAATATTAGCAAACTGAATTCAACAACACATTAAGAGGATCATACACCATGATCAAGTGGGATTT
This sequence comes from Tursiops truncatus, assembly GCF_011762595.2. Lineage (NCBI taxonomy): Eukaryota > Metazoa > Chordata > Mammalia > Artiodactyla > Delphinidae > Tursiops > Tursiops truncatus. Next base: position 35,319,033 of record NC_047050.1, read on the forward strand.
ATTCCAGGGATGAAAGAGATTCAATATCTACCAACCAATCAGTGTGACACACCACATTAACAAACTGAAGAATAGAAATCATATGATCAGCTCAATAGATGAAGAAAAATCTTTTGACAAAATTCAACATCTATTCACGAAAAAAAAAGGCCACCTACTGAATGAAAGAAGATATTTACAAAGACAAATATTGTTTGGTTTCACTTATATGTGGAATCTCAAAAACAAAACAAATGAGCAAGTACAACAAAACAGAGTCATAGATTCAGAAAACAAACAGCTGGTTGCCAACCAGATTTATCATGGCGATTATTTTGAAATGTATAGAAATATCAAATCACTATATTGTACAAAAGGAACTAACATAGTGTTGTAGGTCAATTAGGTTTCAAAAAGAAACAGACAAACTTATGGAAAAAGAGATCAGATTTGTGGTTACTAGAGGTGGGGATTGAGGGAAGGGGGAAGTGGATGAAAATAGTCAAAAGATACAAACTTCCAGTTATAGAAATAAGTACTAGGTATGTAATGTACATGATAAATGTAATTAACACTGCTGCATGTTATCTGTGAAGGCTGTTAAGAAAGTAAGTAAGTTCTCATCAGAAGGAGAAAAAAATTTTTTTTTCCATTTCTTTTATTCTGTATCTATTTGAGATGATGGAGGTTCACTAAACTTATTGTGATAATCATTTCAAGATGTATTTAAGCCCAATCATTATGCCATGCACCTTAAACTTATACAGTGCTGTATGTCAGTTATATCTCAAGGAAACTGGAAGGAAAAAAAACAGTTTCATAATATCCCATGCTGGCTAGGGTAGGGAGAATAGAAATTCTCCAACACTATTGGCAGGAGTGAAAATTGTCATAATAATTGACGGTAAGTCAGTAATATATCAAAATTTGAAACATGCTTCCTCTTGGACCCAGGGATAATTTGCCCTACAGGCACTCTTGCAGAAATGCACCAGGACATACTGTGTGTGCAAGGAAATTTCACTGCAGCATTGTTTGAAACAGTGGGAATAGAAAACAATGTTAACAGTCAGTCAGTCACTAGGGTCTAGCTAAATAAATGATGATCTATTACTACAATGGAATGCTGTGCTGCTGTTTACGAGGATGAGGTAAACATTCATTTGTCTACATGAAAAGACATTCTTGGGACTTCCCTGGTGATCTAGTGGTTAAGACTCTGTGCTTCCACTGCAGGGGAGAATGGATTTGATCCCTGGTCGGGGAACTAAGACCCTGCATGCTGCATTAGCAGCCAAACAAAACAAAACAAAACAAAAAATCCCACCAAAACAACAACAACAAAAAAAAATTTCTTAATGTTAAATGAAAGATAAAAACAGAACAGATGGTTCAGAACAATACAAAAGCAGAAGAGTTCTCTTGCTAGTCTGGAAGCAAAACAGCCATGTTGAGATAGGAGGGGCCGCATGGCAAGGCCCTGAGAATGACCTCCATGTGCTGAGAGCCATCCCCAGCTGACAACAAGAGAACAGGGACGTTAATCATGTAGCTGCAAGGCACTGAGTTCTGTTAACAACCACATGACCTGTGCAGAGGACCCAGAGCCCCAGATGAGATTGCAGAGAGTCCCATACAGGTTACATCCAAGGAGGAACATAACAAGACAGATATTAATCAAACTATCAAAAATTAAATACAAAGAAAAAACATTAAAAGCAGCAAGGGAAAAGCAACAAATAACATACAAGGGAATCCCCATAAGGTTAGCAGCTGATCTTTCAGCAGAAACTCTGAAAGTCAGAAGCAGTGGCAGGACATATTTAAAGTGATGAAAGGGAAAAACCTACAACCAAGATTACTCTATCCAGCAAGAATCTCATTCACATTCGAATGAGAAACTAAAACCTTTACAAACAAGCAAAACATAAGTGATGAAAGGGGAAAACCTACAACCAAGATTACTCTACCCAGGAGGGATCTCATTCAGATTTGACAAAGTATTAAAACCTTTACAGACAAGCAAATTCAAGCGAATTCAGAGCCACCAAACCAGGTTTACAACAAACGCTAAAGGAAATTCTCTAAGCAGGAAATAAAAGAAGGAAAGGACCTACAAAACAAACCCAAAACAATTAAGATAATGGTAATAGAAACATACATATCAATAATTACTTTAAATGTAAATGGATCAAATGCTGCAAACAAAAGATATAGACTGGCTGAATGAATAAAAAAACAAGACCCATATATATATAGTCTGCAAGAGACCCACTTCAGACCAAGGGACACACACAGACTAAAAGTGAGGGGATGGAAAAAGATATTCCATACAAATGGAAATCAAAAGAAAGCTGGACTAGCAATTCTCATATCAGAAAAAAATAGACTTTCAAGTAAAGGCTATCACAAGAGACAAAGAAGGACACTATATAATGATAATGGGATCAATCCAAGAAGATATAAAAATTGTAAACATTTATGCACCCAACATAGGAGCAACTCAATACATAAGGCAAATACTAATAGCCATAAAAGAGGAAATCAACAGTAACACAATAATAGTGGGGGACATTAAAACCCACTTTCACCAATAGACAGATCAAGCAAAATGAAATAAATAAGAAAACACAAGCTTTAAATGACACATTAAACAAGATGGAGTTAACTGATATTTATAGGACATTCCATCCAAAACAACAGAATACACTTTCTTCTCAAGTGCTCATTGAACATTTTCCAGGATAGACCAATCTTGGGGAACAAATCAAGCCTTGGTAAACTTAAGAAAATTGAAACTGTATCAAGTATCTTTTCTGACCACAATGCAAAGAGACTACATATCAATTACAGGGGGGAAAAAAAGTATAAAATACACACATATGGAGGCTAAACAATATGCTACTAAATAACAAGAGATCACTGAAGAAACTTTTAAAAACCTAGAAAAAAATAACAATGAAAACACACCAGCCCAAAACCTATGGGATACAGCAAAAGCAGTTCTAAGAGGGAACATTATACCAGTATAATCCTACCTCAAGAAACAAGAAAAATCTCAAATAAACAACCTAACCTTACACCTAAGGCAATTAAAGAAAGAAGAACAAATAAAAACAAAAGTTAGCAGAAGGAAAGAAATCATAAAATCAGAACAGAAATAAATGAAAAAGAAATGAAGGAAATGATAGCAAAGATCAATAAAAAAAGAAGCTGGTTCTTTGAGAAGATAAACAAAATTTATAAATCATTAGCCAGACTCATCATGAAAACAAGGGAGAAGACTCAAATCAACAGAATTGGAAATGAAAAAGGAGACGTAAAAACTAACACTAAGCAACTATATGCCAATACAATGGACAAATTCTTAGAAAAGCACAATATTCCGAGACTGAACCAGGAATAAATAGAATATATAAACAGACCAATCACAGACACTGAAATTCAAATTCTGATTAAAAAATTTTCCAACAAACAAAAAGCCCAGACCAGATGGCTTCACAGGCAAATTCTATCAAACAGTTAGAGAAGAGCTAATACCTATCCTTCTCAAACTCTTCCAAAATATAGCAGAGGGAGGAACACTCCCGAACTCATTCTACAAGGCCACCATCACCCTGATACCAATACCAGACAAAGATTTCACGAAAAAAAGAAAACTATAGGGCAATATCACTGATCAATATAGATGTGAAAATCCTCAAGAAAATACAAGTAAACAAAGTCCAGAAGCTCACTAAAAGGATCATAAACCATGGTGAAGAGGAGTTTATCCCAGGAATGCAAGGATTCTTCAATATATGCTAATCAATCAATGTGTTACTACATATTAACAAATTGAAGAATAAAAAACATATGATCATCTCAATAGATGCAGAAAAAGATTTCAACAAATTCAACACAATTTACGAGAAAAAATCTCTAGAAATTAGGCATAGAGGGAACTGAACTCAACATAATAAAGGCCATATATGACAAACCCACAGCCAACATCATTCTCAATGGTGAAAAACTGAAACCTCTTTCACTAAGATCAGGAACAAGACCAGTTTGCCCACTCTCACCACTACTATTCAACATAATTTTGGAAGTTTTAGCCACAGCAATCAGAGAAGAAAATGAAATAAAAGGAATCAAAATCAGAAAAGAAGTAAAACTGTCACTGTTTGCATATGACATGATACTATACATAGAGAATCCTAAAGATGTTACCAGAAAAATACTAGAGCTAATCAGTGAATTTGGTAAAGTAGCAGGATACAAAGTTAATGCACAGAAATCTCTTGCATTCCTATACACGAAGGATGAAAACTCTGAAAATGAAATCAAGAAAACACTGTCATTTATCATTGCAACACAAAGAATAAAATACCTAGGAATAAACCTACGTAAGGAGACAAAAGACCTGTATGCAGACAACTCTAAGACACTGATGAAAGAAATTAATGATGATACAAACAGATGGAGAGATATACTATGTTTTGGATTGGAAGAATCAACATTATGAAAATGACTATACTACCCAAAGCAATCTACAGATTCAATGCAATCCCTATCAAACTACCAATGACATTTTTCACAGAACTAGAACAAAAAATTTCACAACTGGTATTGAAACACAAAAGACCCCACATAGCAAAAACAGGCTTGAGAAAGAAAAACGGAGCAGGAGAAATTAGGCTCCCTGACATCAGACTATACTACAAAGTTACAGTAATCAAGACAGTATGGTTCTGGCACAAAATAGAAATATAGATGAATGGAACAGGATACAAGGCCGAGAAGTAAACCCACACTCATATGGTCATCTTATGTTCGATAAAAGAGGCAAGAATATACAATGGAGAAAAGACAGCCTCTTCAATATGTGGTTCTGGGAAAGCTGGACAGCTACATGTAAAAGAATGAAATTAGAACACTTCCTAACAACATACACAAAAATAAACTCAAAATGGATTAACGACCTAGATGTAATGCCAGACACTATAAAACTCTTAGAGGAAAATAAAGGCAGAACACTGTGACATAAATCACATTAAGATCTTTTTTGACCCACCTCCTAGAGAAATGGAAATAAAAACAAAAATAAACAAATGGGACCTAATGAAACTTAAAAGCTTTTGCACAGTCAAGGAAACCATAAACAAGACAAAAAGACAACCCTCAAAGTGGGAGAAAATATTTGCTAACAAAGAAATGGACAAAGGATTCATCTCCAAAATATACAAGCAGCTCATGCAGCTCAACATCAAAAAAACAAACAACCCAATCTAAAAATGGGCAGAAGACCTACAGAGAGATTTCTCCAAAGAAGATATACAGATTGTCAACAAACACATGAAAGGAAGCTCAATGTTACTAATTTTTTGAGAAATGCAAATCAAAACTACAATGAGATATCACCTCTTACCAATCAGAATGGCCGTCATCAAAATATCTACATAGAATAAATGCTGGAGAGTGTGTGGAGAGAAGGGAACCCTCTTGCACTCTTGTAGGGAATGTAAATTGACACAGCCACTGTGGAGAACTGTATGGAGGTTCCTTAAAAAACTACAAGTAGAACGACCATATGACCCAGCAAACCCACTACTGGGCATATACCCTGAGAAAACCGTAATTTAAAAAGAGTCATGTAGAACAATGTTCGTTGCAGCTCTATTTACAATAGCCAGGACATGGAAGCAACTTAAGTATCCATCAACAGATGAATGGATAAAGAAGATGTGGCACATATATACAATGGAATATTACTCCGCCATAAAAAGAAATGAAATTGAGTTATTTGTAGTGAGGTGGATGGACTTAGTGTGTATCATACAAAGTGAAGTAAGTCAGAAAAAGAAAAACAAATACTGTATGCTAACACATATATATGGAATGTAAAAAAAAAAAGAAAAGAAAAAGGTTCCAAAGAGCCTAGGGGCAGGACCGGAATAAAGACACAGATGTAGAGAAGGAACTTGAGTACACGGGGAGGGGGAAGGGTAAGCTGGGATGAAGTGAGAGAGTGGCATTGACATATGTACACTACCAAATGTAAAATTGATAGCTACTGGGGAGCAGCTGCATAGCACAGGGAGATCAGCTCGGTGCTTTGTGACCACCAAGAGGGGTGGGATAGGGAGGATTGGAGGGACACAAAAGAGGGAGGTGAGGGCTTCCCTGGTGGCGCAGTGGTTGAGAGTCCGCCTGCCGATGCAGGGGACACGGGTTCGTGCCCCGGTCCGGGAAGATCCCACATGCCGCGGAGCGCTGGGCCTGTGAGCCATGGCCGCTGAGCCTGCGCGTCCGGAGCCTGTGCTCCACGTACCGCAAAAACAAAAACAAAAACAAAAAAAAAAAAAAAAAAAAAAAAAAAAAAAAAAAAAAGAGGGAGGTGATATGGGGATATATGTATACATAAAGCTGATTCACCTTGTTATACAGCAGTAACTAGCACAACAATGTAAAGCAGTTATACTCCAGTAAAAATGTTAAAAAATGAAAACAAAAAAAAATTGCAAGAATACATAAAATTGTAAAAGCAGAACTATCAATTATCTCCCTTACACAACATTGTAAAGCAACTATATGCCAATAGAAATTAATAAAAAATTAAGAAAATAAAATAACAAAACATTGTAAAGTATACTCCAATAAATATTAATAAAAGATAAATAAAATAAAAATAATCTCCCTTAGGCATACTAAAAATATAGATACACTATTGGTGTCATTGGAGTATAAAAAAATAAAACAGATTATGAAATGTGGTGTTAATCCTTCACTCACAAAAGGAACGTTCTATAAGCCTTTTAGTTGTTAATATATTTTAACTTTATCTATGTAAGGGCAATAACATAGTCTTATAGTAACTTTTTCCAAACAATTTCAGAATTATGGGAAAAAATTCCCTTTTTTAAAAAGTACATGGACTTATTCAGGATATCCTGGATTATATTGTGCTAATAATCAACCACAAAAATTTCAGTAGTTTAAAACATTTATTTCTCATTCACAATGTATCCAGTAGGGATCAGCTGGGTGAGCTGCCATCACAGGTGTTCAGGGACATAAAATGACAAAGGTTCCATTATCTTATGTTGCTGCATTTTCAGAATGATGCTTCAGAATCTACCTAGGAACAGATTAAAGCATGAAAATCATGGCCACCAACCATTACAGACTTTGGCCTAGAAGTGATCTTCCTCACTTCCATCTAAATTTCACCAAAGCAAGTCAGAAGACCAGACTTGATTCCAAGAGTGTATGTTCCCAGGAGAACTAGGAATCGTGGTGCGCACTCATGTCTACCACAGCAACTATTTGTATTTGCTCCAATGTTTAAGAATGGGGAGGATAGTTAAGGCAAGGTATGTTTTCTGTAAATCCCCCTGTTATAAAAGATGCTACAATAATATGAGGTATGGGAACCAGATTCCAAGTTTGCTTTATTTTTTTAAGATATATGTTATATATATTATGTATAAGAAACGAGATCCTACCAAAGTACAACTAAGGTTGTAATATAAAAAAGTCTTGCAGCTCTACTATCCACCAGTCCCTCCCAACAGGAAACTTCCACAAGCCTCTTAGATAGACTCATCCATCAGACGGCAGACAACAAAAGCAAGAAGAACTACAACCCTGCAACCTGTGGAACAAAAACCACATTCATAGAAAGATAGACAAGATGAAAAGGCAGATGGCTATGTACTAGATGAAGAAACAAGATAAAACCCAGAAAAACAACTAAAAGAAATGCAGATAGGCAATCTTCCAGAAAAAAAATTCAGAATAATGATAGTGAAGATGATACAGGACCTCAGAAAAAAAATGGAGGCAAGGATCGAGAAGATGCAAGAAATGGTTAACAAAGACAGAGAAGAATTAAAGAACAAGCAATCAGAGATGAACAACAAATAACTGACATGAAAAATACAGTAGAAGGAATCAATAGCAGAATAACTGAGGCAGAACACATAAGTGACCTGGAAAGCAGAATGGTGGAATTCATGGCTGCAGAACAGAATAAAGAAAAAAGAATGAAAAGAAATGAAGACAGCCTAAGAGACCTCTGGAACAACATTAAACGCAACAACATTCACATTATAGGGGTCCCAGAAGGAGAAGAGAGAGAGAAAGGACCCATGAAAATATTTGAAGAGATTATAGTCAAAAACTTCCCTAACATGGGAAAGGAAATAGCCACCCAAGTCCAGGAAGCACAGAGAGTCCCATATAGAATAAACCCAAGGAGAAACACGCTGACACACAGAGTAATCAAATTGGCAAAAATTAAAGACAAAGAAAAATTATTGAAAGCAACAACAGAAAAATGACAAATAACATACAAGGGAACTCCCATCAGGTTAACAGCTGATTTCTCAGCAGAAACTCTACAAGCCAGAAGGGAGTGGCATGACATATTTAAAGTGATGAAAGGGAAGAAACGACAACCAAGATTATGCTACCTGGCAAGAATCTCATTCAGATTCGAAGGAGAAAACAAAAGCTAGGAAAATTCAGTACCACTAAACCAGCTCTACAACAAATGCTAAAGGAATTTCTCTAAGTGGGAAACACAAGAGAAGAAAAGGACCTACAAAAACAAAAAACCCCAAAATTAAGAAAACGGTAATAGGAACATACATATCAATAATGACCTTAAATGTGAATGGATTAAAATCTCCAACCAAAAGACACAGGCTTACTGAATGGATACAAAAACAAGACCCATATTTATGCTGTCTACTAGAGACTCACTTCAGACCTAGGGACACATACAGACTGAAGGTGAGGGGATGGAAAAAGATATTCCATGCAAATGGAAATCAAAAGAAAGCTGGAGTAGCAATACTCATATCAGATAAAATAGACTTTAAAATAAAGAATCTTATAAGAGACAAGGAAGGACACTACATAATGATCAAGGGATCAATCCAAGAAAAACATAAAACAATTATCAATATATATGCACTCAACATAGGAGCACCTCAATACAGAAGGCAACTGCTAACAGATCTAAAAGAGGAAGTTGACAGTAACACAATAATAGTGGGGGATTTTAACACCTCACTTACACCAATGGACAGATCATCCAAACAGAAAATTAATAAGGAAACACAAACTTTAAATGACACAATAAAACAAGTAGATTTAATTGATATTTATAGGACATTCCATCCAAACACAGCAGATTACAATTCCTTCTCAAGTATGCATGGAACATTCTCCAGGACAGATCACATCTTGGGTCACAAATCAAGCCTCAGTAAATTGAAGAAAATTGAAATCATACCAAGCATCTTTTCTGACTACAACGCTATGAGATTAGAAATCAATTACAGGGAAAAACTCGTAAAAAAACAAACACATGGAGGCTAAACAACACATTACTAAATAACCAAGAGGTCACTAAAGAAACCAAACAGGAAATCAAAAAATACCTAGACGCAAGTGACAATGAAAACACGACAATCCAAAACCTACGGGATGCAGCAAAAGCAGTTCTAAGAGGGAAGTTTATAGCTGTACAAGCCTACCTCACGAAACAAGAAAAATCTCAAATAAACAATCTAAACTTACACCTAAAGGAACTAGAGAAAGAAGAACAAACAAAACCCAAAGTTAGCAGAAGGAAAGAAATCATAAAGATCAGAGCAGAAATGAAAGAAATGGAAACAAAGAACACAATACCAAAAAACAATAAAACTAAAAGCTGGTTCTTTCAAAAGATAAACAAAATTGATAAACCATTAGCCAGACTCATCAAGAAAAAGAGGGAAAGGACTCAAATCAATAAAATTAGTAATGAAAAAGGAGAAGTTACAACAGACAACGTAGAAATACAAAGCATCCTATGAAACTACTACAAGCAACTCTATGCCAATAAAATGGACAACCTGGAAGAAATGGACAAATTCTTAGAAAGGTATAACCTTCCAAGACTGAACCAGGAAGAAATAGAAAATGTGAACAGACTAATCACAAGTAATGAAATTGAAACTCTGATTAAAAAGCTTACAACAAACAAAAGTCCAGGACCAGATGGCTTCACAGGTGGATTCTATCAAACATTTAGAGAAGAGCTAACACCCATCCTTCTCAAACTCTTCCAAAAAAATTGCAGAGGAAGGAACACTCCCAAACTCATTTTATGAGGCCACCATCACCCTGACACCAAAGTCAGACAAAGATAATACAAAAAAAAAAAAAAATTACAGACCAATATCACTGCATTTAGATGCAAAAATCCTCAACAAAATACTAGCAAACAGAATCCAACGACACATTAAAAGGATCATACACCACGATCAAGTGGGATTTATCCTAAGGATGCAAGGATTCTTCAATATATGCAAATCAATCAATATGATACACCATATTAACAAATTGAAGTATAAAAAACATATGATCATCTCAATAGATGCAGAAAAAGCTTTCAACCAACTTCAACATCCATTTATGATAAGAACTCTCCAGAAAGTGGCCATATAGGGGGAACCTACCTCAACATAATAAAGGGCATATATGACAAACCCACAGCAAACATCATTCTCAATGGTGAAAAACTGAAAGCATTTACTCTAAGATCAGGAACAAAACAAGGATGTCCATTCCCACCACTGTTATTCAACATAGTTTTGGAAGTACTAAGCATGGCAACAAGAGAAGAAAAATAAATAAAAGGAATCTAAATTGGAAAAGAAGAAGTAACCCTGTCACTGTTTGCAGATGACATGATACTATATAGAGAGAATCCTAAAGTTGCCAGCAGAAAACTACTAGAGCTAATCAATGAATTGGTAAAGTCGCAGGATACAAAATTAATGCACAGAAATCTCTCACATTCCTATACACTAATGATGAAAAATCTGAAAGAGAAGTTAAGAAAACACTCCTATTTACCATTGCAACAAAAAGAATAGAATATCTAGGAATAAACCTACCTGAGGATACAAAAGACCTGTATGCAGAAAACTATAAGACACTGATGAAAGAAATTAAAGATGACACAAACAGATGGAGAGGTACACCGTGTTCTTGGATTGGAAGAATCAATATTGTGAAAATGACTATACTACCCAAAGCAATCTACAGATTCAATGCAATCCCTATCAAATTACCAATATCATTTTTTACAGAACTAGAACAAAAAGTCTTAAAATTTGTATGGAGACACAAAAGACTCCCAATACCCAAAGCAGTCTTGAGGGAAGAGAAAAGGAGCTGGAGGAATCAGACACCCTGACTTCAGACTCTACTACAAAGCTATCGTAATCAAGACAATATGATACTGGCACAAAAACAGAAATATAGATTAATGGAATAGCATAGAAAGCCCAGAGATAAACCCACGCACCTATGGTCAACTAATCTATGACAAAGGAGGAAAGGATATACAATGGAGAAAAGACAGTCTCTTCAATAAGTGGTGCTGGGAAAACTGGACATGTAAAAGAATGAAATTAGAACTCTCCCTGACACCATACACAAAAATAAACTCAAAATAGATTAGAGACCTAAATGTAAGTCCAGGCACTACAAAACTCTTAGAGGAAAACATAGTAGGAACACTCTTTGACATAAATCACAGCAAGATCTTTTTTGATCCACCTCCTAGGGTAATAGAAATTAAAACAAAAATAAACAAATGGGACCTAATGCAACTTAAAAGCTTTTGCAAAGCAAAGGAAACTACAAAGAAAACGAAAAGGCAATACTCAGAGTGGGAGAAAATATTTGCCAATGAATCAACGGACAAAGGAGTAATCTCCAAAATATATAAATAGCTCATGCAGCTCAATATTAAAAAAACACAGTACCCAATCAAAAAATGGGCAGAAGACCTAAATAGACATTTCTCCATAGAAGACATACAGATGGCCGAGAAGTACATGAAAAGCTGCACAAAATCACTAATTATTAGAGAAATGCAAATCAAAACTACAATGAGGTATCACCTCACACCAGTTAGAATGGGCATCATCAGAAAATCTACACACAACCAATCCTGGAGAAGGTGTGGAGAAAAGGGAACCCTCTTGCACTGATGGTGGGAATGTAAATTGATACAACCACTATGAAGACCAGTATGGAGTTTTCTTAAAGAACTAAAAATAGAATTACCATATGACCCAGGAATCCCACTACTGGGCATATACCCAGAGAAAACCATAAATCAGAAAGACACATTCAGGGCTTCCCTGGTGGCGCAGTGGTTGAGAGTCCACCTGCCAATGCTGGGGACGCGGGTTCGTGTCCCGGTCCAGGAAGATCCCACATGCCGTGGAGTGGCTGGGCCCGTGAGCCATGGCCGCTGAGCCTGCGCGTCCGGAGCCTGTGCTCCGCAAGGGGAGAGGCCACAACAGTGAGAGGCCCGCGTTCTGCAAAAAAAAAAAAAAGACACATGCACCCCAGTGTTCATTGCAGCACTATTTACAATAGCCAGGTCATGGAAGCAAACTAAATGCCCATCAACAGACAAATGGATAAAGAAGATGTGGTACATATATATAATGGAATATTACCAGCCATAAAAAGGAATGAACTTGGGTCATTTGTAGAGACATGGATGCATCTAAAGACTGTCATACAGAGTGAAGTAAGTCAGAAAGAGTAAAACAAGTATCGTATATTAACACATATATGTGGAACCTAGAAAATGGTACAGATGAACTGGTTTGCAGAGTAGAAATTGAGGCACAGAAGTAGAGAACAAACATAAGGACACCAAGAGGGAAAGCAGCGGGTGGTGGGGATTGTGGTGTGACGAATTGGACAATTGGGATTGACATGTATACATCGATATGTATAAAATGAATGACTAATAAGAAAAATAATTAATTAATTAAAAGTCTTTATGCTGGAGTTTCAACTCATTTTATAATATAAAGTTCTTGAGGGCATACATGTAGAAATTTCCTGATTCAAATCTAGTTTTGCTGAATAAAAGCACTTTTATGCCCTCTCCGATTTGTAGTTAGATTACAGTTGATCCTTGAACAACATGAGTTTGAACCACGTGTCCACTTATATGCACAGTTTTTTTCAATAAATACAGTACTACCTGATCCATGGTGGATTTGGAAGCTCAGATAGGAATAAGGGACTCAGCTGGCTGAATGTGGGATTTGAGCATCCACAAATTTTGTTATCCCCAGTGGGTCTTGGAAACAACCCCTCACAGATACTGAGGGAAGACTGTATATCATCTTGCTGAATAGTTTCTAGGATAGAGTATTCTTGCATAGAATATTTAAATCTATATTATTTTCCTTCCTCCCTTCTGCCATTCATACATTTATCTGTTCATATTTATTCCATAAATATGATTGATAACCAGATACTTATTAATTTTTCATATCCAAGGATCAGAAAGAAAACAGGTTCTTTAGTCCTCCAGAAACCCAGTTTAGGGAAGGAATCAGAATATAAACTACATCGATATCATATGAGGAGAAAAGAAAGGAGCCATTATTTTTTCTAATAACTTACTAGTACTAATAGCTAAAAATTGTAAACATTTAATGTCAGGCTACTCACTGTATTTTTATTAAAAAGTGGATAGCAACTTGATTACCTTGAGAAAATATGGGTAGCCACCTCTTCCAACTAAGGTCTATTTGTTCTTCTTCCTGCTTCTCTGGGTTGCTCTACAACCAAGCACTTATCTAATGTTCCCTCACTTACTGCCAGCACCACTGCTCACAGGGTTTGCCTTCGGTGCTTGTCTTCCTTTGACTTTGTAAATGTCCTCTGTTTCTCTACTTCTTCAGTACTCTACTCTAGAATCCCCTCTCTTCAGTCCCATTATGAGCTCTGAGCTCTAAAGTTTATTAAAATTTTGCTATTTGACTATTATATACATAAAAAAATGTCTCTATGCACTGACCAGACTTTATAATAATATTGATTGTCTGGGAGGCCAAAAGTCCTTTGCCTCTTATTCACACCATGGCATAACACTTAATCACAGCCCCATGCCCAAGTTGTATATTGTGCCTCATGTTGTCTATATCTGAGCTTGAATATATGAAATTCCTCAAAAGTGTAGTCTTCCCTCAAAATTCTCATTTTTGCTAATGCTACATCCAGGGCATAAAACTTTTGACTCACTTCTTTACCTCCAAGTCAATCACCAAATACTTTGAGATCCTTCCTATAAAATACATCCTTGACTTTTATTACTTAACTTCTATAGCTCTACAAGAGCATGTTAACAGTGTGTTAACATTGCTTCTCATCTGCCTTGCCTCTAACCAGTTAACCCACTACTACAACTCAATATTTCTAAAGGGAAGGTTTTTTTAAAAAATATGTTATATTGTTCCCTATTCAACAATTGTGATGATTAGTTTTATGTGACCTGACTGGGCCACAGGCTGTCCAGATATCTGGTTAAATATACTTTCTGAGTGTGTCTGTGAGAATGTTTCTGGAAGAGATTAGCATTTGAATCAATAAACTGAATAAGGCAGATAGCTTCCCCAGTGTAGTGGACAACATCCGACCTGTTGAGGATCTGAATAGAACAAAAAGGTGGAGGAAGGTTAAATTGGCTCCCTCTACCTGACTTTGAGCTGAGACATTGGTCTGCTCTTGACCTCGGACTAAAACTTACACCATTAGCACTTTCGGTTCTCGGGCCTTTGAACTTGGACTAGAATTTACACCACCAACTTTCCTGGGTCTCCAGCTTTCAGACAACAGATTATAGGACTCCTCAGCCCCCATAATCACATAAGCCAATTCCTTATAATAAATCTCATTATGTTTTATTTATATATGTAATATTATGGATATAGATTAGATACAGATAGGTTCTGTTTCTCTAGATAACCCTGACTAATACAACAAATGACAAAAATTTCTCATTGTCTGCAGTTAAGATCAATGCCTTTGCCCAGATTTTAAGGCATTCCATAGTCTGGCACCTCTAATGCTCCCTCCATCCTCTCCCTCCAAGCTATCCAAACTTTACAATACACAAATCCTCTGCTCCATTTGAGTTCTCAGCTTTTTATAGAAATGGAGTCCATGCTTATTTCAGTTTACAAGTCACTGCTCACGGTGTTTAATGAATTGAAAAATCCTACCTAGTCTAAAATATAGCTCAAAGAGGGAGGGGATATGTGGATATATGTATAAATATAGCTGATTCACTTTGTTATACAGCAGAAACTAACACAACATTGTAAGACAATTATACTCCAATAAAGATGTTTAAAAAATATCTGAACACAAAAAAATAAATAAAATAAAATATAGCTCAAATTCTATTTCTTCCAAGAAATCTTCTCTACAGTTCAATTCATATCTGTTTCTTCTGTACCACTTGTAGACTATACTACTCACTGTGGCCCAGACAATACGTTGGTGCTTTGCTATTTAACTCCTCATTCTCCTGTTATTTCCATGTAAGCATGCCTCATCTTTCCTATTGATCTACATGTTTCAAGTGAACTTTGGGCCACACCTCCCATTTTTTTTCTAACTTTTACAATAGCTCACAAAATGCTTCACATATGAGGTACTTAATAAGTCCCTGTTGAACAGATGAGTAAAAAAATCTAAGATCTTTTTCAGCACTTGACCCATATTCTCTTAAGTCATAATAACTTCTGTTATTTTCAGTTTTAGCCCAAGATCATGCCTTTAAATCATTTTACAATCCTCTTGCATATTTTCCTAAGTATCACTTACAACACCATTCTTTAATGTTAGTTGAGCACATTAATTTAGAATAACAAATAAGGGATACAACTACAGTGTAGTTTTAGAAGTTCTTGTAGACAGTGCTAGTATCACTTATAACATATTTAGGCAGGGGAATGCATTCCAAAGCACATATTAATAAGGGAACCAGTCTTCTCTGGATATAGCCAAAAGCTGAGTAAGTTTTTCCTGTGGGATTGGCTCCAATTATTTGGATGTTTAGAGCTTCAAAAGTACCTCTCCGTTCCAATGGTGACAAGAGGAGTCTTCTCCTCACACTGGTATAGCATCAATCAGGCATTTGGTTATACAGAAAGTTGACAAGCCAGGGGACTTGGGGATGTGGACATTAAGGGCCACTTTGATCTAAAAAATAAGAATTTGTGTACTCCAGTAATTATGTTCGTCTTGGTTCCAATCTGACCCAAGTTTCCTTTTATTGTCTAGTTATTACATATAGTTATTTTGTTTCTTCTATTTCTAAGCAAAGTCTTTTTCTTTTAAAGAACCTAAATTTGTTCCAGAGAATTCTATACCTGACATACATTTCCACACACTTATCCAGAGCCACACGTAATAAAGATACCATGAATTTACAAATCGCTTGAATTTATCAAACAATATTATATCACATGTATACAAACGTATCCATTTTATCTCAGCTGATAACAGGTGCTGGGAGAGTTCCTTCCTATGTCTGTGGTATCAAGGATCCCAATTTCTGTTTTTCTGTTTAAAGATGCTTCAGTATGCTCTGGGCAGGTAAAGTGATAGATTTCAACAAATCTCAGAGTCTGGACAAGTCTCACTTCTGCCAGATGATCTTCACCTGTCAATTGACAGGCAGCTGTCAGTGGCTGGTCCTCACTAGATTGCAATGAGAAAACTGATCTTGTGTCTCATCAGCCCAGACCACATACAGAACTCACTCTAATGGCAATGGATAATCTGTTGCTTCTTTGGCTCCATTCAGCTCCTGACATAGTGGATGGGCTGAGCTGGGCCATCATTCGATGCTGTCTTTCAGAGCCACCACGAGCCCATTTTGTACCTTTGAGCAAATTAGAATAAGTACTCTTCCTCAAAACATTTTCCTTTCATCTGTCAGAAAATTGTCATAATATCCTGATTTTGTTGGAACAAGATGGTTTCCTGCTATCTCCAGAAAATTATCATATCAAATACACAAATCTGTACTGTCTATCATGTGAATGGCACTCTGTTGTGCCCCCTTGTGCACTCCATGCCTGCACATCTGTATGTGGAATGCCCTGTTGACCCTGATCACTCAACCCATCATCCCATGCCTCATCAACCATCTCCAAAGTCCTGCTCCATCCAACTCTTTTGTCTTCAGTGAGCATCTTTGCCTTGTTCTTAATATAAATGGAAATTCTTCTAGTGTTCATCAAGCCTGAGGCTGGCTTTTCATTTGAACTACGTGTATTTCATCATGAATTTGGAATATCCGTCTAGGCCTATTTGTTAACAAGTCATTTTAAAAACTCAGAAATAGGATTTTTTAAGTCAGTAAAAGAATACAAATCTGTATAACTACTTTTGGGGGCAACTTGTTGATATATATACCAAAAATTTAAGTATATATTCTTTAACCCAGCAATTCTAGTTCTAGATATTTAACCTACAGATATGCAGGTGTACAAAGATGTACACATAAGGATATTCAATACAGGAAGATACACGTAATAGAAGATTGATTAAATAAATTGTGGTACATACCTATGACAAAATATTAAGCAGGCCTTAAGAAGAATGAATTATAGCAAGATGTGTAAATAAGAATAGATTTTTGTTTCATTCACACATTCATTTATTCATCCATTTATTATTTCAATATGTTTTATTCACACATTCATTTATTCATCCATTTATTATTTCAACAAATATTTATTGAGTACCTACTAAATGATAGGCACTGTTCTCAGTATGGCCATTCCACAGTGAATGAGATAAACATGACCCCTTCCCCATGGACCTTATATAGTAGGAAAAAACAGAAAATAAATTAATAAATAATATAATATTATATAGTGATAAGTGCTAAAAGGAAAAATAATGCAGAACAAGAGAATAGGGTGATGGAGGCAGTACTGGTTTGAATAGGGTCAGCAAGTTGTTTTCTATGAAATTTACACTGATTTAAACATCTACCTGTAAGTATCCCCATGACAGTGTAAACTCAGACATGAAGGATTACAATTTTTGAAGTAATTGATTACTTGTGCTGCCTTTTGTTGACTTAATTTGCATCTTTAAATTTAAAACAAAAAAAAAGCTAAATTTTGATATTCCTTGCTCCCTTTTACATATTTTTCATGTCTTAAACCATAATGAGACCATATTTATGTTATATACTGGCTCACAAGATCCAATTATAAAATTTTCAGGAGTTTTGAGAGCCAGTTGTTAAACCATTGGTATCATGAAATTGACCATGGTGGAAGTATTTACACCATGTAAACTGACAAATGCTACAAATCAGGACTTTTTTAAAATAGAGACAGCTTACCAGCACACCATTGGTTTAAGCAATCTCTTAAGTTACAAAATAAGTAAGACAGAATTATTCTCTCAGAATTATTTGAGGCATTTAAACTTTCACAAAGAGTTCAATTCTTCCCTCTAATTGCTCTGAAAGGGATTCAGCCCATAATTAGCCATGATGATAGTGGTACTTTCCACAGAGTAGCAAAGAGGTTAAAAGATCTTGATGCAGTACATAGTTCCCTTTTGAGGAATTCATTCCCTCTCTCTCTCTGTCTCTGTCTGTCTCTCTCTCCCCCCCATCATTGCCATTTATGTATATGTTGCCTCTTTTGATTTTGTCTCTCAGTGTCTTTTAGAACCAGAATGGGACTCAATGCCCCCCAAAAAAAATGTATAATGGGCAAGACACTGAGTCTGCCCCTAATCTAAGCCAAAGGATCACTCAAGCCCCCAACCAGGTCACCAGAATGGGAGAGCAATCAGATATTGAATCCCACTGCCCAGATTATACTTATCATGGAATGTGTCTTCCAAAATTCATATGTTGAAATCCTAAACCCCAGTGTATGAACCCCTCATGAATGGGATGAGTGCCATTATAAAAGAGACACCAGAGAACTTTCTAGTCCTCTTTTTGCTATGTGAGGACACAGAGTGAAGACGGTCATCTAAGAACAAGGAAGTGGGCTCTCAGCAGACACTGAATCTTCCAGTGCCTCGATATTCGTCTTACCAGCCTCCAGAACTGTGAGAAAGAGATGTTTGTTGTTTGAGCCACCCAGTCTGTGGTATTCTATTATAGCAGGCCAAATGGACTAAGACAACCTTTCTGGTATTTTCAGCACAGTAACTGGCCAAAGATTCAGAGGTTTGGGAACTTGGATGTCATGAATGGAATTGTGTTCTCCAAAAAGATATGTTTAAGTCCTAACCCCTAGTACCTGTGAATATGACTTTATTATTACTATCATAAGGTCTTTGCAGATGTCATCAAGTTCAGATGAGGTCATACTGGATTAAGGTAGGACTGAAATCCAATGACTGATTTATTTATAAGAGAAGGGAGAGGGATATTTGAATAGAGAGACCCAGAGGAGACACAGGGAAGGTCACAGAACAATACAGACAGAGAATAGAGTGAGGCAGCTATAAGACAAGGATTGTCAGTAACCACCACAAACTAGGATGAGGCAAGAAAGGATTCTTTCGTAGAGCCTTCAGAAGGAGGCTAGCCTGTGAACACCTTGATTTTGAGCTTCGGGCATCCAAAACTATGAAAGAATAAATTTATGGTGTTTTAAGACACCTAATTTGTCATACTTTGTTATGGTAGCCTAGGAAACTAATACACTGACCATCTCTCTATGTCTTTTCTTCATGATGAAGCTAGTAAATTCATAGCCATTCTCTTGCTTGCACTTCATAAAACAAAGCATTGTCTTCTAGGGGAGTGTTTCTGTGATATTATATTTTTATGAATAAATTTATTTGGAAAACTTCATTATTATAAGTAACTAATAATGTAGATACACATACATTTGTCAGAGGAACTGCTTAATCATTTCTTATTAAATGTCATTTTTAAATCAGTAAGAACTGAGATAGAACCAAGAAATACAAAAATAGTATTAACTTCTTGAAAAACAAACTGTGATCAAGGTTTAGTAATAATCTACTGAAATAGTGGAAACATACTGAAAAGTATTTCTGTAAAATGCAGAGGAACATAAAATAAGCAATAAACAGCATGAGTTTATAACAACCAACCCATGCCAAAGGAACTTGATTGATTTCCTTTCAATTTCATTATAAAATTAGAGCACAACGGGAATCCTGTAGTAGACTCTGTGTATTTGAGCATGAGAAAAATGCTTAATTGGATCTCAAGAAATTCTACTTTAAAACTGAAGTAAAATTGACCTGCACACAGCCATATTCACATAAGTGGAAAATGAATGAGGAATATGAACAAGGAATAACGATAAACAGCAACAGACTGAGTGTGTGAAAGAGGTATCCAGTGGTGAGTCAAAAATGGATTGCAGGGCTTCCCTGGTGGCGCAGTGGTTGAGAGTCCGCCTGCCGATTCAGGGGACGCGGGTTCGTGCCCCGGTCCGGGAGGATCCCACATGCCGCGGAGCGGCTGGGCCCGTGAGCCATAGCCGCTGAGCCTGCGCGTCCGGAGCCTGTGCTCCACAACGGGAGAGGCCACAACAGTGAGAGGCCCGCGTACCGCAAAAAAAAAAAAGTGGATTGCATTCCATGTGGTCATTAAAATAGTAGAGGATACCGATTAGTGGAGTCCTTGAACCCTGTGGAGACTAGCAATCCAGTGGGGCCACCAGAGCACAAAAATGTAAGCAAAATGTAAAATGAATTTTGCTATGAAAGGAATGAAAGATGGAGTGCTGAGAAGTAGGGATGATGGTAGGAGGGGTTAGAATATCTAGAGACTAACTACACAATTATGAGTAAAACATAACACAATGGTGATAAAACCTAACAAAAGACGTCATATTGATTTAGAGATTGGAGTTTGCTCTATTGTAGAAAAGCTCATTTGAGTCCAAGACTTTGTAAATAAATGAAGTCAATTAAAAATAAGGAAGTTCTTCCCCCCCACCCCCACTGATTTGTGTCATGAAATTTAAAATCACTAAGAACATTTATCATCTCCCCGGTAGAGATTCTTCAGCAGATTATAGAAGTAATTCTTACTGACATATGTCTTAAAGTAATAGATCTCCCTCCTGGCATATGAGGGTACTGTTTACAATAAGTGAGATTGTGTGGAATGAATGAAATGCAAGTAAATATTTATTCATTCCAAAAACATTTACTGAGCACTGGGATAAATCTCATATTTCCAGTTATGAGTATGTGATAGACACTTATCCTAGATGCATGTCATTTATTAGAGAATAAAAATGAGGTCTGCTCTCATACAGCTTACCTTCTTATGGAAATAAACAGAAAATAAACACAATGCAGAAAAAAAAAAAAAGGAGAGTACAATGGAGTATGATGGAGCAGGGAATGTGCTATTTTGGATAGAGTGGCCAGAGTGGCAACTCTGACATGGAACTCTTGAAGGAAAACCAAATTGAGGTAGCAAACCATACAAATAAATATATAGTGAAAATTTTCCAGGTAGATGAAGTAATTATTGCAATGGCCATGAGGCAGGAGAATATTCATTGTGTTCAGGAAGTGGCAAGGAGGTCAGCAGGACAGGAGCAGATAAGCTAGCAGGACTGTGGTTGATGATACGGCAAAGAAGTAGCCAGAGACTAGATCTTATACGGTCTTATGGCTGCAGCAGTCACGGAAAGACACTGCTTAGATCTCCTGCTGCCTGGAGCATGGCTGCCTGGCAGATCCAGCTGCTGTCCCTCTGGATTCACCTCTACATTTGTGCCAAGACCATTCTTCCCCTAGGCTGGCCCCAGTCAGTGTCTGAGCACAGCAGGGGTACCAGTACAGGCCCATTCCTGCCCAGTGCAGGCCTCCTCTGAAAGTAGTCTTTGGCTTGAAGACTTATAAACCTGTCACTACACTGTCTAAAGCTGTCTTCCATCTGTGGCCACCATCACCACTGCCATCCTCCTAGCCTCCAGGGAGAAGACACTACTCACCTCTAGTCAACTTCTTCCCAAGTATGGGATGGGTCCTTCCCGTGAAATCATCAAAACCCCTCATAAAATAAATTGGACAGTAGTATCATATGTGCAGTTAACTTTCATGAATTATGAATCACATGCTATCACCCAGCAACAAGAAAAGAGGGAGAGAGTGGGTAGAGGGAGAGAGAGAGATAATTGAAATAATGAAGTGTGAGGCATTCTGCCCACAGTTTTTTTCAGTGCAACTATTCACCAAAGGTTGATCTCAGGCCCTTATGCCACCTATTGTGAGAAGATTTTGCAGCTCAAAGTATAATTTAAAGACAGACATTTTTGGTATATGTTATGCAAGCAGATCATGGATACACATCAATAGTGCCACGTAATACAAGCATAATATAGGGTTTATTGGGGACAAAACTTAGAAAGAGAAAAGCAAAAGAACATATGTATTGCACTGACATTATTCACAGCATAGGCCAGGCATAGGTGGTCATAACACACTATGGCCAAGATTCCAGGAGAGAGGGGCCTGCACAGGCCAGTGGACTACACATGTGACAGTGAGCAGGCCAAGAGAGCATGGGCCCTGCCACACATCTCAGTACATAATTATGGGTTAAGCCTAAGAGGGGCTAGGGAACACCTAGTTTCTCTGAGTACCAAAAAATATTTTGATAGATCTTCAGGCCCAATGCTTCAGGAACAATGCTGTTGGTTTCACATACTTAAGGGCAAAGTCTATACATGAAGGCCCTAGGAAGATCCTTAACCGGCAGTAATACTGACTACCTGGGTCAGTCCAGCTGAGCCAGCTGTCTGCTAAACCACCAGAAGGAGGGAGAAACTGTCAGAGTCATTTAAATTTGTCTCTCATCAATACACATGACCCCTAAATATAAGTCAAGTATTTTACCTGATAAAGAATCAAATAATTTCTGTTCTACTCATTTCTTTGTCTTTCCTGAATTGAAATAACTCTCTTAGCTACTTTAATACTATGTATATAAATACTATAATTTCCATAAGTCTTGATATATATAGCAGAAAATTGAAACTCAGAGATAAATTGGGTTTTCCTAACTTACTGCACTAATAAGTGGTAATATTTTTAACAGCCACCATTGTAGTCCCTAGTCTATGACAAGTTTTGTCATAAAAAATAATTCATTTAATTATAGGAGTTATTTTTCTCATTTCTCCAATAAGAATTGAGAATAAAGTTATTAAATGGTATGTTCAAGATCTAAAAGACGGAGGCAGGATTTGAATCCAGGAATGTTTGAACACCAAAATCAAGCTCTTTTTTATAAAACCCAAGACAGACACCCCAGCCCTTCTCATCCCAAGGCCCTCCTCCCTTGTCGCCACCAAGAACCTCAATATTCCACCTGAGATGAAACATGTTTTAGAACTAGGAGGCATTCTTTTTTTTTTTTTTTTTTTTTTTTGCGATACGCGGGCCTCTCACTGTTGTGGCCTCTCGCGTTGCGGGGCACAGGCTCCGGACGCGCAGGCTCAGTGGCCATGTCTCACGGGCCCAGCCGCTCCGCAGTATATGGGATCTTCCCGGACCGGGGCACAAACCCGTATCCCCTGCATCGGCAGGCGGACTTTCAACCACTGAGCCACCAGGGAAGCCCCTAGGAGGCATTCTTAAGCAAAGCCATTTGTGATTAACTCTCCCAAAGAAGAATTTCTGCTGATATTTTTGGTATTATAACTTTTTCAAATTTATTTATTTAATACTTGTGTAGTGTGTGCTAACTGTAAATGTTTTACAGAGATAAGCTCATTTAATTCAGTTCCCATAATGAGCCTATGAGGTAGAAATCTTTATCTCCATTTTACATAATCTTGCCTAAGGTTGCATAGCTCCAAAGCTGTGAGCGAAGGTTTCACCCCAGCAAGCTCCATGTCAATGCTCTTTACCACAAGGCTGTGCAGCCTCTCACAGGAAGCCCAGCAATAATTTTCATCTAGACTTCCCTCGGTGGAAATATGAGATTTATCCCAGTGGGAGAGAAAAGAATAGGCAGTCCCTAGCTAGTCATTCTCTCACGGAAGAATTTCCCCTTTTCCTCAGCAAGGCCAGACCTGGGCCTCATCTCTGTGTTCCTTATCTGCCCTCCTCTCCCCCAGACAGTGTAACAGAGAGCTTAAATCACAGTCTCTGGAGCCACACAAAGCTGAGTTCGCATCTCCACTCTTCCACTTACCAGATGATTAAACTGAGGGACATATATAGACTGCTTGGGCCTCAGTTTCTTCATCTGCAAAATGGGGCAACAATAGTAATTTTAATAGTTACAGTAATAGAAATAGTAAACTTTACAATAAATGTCCTAGGTTTTTATGAAGTTTAAATTAAATAAGATAGAAATGCATTTAACATGCTAGTAAATAAATGATCAATAAATATTAACATTTTTATTATTGCTATCACATATTTCATAATTACATCTTTACTGTCTATATCCCCCCAATATACAAGAAACTTCTTATAGCCTCAGTGTTTGACACAGAGTAAACATTCAGAAAATGTTCATTAAATGATATCCTCATTCCTCTTTCTGAGAACTTCCTTCTTTTAGAAGTTCATGTCTCCCTCTGGGCTCACAATGCCACTCTTAATTATCCCAGTGGAAACATCAACACAAAGATGTCCCCAGTATGCATTGTGCCATGACCGATCACATACCATGCTGTGTCTGCACTTTTGTGAACTCCAGACTTGCTTTCTCCACAATTTCTCTCTAACTGCTGATGTTTCCTGCACAATGTGCCTGTTGAGTACAGTCTGAAAATGGAGAGTGAATACAGATAATTTGGTATATTATTTTGTGGAATATAAAAGATAATTCCTGCACTCCATTCCAGATGTCTACACAAAGTGAAGTTCTTTCTTTTTTTTTCATGATCTGCTTGTCAATAAATGTAATTTTAGGGAGAAAATGCTATTTTTCACTGCATATATATTTAAATGTTTTCAAAGTTGTTTTTCAAAGAGAAGTGGTATTGCCCCCAGGGAAAATCATGTGAGCTACTAGGTCTAGAGCTTTTTATAACAAGTTGAGAACAGTTAAAGTCACCATCATAATGTAGTATCTTAGGCTAGTTTTAAACCAAGTGGGACAAGAAGATCTAAAAAAGAGTTCTTTTAGCCACTCACCGTTTCATTTCTCTCGATTGACTCAATGTCTTTTGCCATGGTTCAGTTACTCACCTCTCCTTGGCCTCTGATGACCTCTAAAGAATGAAAAATACAATCCTCTTAAACTCTACTCATGTGCTGATTGACCTGCTCTCATTCTGGATCTCAAACAAGCATTGAAGGACAAGGTGTTTGCTAGAGCACAGATAATTAACCTACCAGTGACTTCACCTGGAGAAAGCAGTAAAGTTTCCAGTCTACATTCCAATTTGCTCACTAGACTTATTGTTTCTATCTATGTGTATCCTTAGCTTTATGGTGAAAAATAATTTTTTAAGAAACATTTATACACTGATGTGTATAAAATTGATGACTAATAAGAACCTGCAGTATAAAAAACAAACAAACAAAAAACAACTAATACTAAACTTTCTTTGGATTATTTGTATGGAAATGTTAATATAAATGTTTCAGACATTACATGAAATTCTTAAAAATCTTATATGTTCTGGTAAATGTTATAAGTCATAATTCTAGTTATTACTTTAAAATGTATATCTCAGAAATAACTAAATTTCCTTGTCAATTGCATTATTATGAACTTTCATCAAATCTTTAACCGTGGTCGTTTTTAAGTCTTTTTTCATTTACAGACAGTTCTGGGTGTACTCTGATGCTTTCACAAAAATGTTCCTATAAAAGATTTCATCTTCAAGGAATTCATGGAAAAGACTGACAAGTACAGGTTTCTGGTAACTGACTATACTACTGAACTGAATGAATAAGCATTTTCAGAACTCTAATGGAAAACTGATGAATTCATAAAACTGCTAACAAAAGATCAAGATGAAAAAAGAAATTAATTATATGGGACTGAGTGAACTGATGAGGATGATTATAATTTTTGTGACTTTCTGTTTGAATAAAAAAAAATCCCACAAGGACTCAGAGGCAAAAAATATACAAATCAATTTTCATTGCAAAGTAAAGGAGCTGTTACAGTGGAGGACTACAGGACTGAATGTCAATATTATGACATAGTATGAGTGTGTTTCGTGTTTGGTAATTGCAATCATTGTTGTTTTTGTTGTGGTCATCCATTTACAACGTTTGGTGTCAGTTTATTTATCTCTTGTAAAAATAAAATACACTGTGTGTGTGTGTGTGAGTTGTGAAAAAAAAGAAAAGAAAAAGAAAATCATCTGTCAAGTTCAAAAAAAAAAAACCTATTCCTGCTAATCATCATAGTATTCCTTTTTAGCAATTTTAATAGGTAGTATTTGTAAGGTCTCCTTTAAAATTGCATTGTTTCTGTCATGCTGTCCTTATTTACAAAGTTAGTATAAACCTTAGGCTTGATATAACCTGATTTAATTATTTCAAACTTTTGTACCTCTTGTATGGCAAAAGGATACTTAATTACTGGGTTGTTTGTCATACTTTTGGTAGGTAATTTGGCTGTAACTCATCTCTACTGGGACTGGTTCCAAAGGAAGTTTTGATGCTTATAAGACACTGAAATTCAAAGACAGAAATAACTTGTGGCAATAATAAACCAGTATATATATATTATATATATATACTTTAGAAAATTAAATTCCAGAAAGACTGTAAAAGGCACTAAACATTTAGCACATGAATGTAAAGAAGAACACAAGAGGCACAAAGAAATTTGGCAAAACAAATCCAAACATGTTCAGAAGGGGAAATCTCTGTTTCCTCCTTACATATTCAACTTATTTAGATATACATTTATATCCACTATATAGACAGTAAAGAAAAATTCCATTTCTACTGCTGCTAGTAATTAAAGATGAAGCTAAAATCCTAAGTCACTCCAGGAAAATTTACCTATATCTTAAGATTTTCATTATGACTCAAGATCTAAAAGTCAGTACTAGATTACGTCAACTCAGGCAACATACCATCCAAAGCTGCTCCAGCCAAGAAGGCCAAGGTTTCCAAAAGAGTAGGAGTCAAAACATTGAACTGAAGTGGCAGCAATCTGTTTAAGCAGTTAGAAACCTGCTGAAAAGTGGTTAGTTTAAAAGATTCCTTGACTTTACTGACTTGAAATCACCTGAGGACACCTATTTGTACTGCTTCCTCTTCTTCAGACCACACTGTGGCACCTACATGGTTCTTTATTTCGTCTCATATCAGAACCAGACCTCATACCTTCCTCTCTAAACTCATCTGGGTCTTTCTTTCCAGCCCTTCAGTGTCAGCTATTGTGGCCTTCTTTAAATTCCTTGAACACATGAAGTGCTTTCCTTCAGTACAGGTTGTATACATGCTCTTTCCTCTTCTTAGAACACTCCCCCATCTATCCCCAAACACACAACTGCACCCCGCAACCAGAGTCCACCTAATCATAGAATTTTTTACAATCATTCTTTAGTTTTCAGCTTAAATATCACCCTTTTAGACTCTCCCTAAATAAAGTAGGTCCACTGGATTCTTCATCACAGTATTTGATTTGTTTCCTTTAGAGCATTTATTATCATTTATAATTACATATGCATTTGCTTTCTTCTGTTCACTATTTTATTGTCTGCCCCTCCCCCCAACTTAAAGACTGTGTTTTTCATTATATCTCCAAAGCTGAGTACAGCACATGGCATATAATGCGCACTAAATGAATACTGAAAGTACAACTAAATGAACAAATGTGAAATAGGATCTAAAAAATAAAAACAAAAAGAATGCTATAAGAATGTCTGTTAGTAACCATCTCCTAAGCACTTCAGTATCTTACATTCAATGTTGTCCTATACCAGGGTGCCTCAGTCTTCTCAGCTCATTAGAATCACATGGTAAAGTACCAGGTGCATCTCAAAGCAATTAAATCTCTGGGAGATGCAGCTCATGTTTTGGTAGTTTTTAAAGTTCTCCAGGTAATTCTAATGTGCAACTAAGACTAGCCTATTCCCATGGTTCTCAAATGTGAACTGCATAGGAATCCTTAAGAGCTTATTAAAACATAGATTTTTGTTTCTCCCAAGGCTTCTTGTGAGTCTGCATTTCTAATGAGTTCCCAGGTGATGCTGATGCTGCTAGACTGGGAACCACACTTATACTTTCATGTAGATTGCATTGGACTTAAGTTTGAGAGCAGAGGGAATGCTAGAAGGGATATTTTATAGAGGGAAACAAAAAGACTTGAAATGAAAACAACAGGATGCTTTAGGCATAGTTTCCAAGTTAATCACTTCCATGTTGCTCACAATTGAATAGAGATGCCAGAAATCACAGAATGCCATTCAGCTGAGAGATGGAGACAACGGGAGAGCCAATACATTGGCAACACATTCTGTACTAATTGTATATAAAGAGTCATGAGAAGAAAAAACCCAAGGCATGCTAATGAAGAGAGATTATGCCATGTGTCTCCAAATAGCCTATAACTTCTCCACCAATGCAATAAAAAAATTCTATTCCGGTAATAATGCTATCTTTGAATAGACTGATTTCTACATATGATTTTAAGAAATATCTTTATATCTGCATGCAGCATGCAGCCTGTTGGTGTTTAGTAAGTTAACATGCACTTGGATTAGCAATGAACTGTGCCATTGCTTTACCACTTTTCCTTAACACTTAATATTTATGCTTCTTCCTGAGTGTTCCAGCACTCTGAGGGTCAGTTTTCTGGGTAAAGGCAGGGGATCAATGCATCTTTAAATGCAGCTAGGCTGCTCTGCACACTTAAGAGCCTCAGTACATCATTTTGTAATCACGTATCTCAGAATAATATATACAATCAATTAAAGAGCATTATCAAGGGATGATTTGACAACTGTTGCCATGCCAACCAGTGAAGTAGACAGTGCCTCCATGTTTAAAGGCTGCACCTGGTGATGGATGTAGCAGATTTTGAGGACTCAGACAGAATCACAGATGTCCAAAAGGTATGGAGAGAACATGATTTAAAGCTTTGATGTTGTGCCATTTTTACTGGCAAAAGGGTGTTGATGGCATGTTGTTCACTTTCTCATTAAAATTCTGTCATTTTTCACAGTGTTCTGCATCCAGAGCTGAAAACTGAAGTGAGAATGCACTTTACAGACTGATAAAATATGATAGCAAAATGGATGATGTTCATTTGCAGGCTGAATTAATTTTTTAAAAAAGGTTGTGTCAGTGCATTTATGCAAAGCGCATTAATCAGACACTGCTTTATCAGCCTTAATGCATATATTTTAAACACTTATACATTAATAATTAAAGTTTGGGATGGTAAATGGCTTCCAGTACATTGAGCTAAAAAGTATTTGAAATGGGTCACTATAGGACATAACAGAAGCAGAAAATACACTTTCCAGTGTCCATATGCTGCCTGATTTCTTGATGCCAATGACCATGATAAAATCAATAAACCTTAAAAACTTTGCAAAACAGACTGGTCTTTTACCTCACTGAGTTATGCCAGAAACCAAGGAGGTTTCCAAGGGCATTCCCAATTATAGACTCTATATTAGTAAGCAAGAGAGATGAGATTAGATCTATGGGATCAGCAAGCCAGTTCTCTCTCCAGCATGCAGTAATTCTTTGCTCTATTAAATCATGCCTTTTATAAACCAATTGATTATATGCTAATATGTGTGATAGATGCAATGCCCACAATATTTTTTTAATAGTGTGACAGTTATAAACTTAGACTCTAGAGACAGACTGTTTGAATCTCAACTCTCCTTCTTGCTAGCTATTAGGCAAATTATTTGATCTCTTTATCCTCATTGTCTTCATCTGTAAAATGAGAATAGTGTCCACATCTTGCAATTGTTGTGAGAATTAAATGAGTTATAGTATATAAAGCACTTAGAATGGTGCTTGAGGTGTTTATCCTCAAGGCTGTTATTATTACCAATAACATTATTGTAACTATTTTATCTTTTAAGGCTCTTAGCCTTTCTATAAACAGTTGTTGCAGCAATTACTCATTTTTGCTTTCCATTCAGAACATGAGTTGATGTAATATGCTGAGTAAATAACAAAGTCCAACCAATGATTTACTAATTTGAGCTATCACAGGAAAAGTAACATTGAGATGAAAAATCTTAATACAAATAAAGTGAAATAAAAGGTGGAAGATAAAGGCACAAGAGGCAGAAAAACGTGATGGTATCATCTAATGTTCTATAGAAAAATTTGGTTTCCTTCCACCATCAGCTACTTTCTGAGGTATAACAAATACCAAGCTAGGATAATAGGAGGAAGTTTTTGCAGAACAAAAAAAGAAGCAGAGATTATTTAAAGCAAAATAACCCCCAAAGTTGTGTTCAGAGGACAGTTTGGCAATAAAAAGATGATCTTTTAGAGGTTTCAATTTGAGACTAGATCCTGAAAGCCTGCTGTCGTTTATCCTCTATTCTCAGAGTAGTTTCCTGAGGGAAACCAGATGAAACCAAAGGATTGATGCGATGGCTTGAAGTTCAGAGAAAAAAGAAATGGAACCCTACTAGTCTGGGCAATAGGAGAGGGCAAATTGTGACAACACCACACACAGTAGATACTCCCACATGCCAATCAAAGGAGGACTTACACAAACTTACAGGTGATTTAGGGGAAATGCAAAATGTTTTAAATTCATTCTCTGGTTTCTTGGTATATACTTGATCTTCTATAGTAAGATTTTTTTTCTATGACGGACTATGTCTTCCCATCCTCCCAACATTAAATGGACAAAAAGGGGTCAATTTATACAGCTAAGAAATATTAGAAACTAAATTATTACCAATGATTACCTTGGCTGATGTGCGACACAATAATAATGAATTTCAGAGTAAACACTAGGTGCTCAGCAAACTTTAATTTCAGTAGCCTCAGCTCTTAAAATCAAAAGCTGGTGTCCAAATGCAAAAAATAATATAAGTACATACTGTTGTTAGTTGTAAAGACCCAGTTCATAAGTTCCTTAGAAAGGCATTGGAACTGTCTTTCAAAGTATGTTAATACTATGGCTGATTTTGAATGTCACTAAATAACTCTCTAAAGTTGGACACAGACAATCACTTGTAGGTAGATGTGCCCATCTGCAAGTGGACAGGTTTCCATATGTGGCCAGTTATGTACAACTAGTTAAGACACAAAGCACTATAAATATGTGTGAACATGCAAGTAAATACCATTGGTTTGTGTAAGTGATTATGCCAGCTGAAGAATTTACTTGCAGAATTAGTTCTTGGCTCTTCCTCTTGGTGTTCACCTTTCCTAAAATATGATTAGAAAAATATGAGAATCTCTGTATACACACACACAGAAACATACACAGACACACACATGCTATGTAAAAAAGTGCTACGTATGTGATAAACATACAGTAGTCTCTGTTTTAATGAACTTACACTACAGTCAGAAAGAGAAAAATAAATGTATGAAAAGTTAAATAGGAATAGAAGACACGAAATAAAAAAGTATCGGGCTTCCCTGGTGGCGCAGTGGTTGAGAGTCCGCCTGCCGATTCAGGGGACGCGGGTTCGTGCCCCGGTCCGGGAGGATCCCACATGCCGCGAAGCGGCTGGGCCCGTGAGCCATGGCCGCTGAGCCTGTGCATCCGGAGCCTGTGCTCTGCAACGGGAGAGGCCACAACAATGAGAGGCCCGCGTACCGCAAAAAAAATAAATAAATAAATAAAGTATCACAAGGTGGTTTACATGTACTTGCCAAATAATTCATATGAAAGATGTGTAGAATAAGGCTACTATTTCTCTAGACACAAAAGCTTTTTATCCTGGGCTTTCCACTTATTTCATTTCCCTTTTCTCTTCACCTTGATTTTGAGAAGTTTCTTTATTTTCAAATTTATTTAAGTTACCCAAGATTCATTCTTGGTCTTGATATAATTAAAAGAAATGTCAATATCTGACTATTTACACAAGTCCTTCAGCATCTTGGAAATAGTATAAGGTTTCTATGTTTATAGCACTTGGAAAGAAAGTTTGCTTTCTAGATACTAGGTTTAGTTCTTTCTATGATAATTTTCAATATCTTTTGATATGGAAAAAGTTCGTTCATTCATTTAGCAAGCAAGCATTTACTGAAAGCCTACTATGTGCCAGGCACCAATTACAAAGAAAGAAATATAAGCCATGATTTCTGTTCCTAAAGAAAGGTTGTTTTAATAAAAATAAACAATGAAGCTAATTATCAATCATCAATTAATACTTATTAATAATTTATCAATCCCCAGGTGCCACTGAACAGCTCAAAAGTTTTGAAGGTTTAAGAGTTTCCAAAAATCTCCCAAATTGCTTGATCTGTATGTTGGTCAGACTTTGTCTTTGTTTTAGAGGTAATTTTTCTGGCTGTTGTTTATTTATCAATAGCTCCCCAGATAACTTGGTAACAGACCAAAGGTTTGGAGCATCCTGAGAACTGGAGGCAGGGCCCTCTGTGCATATTTCCGCACTCCTATCTTTCTGTCTATTTCCTGCTCTCTCATTGCCTTTCTCTCTGTCCTTTCCTGGAGCCATTAAACTCACCTCTGTGGAAAAAGAGGGAGAAAAATGGAGTAGTAAAGAGTCATAGAGTAAGATGCACAGGCTTACAAGGCCTATACCATGAGAAAGACAGTGGATGCATTGTGGCAAAGAACTGAATACTTCTGAGATGAATCTTTTAACTTGCATTAATTACCAGTCAATGTTCAAGACACTGTGTACATATCCCTGGCTAAAAGACAATTTAGAGGGTATGTGTAGGAAGCTCCTCCAAACACACGTGAAAGCTTTAGGCAAAGGGATTTCAAAACCAGTGGTTAAAGGAAATGAAATACACATGGAAAGACAGAGAGAGATAAAATGTGAATTTAGTTCAAAGTTACTTTACAACATACAGATGAATTGACTTAAAAATAGCTGAAACACAAAGTAATTATGAATTTGCTCATAAGACAAAAATATGCTGAAAACACTGCTAAGATTAGCCTTATGTAAACACCTTTATCTCCCCATCTCTTGGATCTGTCTCCTTCAGACTTCAAGTACAAACACTTTGAAAAGAAAGATTGCATATGTTGATTCACGGTCAACCCACGGAACTTTTGTTAGGTTTTTCCCTTCGGATTTTCTTGCCCCCAGTGCTACCAGGGCAAGAAAAATTTATCTGTTTTAAATTCCACAGTATGGATTCCACTAAATAAATGATTTTTATTTTAAAAATAAAATAAAGGCACTAAATAAGTGATTCAGAGGGCACTAAATAAGTGATTTTAATTTTTAAAATGGCTCAAACATTATAAGTAGAAATCATGACTTTTTAAATTTGAATCTTATTTTCAAAATGTATTTTGTATTCTTCATTCTGCTGTTATAAAGCTAGAGTTCCCAGTCATAGGTCTTAGGTCTGATGGCTGACTAATGAGTAATAGTAACAATAATTTTAATTAATTTAAATACAAAATGTTTTTCAATTTCAAAACTCTGTCTCCTCAATTGTTTTATTTGATCTCTTCAACAAGTCTTCTGAGCTTTACAAATGAATTAGATGGGCAAGATGAAGGAAAGAAACTAACATATATTGACAACTTTTTAAAAGTGTGCCAGGCCCTATGCTGGGCACTTTACCTATAGTGCCTTATTAAATCCTTGCATTACATCTGTGAAGTAACTTTGATCAGGTCACTTACTTGCTCTGTAACTTTATTTGTCTGAAAAATGAAGATAATGATAATATCTGACAAAAGATTTTAATGAGGGTCAAATGAGTTAATACACATAAAGTTTTGAAAGGACTGGGAACAAAATTGCAGAGTGGGAAGACTCTGAGCTCATGACCTCCCACAAACACATCAAAACTACAACTACATATAGAGCAACTCTTGCTGAGAACAACCTGAAGACTAGCAGACTGCTCTTCTGCAACCAAGGCTGTAAAGAAAGAACCACACGAAGTTTGGTAGGAGGGGGCAAGAATCAATCTAATAGAGACTCATACCACTAGTGGGTGACTCAGAAGAGGAGGGGGATATCACAGGCTTGGGAATCCTCTTTAAGGAGTGAGGGGTTAAAGCCACATATTAGGCACCCCAGCCCTAGGGTATGACACCAGGAAGAGAAGATGGTTAAAACCAGTGGGGCTTATCGGTTCATCAGAAGGCTCTTGAAGAGTGCATACACAGACTTTCTTTCTCCCAGTCTCAGCACAGAGACAGCAGAGAAAAAAAAACAGCTGGTGCTCTGGCCAGCCTGCTAGGATGCCCCAACATGCCCTGCCCACACTAGGCTCTTGCTCCAGCCTCTCCTGCGTTGACATTGATTTCCACTGAGGCAAAGAGTACCACGACTGTTGCATGCAGCAGGGAAAGGCAGAGCCAGCTCAGGCCCAGCACTGCCTCTAGCCTGGGTGGAGACCACCATTATCATGTGTGCTCCCAAGAATCATGCACACCTGGGAAAAAACAGCCAGGTCAGAGTTGCAGCTCCAACCCCTTGGGCCCTGACCCCATCTCTAAGACAGAGCCTGCCATTGCAATTGCATTGCACTGCCCTGTACAAGCAACAGGAAAGGAGCAAAGCCAGCTCAGTGGCCACTTCAACCTCTCAGGCCCTGGCCCCACCCCCAACAAAGGTGGAGATTGCCATCACCCCAGGGAGAAGCCCAATTCCCTCAGAGCTCTTCAGCTCCCCTAGCCCCAGCCTACCCTCAATAGAGCAGCAACTGCCATTGAACTTAAGGAGAAGCCTGGCTCTGGTTCTAGCCCCTCCAACTCCAGGCCTACCTCCCAAAGTGGCAATGGCTCCTGGCACACACGGGAAGAAGATGCTCACTTCAGATTCAGCTCTGCCACCAAAGCCACTGGGCACACACAGCCAGCATAAGGATGTCCCCACTAAAGAACACGTCCTCAAAACCTGGACAGGCAACTATCTCACTTACTTTCATAGAGAGGAACAGAGAAAGTAAAACAAAATAAGAAGATAAATGAATATGGTCCAAATGAAAGAACAAGATGAAATGCTAGAAAAAAACCTAATGCAACAGAGATAAATAATTTACCTGATAAAAAGTTTGAAACAATAGTAACAAAAATGTTAACTGAACCCAGGAAAAGAATAGACAGACACAGTGAGAACTTCAACAAAGAACTAGAATATATAAAAAAGAACGAGTTGGAGCTGAAGATTAAAATAGCTGAAATGAAAAATACACTAGAAGGAATTAACAGTATATTAGGTGTTACAGAAGAATGTGTAAGTAACCTGGAAGATAGCATAGTGGAAATTACCCAGTCAGAACAGCAAAAGAAAAAACTTTTTAAATCAGGATAGTTTAAGAAACCTCTGGATGACATCAAGCATACTAACATTTGCATTATAGGGGTCCCAGAAGAAGAGAGAGAGAAAAGGGCAGAAAAAGTATTCCACAAAATTATGGTTGAAAACTTCCTTAACTTGAAGAAGGAAACAGATATACAGGTCAAAGAAGGATAGAGAATCCCAAACAAGTTGAATGGATAGAGAATCCCAAACAAGATGAATTGAAAGAGATCCACACCAAGACCTAATTAAGATGGCAAAAGTTAAGGATAAAGAGAGAATTTTAAAGGCAAAAAGAGGAAAACAATGAGTCATATACAAGGAAACTTCCATAAGGATATCAGCCAATTTTACAGCAGGACAGAAGGGAGTGGCATAATATTTTTAAAGTACTGAAACAAAAAAACCTACAACCTAGGACATTCTACCCAGCAAGGTTATCATTCATAATTGAGGGAGAGATGAAGCATTTCCCAGCCAAGCAAAAACTAAGAGTTCATCATCACTAAACCAACCTTATAAGGAATGTTAAAGGGTCTTCTTTAAGTGAAAAAGAAAAGGCTATAATGAGAAATAAGAAAATATAGGAAGGGGAAAATTCCACTGGTAAAGGCAAACATATAGTTAAGGCAGTGGATAAAACACTTAAATATGCTAGTACAAAGTTTAAAAGACAAAAATTGTAAAATCAACTATAACTACAACAAACCATTAAGGAACAGACATGAAGATGTAAAGTATGACTTCAAAAACACAAGATGTGGTGGAAGGGTATAAAAAAATGTAGATCTTTTAGAATGTGTTTGAAGTTAAATGAGTATCATTTAGGGCTTCCCTGGTGGCGCAGTGGTTGAGAGTTTGCCTGCCGATGCAGGGGACACGGGTTCGTGCCCCGGTCCGGGAAGATCCCACGTGCCGCGGAGCGGCTGGGCCCGTGAGCCATGGCCACTGAGCCTGTGCATCCGGAGCCTGTGCTCCTCAATGGGAGAGGCCACAACAGTGAGAGGCCCGCGTACTGCAAAAAAAAAAAAAATATATATATATATATATATATATATATATATATATATATATATATAAAATGAGTATCATTTAAAATAAGTAGATATAGGTCAACATAAAAAAACATCATGATGACCACATTAACAAAACAAAGGATAAAATCACATAATCTTCTCAATAAATGTAGAAAAAGCACTTGACAAAATCCAACATCGGTTCATGATAAAAACTCTCAACAAAGTTGGTATAGAGGGAACACATCTTATTTATGACAAACACACAGCTAATGTTGTACTCAATGGTGAAAAGCTGAAAGCTTTTCCTCTAAGATCAGGAATAAGATAAGGATGTGCACTCATGCCATTTCTACTTAACATAGTATTGGAGGTC
Source organism: Tursiops truncatus (assembly GCF_011762595.2). Classification (NCBI taxonomy): domain Eukaryota; kingdom Metazoa; phylum Chordata; class Mammalia; order Artiodactyla; family Delphinidae; genus Tursiops; species Tursiops truncatus. Next base: position 35,355,650 of record NC_047050.1, read on the forward strand.
ATAGCCACAGCAATAAGACAAGAAAAAAAGATAAATAGTATCCAAACTGGAAAGGAAGAAATAAAACTGTCATTAACTACAGATGACAATAATATATAGGAAACCCTAAAGACTTCACCAAAAAACTATTAGAACTAATAAGTAGGGCTTCTCTGGTGGTGCAGTGGTTGAGAGTCTGCCTGCCGATGCAGGGGACGTGGGTTCGTGCCCCAGTCCGGGAGAATCCCACATGCCGTGGAGTGGCTGGACCCGTGAGCCATGGCCGCTGAGCCTGTGCATCCAGAGCCTGTGCTCCACAACAGGAGAGGCCACAACAGTGATAGGCCCGTGTACCACACACACACAAAAAAGAACTAATAAATAATTTAGTAAAGTTGCAGGATATAAGATTCATATACAGAAATCTGTTGCATTTATATACACTAACAACAAGCTATCAGAAAGAGAAGTCAAGAAAATAATCCTATTTACAATTTCATCAAAAAGAATAAAACACCTAGGAATAAATTTAACCAACGAGGTGAAAAATGTATAATCTAAAAACTGTAAGGCATTGATGAAAGAAATTGAAGATGATACAAATAAATGGAAAGATATTCTGTGTTCATAGACTGTAAGAATTAATATTGTTAAAACAACCATACTACCCAAAGTAATTTATAGATTTAATGCAATCCTTATCAAAATACTCATATGACGTTTTTCACAGAACTAGAACAAATAATTCTAAAATTCACATGGAACCATAAAAGATCCTAAATAGCCAAAGCAATCTTGAGGAAAAAAAAAAAAGCTGGAGGTGTCATTCCCCCTGACTTCAGACTGTACTACAAAGATACAGTAATCAAAATAGTATGGTACTGGCACAAAAACAGACATAGATCAATGGAGCAAAATAGAGAGCACAGAAATAAACCCACACACATTTGGTCAACTAATCTCTGACAAAAGAGGCAAGAATATACAGTGGGGAAAAGATAGTCTCTTCAATAAATGGTTTGGGAAAACTGGACAGCTACATGTAAAAGAATGAAACTGGAACATTTTCTCACACCACATGTAAAATTAGACTCAAAATAGTTTAAAACTGAACGTAAGATCTGAAACCATAAAATTCCTAGAAGAAAATATAAGCCATAAATTCTTTGACATACATTCTTAGCAGTATTTTTTTGGATTTGTCTCCTCAGGCAAAGGAAACAAAAACAAAAATAAATAGGACAACATCAACTAAAAAACTATAAAATCTAAAAAGCTTTTGCACAGTGAAGGAAACTATCAACAAAGCAAAAGGCAACCAACTGAATGGGAGAATATAGTTGCAAATTACATGTCTGATAAGGGGTTAATATCTAAAATATATAAAGAACTCAGACAACTCAATATCAATAAACAAACAATCTAATTAAAAACTGGGTAGAGAACCTGAATAGGCATTATTCCAAAGAAAGCATACGGATTGCCAACAGACACATGAAATGATGCCCAACATCACTAATCATCAGGGAAATGCAAATCAAACCTACAATGAGATGCCACCTCACACATGTCAGAATGGCTATCTTAAAAAGGTAAGAAATAGAAGTGTTGATGAGGATGTGGAGAAAAGGGAACACTTTGTGTGCATGGATGTCTCACAGGCACCTCAAATTCACCATATTATAAATAGAATTCATCGTCCTTTTTCCACACTTCCCATACTTCCATATTTTCTCCTCCTTGGAGGGTGGTAATCCTACAACACTCACTTCCTTTCATCTTGCCCTGTTTCCTTCAATAGACAACCAATTTTGTCAATTCTGTTTCCTTAATGTTTTTCCTCCCTATTCCCTTTCTCTCTATCTTTGTGGATGCTGTCTTTAATTCAGATACCAATCACTTCTCACCCACATTTTTAGGTAAGTATTTTAGGTAGATAAACTTTCCTCTATCCTTGTTCTCCACCTACCTCCCAATCAATCTTCCATAAAGCCATAAGAATAGTTTTTCTAAAAGGCAAACATCATGTAATCATCTCCACTGTCTCTGGAATAAAGTTCTAAGCCCTTAACACGGTCTACAATGCCCTTCATTGGGCCACTCTAGATTCATCTCTCACTTACAGCACCAGTCATGCCAAATGCTTGGCCTTTATCCAAATGAGTCAGGAATTTTCGTTTTCATGCCTTCATTACTATGGCTCCCTCAGCCTAGACTTACCTGCTCCTGTCTACATGGTGAAGAGCTATTCGTTTTATAAGACCCTGGCCTGACAGCTACTCTTACGACTCTTTCCTTGTTTTCCCTAGAGAGCTGAAAACACCAACTTTCAGTCTTTAGTATACTCCTATTGTTATGCTTTATTATACTTTTTATTAACTTATTTTCTCAACTACTGTGCTTTGAACTTTTTGAAATCAGAATTTTTGTCTTTTTCAAATTTGCACCCCTGATATCTTGGACAGTTCCTGTGCTATTGTAAGTTATAATGTAATGAACATCTGCTGAAAGACTGAATGAGTGAGAAAATTAGAATTAGAAAATTAACTATACTAATTAACTATTAGTATAGTTCCTGGCCTATACTCACACACATACATAGATACGTAAATATACATTTTTGTATATTTTCTTGTTGAGAAGTATATATTTTCTTGTTGAACAGATAAACCTCCTCTTTCAGAAGTATTCAAGAAAAAAAAACAGGAGAAAAATATTGGAACATTGGGAAAAAGTGAATATTGAAAAACATATGTGGAGTGATCAGCCACAGGAAACTGCCCATTTTAGAAGACTATCTGAAAAGCTTAGCATATTATTATTACCAACATTAACCACAACCACAAACAGGAATATACACAGACTAACTGAAGTTCAGAAAAAGTCATAATACTGCCTGAGAAACACAGGAGGGCATTAAGACCTTTTCAAAGATAATGGGAACAATTTAAGGCCCAATAACTTTCTACAGGACAGAACAACTTCTGGCCACTAGAATGATGTATGGGTACTATCAGAAGGTCTGGAATGGTTTTTGCTACTTTCCATCATGACACATAATGAAAGAAGTCCCCTTCAAATGAGACAGTCTTTCCAGAAAAGTACTTGACTTCAGGGAGTTAAGTCTCACCTGAAGAAAATGGATCAGGGTTGATCCTGTCTTGTCAGGGAAAAACTCGCAGGACTTACTTGTCCTTTTCCGGTCTGGTTTCTCTGACTTCCTATTTCTAAGAAATAAAGTTTTTTTAAAGGTTTATAAAAAGAGACATAAGGATTTTTAGTCATTGAATAGCTCTTATGAAACAGTATCATGATGAGTTAAGTGAAAATTAGAGCCACATGCCTAAAATTTTCCCTGAAAAATACACATATCCTTTAAAATGAAGGAAGAAAGTGCCAGGAAAAAAATATGTTTTTAATTTGTTTGAGTTTAAAACATTTGAAACATATTTTTAGACATTTGCCAAGTATTTTCCAAAAACCACTGGATTTCTCATACCCCTAAAAGATGTCTTTCTTTTGAGGAATAACAGGGAACAACTGGCTCATTTACCAACTCAAAATCCTAGCTTCCATTGCTTTTGACCATTGCTGTCTTTTTTCACATTTGTAAGTTTCTTGAGTCAAAAATAAAATATTCATGATCATGGCTTTGGGGAAGGAAGGGAAAACATTTACTTTCCTATCTTTTCATTTTTAAGAAAAAAAAAAAAGTGTTCATGTCCCTAAGGAATTTGGCTTGAATGTTGGAGCTCAAATAGGAAAAGCAGGGGACCAACTTTATAATTTATATAATCAAGGGTTAGTGACAGACCAGATTGCTGTCAGAGAGTTCTACAGTGGTCCCCACAATGGTTTTCCATTGTTTCCTATATGATTTGAAATTCATATCAGAACAACTAACATGATGAGTAATGATTCAAAGGAGATTTTCTCTAGAGAATTTGCTCTTATGATAACTGTTAATGGGCCCTCATCTTCTCAATTAGTTATCAGAGTGGATTCATTTATCAAACCTACTGCTTGACCCCTTGGCCCTGAGAGGAAAGTTATATAATCTTAAAGTTACAAATCTACATGTTTCCACCATGCCAGAGAATGTAGGACTCTAGGCATGAACTATTTTAAGCTGTGGCCTAGAGTGTGTGTATGTGTGTGCATGTGTGTGTGTGTGTGTGTGTGAGTGTATGAGAGAGTGAGAGAGAGAGAAAGAGAACAAAGGAGAAAGAGGGAGGGAATGAGATGGAGAGACATTGCTTGTGTGAGTGTACATGAATAGATGCATGCATATGTGGGTGGGAGGAGAGAGAAGTGTCTTACATGACCAAGGGATAACTAATTTTTTTTACCTCAGAGGAAGCTGTGATGTAGTGAAGAGTCCTATGTTTAAACCCAGGGGGTTAGAATTCAAATTCCATTTCTAACTATGAGGTCTTGGGAAAGTGCTGGATGTGTCAATCATAATTCCTACCCCACTCACATTTTCCTCAAAGGAAACCTGCCCTTCACCAAAGATCTGGTAGCTAAGCAGTGATACTGGACTTTGTAAAATTCCTCTCCCTGAATGCAGATGATTGGACCAGAAGTCTGCACCCGCTTCCAGGGCAATGAATCACTAAGAAATCCAGTGACCTGCGAGCCTGCCTCAAAGAAATGATGGGCAGTAATTAAACTCTCTCTCTCTCTCTCTCTCTCTCTCTCTCTCTCTCTCTCTCTCTCATTGTCTTTCTCTCTCATTGTCTTCAAAATCAGCCACTCAGTGCTAGGAGCCATTACTAGAAATTACGATGTATAGCTGGAGCTAAAAAGAGCATGATGGCTTTAAATATATGAAATCATGATTTTAAAAGGAAGCACCTGATAGCAGGACAGAACGAAGGAGACAAACAAAGGGTAATTGTATCATGTTAGTGACAATGCGCTAGGGGTGGTCCATGCCTCTAACCTACCTAGATATTCAGAATGATGCCTTGGTTTCATCTTCATGACTCAATCTTCTGAGTCTTATGTTCTTGGCTCTTCTCAAGATTTTTCTTTTCACTCCATGTAGATCCCAACAATAACACCCTTTAATTGAGTTTTCTTGGAGGGGGGATGGAATCACTTCACCACTCAAAACCATGTGCCTAAATGGGTCTTTTGGTGACTATGTATCTCATAATGGAAACTCGTTAGGTGACAAAACTGTGGCTGAGTTTTGATAACATTCCTTATAAGCAATTGGATAATGTTCCATCTTCTATTGTTATATCAGTCTTGGTTGCAGGAGGGGTTTCTTCTATATAAAACATTGAACCAGGCTAACCAGAACAGGCAGATTTTGGATGGTGTCCTGGAATCTTAAACCCAGTTTGGATATTTAGCTAGTGGTCTCACATTTTGTTTCTTTACATTGTCTCATCTCCCATATTTTTCTCTTTGGGACCCCTTGTGGGCTCATCTTCTTCTGAGGTTACTGCCAAACACAGAATCTCTGGCTTTTCTTTTATGTTCATAATCCCTTTTCAACCAAGCCTGAGCACACTGGCCTTTCTGGATCTGTCATACCTGCTCTTTCCATGCAAAGGACCTTTTCAAGAAAACTGGAAAAGGAGAGGAAATGGTCATAAGAACTAAGTATCTACTCAGGATTTTCCTGGAAGTACCTTTTTCAGATATTGCATAAAAGGAAACATAGCTACACCTGTTTAAAAATTAGAATTTGGGATAAAAGATTATTATCTCCTGCCTCTTTGTGCTAGGCATGGAGTCCACAGCTTGGATATGTGAGTAAAGATCAGAAAAAAACAAAATATTTTTACTGCAAAAACTTCAACAGCGACAGCAGCAACCATTTTTAATTATTTTTAAGTGTTAGTATGCATAAGCCACTTGACAGATCATTTAGTTTTCACTTACGTTCAATTTGGAAAGTATTCTTTCCATACTAATCTTACTGTAAAATAAGAGAGGTAAAAATACTTAATGTCACAAAGCTACAATGTGGCAATCCTGGACTACTAAACATGGCCTAGTTCCAAATTCCTTGCTTTTTTGCCCTACACATAACTGTTTTCTTTTACCTCACTTCCACTTTTAAAAATGATCAGGGCTTCCCTAGTGGCGCAGTGGTTGAGAGTCCACCTGTTGATGCAGGGGACGCGGGTTCGTGCCCCGGTCCGGGAGGATTTCACATGCTGCGGAGCGGCTGGGCCCGTGAGCCATGGCCCATGAGCCATGGCCGCTAAGCCTGCGCGTCCAGAGCCTGCGTGTCCGGAGCCTGTGCTCCGCAATGGGAGCGGCCACGGCAGTGAGAGGCCCGCGTACCGCAAAAAAAAAAACAAACCCACTTCTTCAAGCTTTGTTGCCACCAGCTGCTGGTGACAGAAGTCCTCATAAACAGTTCATTCACTAAAGCAGGACCCACTGACTCAACTCCCAGGGTCTGTACGCAGGAATGAATTTACCTTTCCCTTGTGCCTTTGGCATTCTGACAAAACCCGACTACTTTTTCTAATAACCAACCCCTGAGCTAAGTTTGAAGTATCTGCCCTGTGACTAGTAATGATAGCTGCTTAATCAATCAGAGATTGGCTCAACAAACACTGTACTAAGCCCATATATGATACAAACAAGACTGTTAAGCTAACTGAAATTAGGTATCCACAAGTCTTCCGACTTTGAGCTTTTAGAAACTGAGCTCTTTAAAAAGATTGGGATAAGGGAAAAGAAATCTTACATTGGTATAGACTTTATAATTTGTAACTGTGGTCCCCAACTTTACTGTGCATTGGAATCATTTGGGCATATTCTTTAAAATACTGATGCCTGGCTCCCACTTGCAGAATTGTGATTTCATTGTCACCTGAACACTGGGATTTTTAAAAGCTTCCCAGGTGATTTTACAATGTAGAAATTTGGGAGCCAGCGGTTTATATCGTCTCGACTCCAATGACTCAGAGATGTGAATGCAAGCAGATACTACTCCATATTATGTTAGAATTAGCCAAACAAAATACACAGCCTCCATCGTCAGGCAGTCTGCACTTGCTAGATTTATAGGCCGCTGCAAGATTTCTTATCTGTAAAACGGGAGTAATATGTATCTATTGAGAATGTTAGGAAGTTTAAATAAAATCTGACTTTAAAAGCACTTGGAACAGTGTTTTATAAAGTTCCACCATTATTTATTTATTTATCTATCTATCTATTTATTTATTATGTAACTCAATTATATCACAAATCTCATTGGGTCATATTTACTTAACTGCTATTTATTTACTGTTTTCCTCATTAGCTTTACAAACTCCAGGCAGATGGAATCATGGTTTTCGTCTTTCTTTCCTAGTGTCTAATGCAGAGTTTTGTTCACTGAAAACAACCAATCAGAATTTGTTGAGTGTATAAGTGTAGAGATGAACCTAAACAAGTAGCATAGTGGTGTTGGAAAGGACAGTGAAAATGAAAACCAAAAACTACGGTTTGAATTGCACCTCTGTCATTCATTAGCTTATCAACATAAAAAGGTCCCTAGGTATTTGAGGATTTGATTCCTCCATCTGTAGCCCTTAGGCAAAGATTTTGCTCACTCACTGTGTTCTGGTACTATGGAGATGAATAAGACACAAGCCCCTCTCTGGAGCTGCTACCAGCATCATGGAAAAGAAAGATGATTTCCCTCCTCTCTTCCTTTCCTGGGCTGAGAATTGTTTCAATAGTCATTAAAGAATAGTAATTATAGTAAGACAATAAGATCTTATTATTTCAAGAGTTCCCATTGTCATACCCTTACTACTTATCTCTTTTTTTCCCTTTAAATGATAGTATAAGGTGCTAGAATTGGCAAAATCAGAAGCTTAGTAAGATGCAAATAACTGCTAAATCAAACCTGTGAATAAATAATGGTTTTTGAGAGCATTTATCAGCTTCATTTCATCTGAAAAAAAATCAGTTTTTATTAACATTCTCTGAAGGATAAGACAAGAATAAGACAAATAAAACTTTTACAGTGGTTTCACAGGAAGAATTTCTTTGAGTTTATAGACAGTCTATGTATTCAAAGTGAAGATTTTTAAATGTCTAAATCTTCACCTCCAAAACACTTTTCGTCTGAAATGAATAGGTATTCAGTATGACTTATACCCAGATAACTGTCTAAATTACTGAAGGGAAAAAAAGTTACCCATGTCTTAACTATCTCACATAAAATAGTAAATATTTTAAAATCTTTTCCTGTACATGTTCTTTGTTTTCCATCAAGAGGATCAAGGCACATACAAAATTTTTTCCTCCTTTGTTTACCTAACATACTCTCAAAAGGGTGTTTTAGAAAAAACACGAACAGATCCAGTTCAAATCCAGCCTCTACTACCTACAAGCTGTGTCATCTTGGGCATGTTATATAAATAAGCAGTGTCATCTTCAGTTTATAAACCCATTAATAGAGATACTAGGACTTATCACATAGGGATATTGTGAGAATTAACTACTTAATTTAATTAATTGTATATCATAACATTTATTTAATTGTATAATTAATTTAATTGCATATCATGTGAAAACATTTGAAGCAATACAGATGTTCCATAAATATAGATGTTCCCTTCAAGAATATTTTTCTTCCATTCTTACCCACAAAACAAACTTTGCAATGTCAGATGATCTTCCCACATTAATGTCCCTTCCTGAGAGCAGTGTTCTTGGAAGTGAAGGGATCCAAAATATACCACTATAGAGTTTTTTGTTTTGTTTTTGTTTTTTCTGAGCTCCCCTTATCTGCCTAAAATCAAAGCCATGAAAATAATTCATCTGGGGACTTCCCTGGTGGCTCAGTGGTTAAGAATCCACCTGTCAATGCAGGGGACACAGGTTCGAGCCCTGGTCCAGGAAGATCCCACGTACCGCGGAACAACTAAGCCCGTGGCCACAACTACTGAGCCTGCGCTCTGGAGCCCACAAGCCACAACTACTGAGCCTGCGTGCCACAACTACTGAAACCCACGTGCCTAGAGCCTGTGCTCCACGATGAGAGAAGCCACCGCAATGAGAAGCTCACCCACCACAAAGAAGAGTAACCCCCGCTCGCCGCAACTACAGAAAGCCCATGAATAACAACAAAGACCCAACGCAGCCAAATTAATTAAAACTAATTCATCTGTCATAAATCTCCTCCCTGGGAGCTCCAAAACCAGGGAAGATTGACTCCTAGCACTGGGGACAAGAAATTGGCACCAGGATAAGAAACTGCCTAACAAACCTTATTACAAAACTCTCCTACCTCCCTTCTATTCCTCAAAGGGGCCATTTATCATTCCTAAAAGTTATTGGTTTTCCCGTAAGGGCTCTTCTCTCCTCCCTTTCTGTTAAGATGATATATGAGCCCCAAATTCTAACTGGCTCCTTGAGTCACATTTTTCTGTGAACACCCATAGACACATATGAATAAAAAGTCTCTTTTCTCTTGCTAAAAAAAAAAAAAAAAAGAACAACCTCCTTAAGCACACTTCTTACTATGTCAACCACTGATTAAGAAAAAATAAAAATAAAAAATAACACGGCTTGCTAACCCATTACCTACATAATGAATTCCACACTGGTTAGTAGGTAGACCTTCCCACATCTGGTCCCAAATCACAAGCTTTCTCAGCCATAACTGCAACAGCCTTCTCCTCCTCAGATACCTGCCCTCTGCACCAGGAGTACTGGATATCTGCACCATTCCCCAAACACAGCCCCACTTTCCCCCATCTGTGTTTATGCTCACTCTTTTCCCCTCACCTTCCACAACATTTTTTTTTTACTTCTTATATAAAGCTAAAATGATTCTACCTAATACCAAAAATTTTCTGTATAAATATCTATCTTCCTAAGAGTAGTATAGGTTTACTGAAGGCAAAGATGGTGTCTTACTTCTCTTTGTATTCTTCTTAGGTCTTAGCAGATGACCTCACTCATAATGAATGCGTTCTAGGAGCTTGCAGAATTGAAATTACTTACTTGACATTAAGTAGACACAGCATAAGTGAAATACGGGTTTCCATTTTTCAACTGGTTATGATGAGAGATATTAACATGGGCTCCCAAGTGATTACACTCAAAGTTAACAGAACTCAAATGGTTTGCCCATTTGCAAAGCAGCTAAGGTAATAGAGCCAGATGTCAAAAGAAAGATAAAGAGTGTCCTGAAAGAATTTGCACAAACTGAGCTCTTTGAGCTGCCTTGTTTTCTAAGGAGGCATGAAGACATCAGGGATGGGAGGCTACGTAGAGTAGTAGTTGGCTGCAAGAATTCTGGAACCACACTGCATATGTCTGATTATGATTCTACTAATTACTGCCTCAGGGCCCTTGGGAAAGTAACTGGACCTCTTTATACATCATGTGCAAGTTAAGGATGGGCTTTGTGTGAAGACCAAATGAGTTGATATATGTAAAGCCCATAGGATAGTGCCAGGCACAATGTAAATGCTATATATAAGTGATTATAAACAAATAAGGAACATGTGTCTTGCAGAAAATCCTTAGGAAAAGGAAAAGTCAAAATACAGACAAAAGAGGTGATAAGTGATAAAGCAACGATCTAGAACAGTGTCTTTTTATAGTGTGATTCCCAAACAATCTGTAACAGAATCCCTACAGGCTTAGTAAATTTCTCAGCCCTGTACCAAAACCATTGATTAGACTTTAAAAGAGGGACTGAGGAATCCAGAGTTGCATTTTAAACATTCCCAGCTGGTTCTGATGTAGTTTAAGAACTACTTGTCTAGAACCCTGATGCTCAAAGTGCAGCCCAAGGTGTGGCACCAGAGTCCCCTGGAAGCCTGTTAGAAATGCAGAATCTCAGGCACCACCCCAGACCCACCGAATTTGAATCTGCATTTTCACAAACCCCAAGTGATTCATAGGCATGTTAAAGTTTGAGAAGCCTTGGTTTTAGAAGATAGATACTTGAGGAATATAATCTGTCCATTAAGGGGGGATTTATTTTATACAGGAGAAGGGGACCTCTTCCTTTAATACTAGAGAGAAATAAGTGAGAGAAATTGTACATATATATTCATTTATTGATGCAACAAGTGTGTGTTTGGTGTCTCCCACATGCAAACACTGCTCTGGTACTGAAGAACAAGATACACATGGTCTCTACCCTATGGAGTGTGTCATCTAAGGCTATGATGTGACATAAACTCTGAAGTCCCACAGGCTTAATCCCATTGAAGTTTATTTCTCAATAAAAATCAACAAGGATATCCTTATTTAGCAAGTGGAGCTCCATAGGATCATTCAGGAACCCAGGCTCCATCTGTGACTCTGTCCTCCTGGGGTGCAAGAGTCTTCTCTTTATCCTCTGCATATGGCTGATTGTGGAAGAACAGAGTTCAGAGGATCTCATAGGAGGTGTCCACAGGCCCTGCCTGGAAGCAGGATGCATCCCTTCTGTCCACATATTGTTGGCTGCAGCTTAGAAACTGCCCACCCTAGCAATAAGTCTAAAATGAGCTAGATATGTGGCCAGCAGGAAGACGACAATGGGGTTTTGGTGAACACATGGCAGCCTCTAGCATGATCATCTAAAAGCTGAGGGTGCAGACTACAAGGGAGAGAAATAAAGAGCTAGAAAGTATAAAGATAGTATTGAGAGTCAAGCAAGAAACCTCAGTTAGAAGAGATGTTTGGTGCACAATTCATGATCAGGCAGACTCCTTCTAGAATAAGAGTAAGATTTTACTAAATTTTTAAAAAGTAAGTTATATATTAATTCATCTAATCTTGACAATGAACTTCCTCCACTTTACAGATGGGAAAAATGAGGCATAGAGATATTAAGTAACTTGCCCAAGTTTGTAAGTAGCAGAGTCAGGATTCAAATTTAGGAGCCCATGTGCTTAACCATTAGGCAGCATTGCCTTGTCCTGTCTGACCTCACAGGAACTGGGTTCTAAGAGTCTGAGAAGCCATGTGGAATCTGACAAGAGCATTATTTTTACACAGAACTTACAATGAAGTATGGTGTTTAAATCAATAATCAGAGAATTACAAATTATTACCTTGGAAAAATATATATTTGCTTTGGTTAGTCCTGTCCAGGAGATTTCTTTAGTTTGTAAGCAACAAAAAGTAATTCCAATTAATTGAGACAGATAATAGATTTTTAAAATTATGTCAGCTCATGGAATAACAGGAAGGCTAGAGATAATAGAAACTTCTTCTTAGTACTATTGTGAATCTTGTTTTATGTCATTCCTGTGTCTTAGCCTAGATTCTCTGGAAGACAGAGCCTGAACAAAGACGAATGAACAAGTAGAATATTCTGGAAGTGATCTCAGGGAAACAGGGAAATAGGGAGAGCCAACACTAGAATGAGTTATTGAGTTGGCCACCACCATGGACAAATCTGAAGAATCTTATAAAGCGCTCTCAAAGGTATCTTACCAATAGATACAAAGGTAACACATCATCTTTCACCTTCTGTTGGTCAAGAGTGGCCCCACAGGTATTAACTTCTCTTTCACCTTGTAGTGAAAATCCCACATCAGAGAAACCCCAGGTCAGGCCCTGCAGGCCTGAGGGGAGGTGATATCTTGTTGCATCTGGTAAGGAAGGTCGATGCCACAAAACTGTCACTGAGGTAGTGACAGGAGAAAGAAATGAGGCTGAGAGGATCCAAAGTGGCTTATACTGTACACAGCATGCTCAACATCTTATTGCTTGACCTGTAGTGAGTACTGAGTAAGCAACATCACACCATAAGACTGGATCTGGCTATGCAGAGGGAAGAAAAGAAGACACCCAGGTTATTCTTCCATGGCTGGGGGCAGGGAGCATTTTCAGTGGCACTGAAGAGCAAGCTAAGTGGTCTGGTCCTTGGAGTTGAACCATGATTCCTCATTACTAAATGTCCTCTCTTTCCAATTTCAACTTGTGTGAATGTTATTTACTAAAAATTTAGTCTTAAAATTATGTAATCAAATAGGCAGTCCCCTGTTCTGAGTAGATAAAATGAATTGCCCTTCTTTCAAAACCACTTATATCCAATCTCTACATTTTTCCCTTGATTGGAAGACTCACACGGACAAGTGCAAATCATAACACAAAGCCATACACGTGCATAATGCATCTACCGTAGTCTCTTTAAATGAAGGGTGCTTGATTAAAGGAGGATATTGAGAAAGATGAAAATGGGGCAAGATAATATCTGGAGCATCTTTTTAATGTCTGCTGGTCAGAGATAATCACCCTGCAACTTTGCATTTCAGAGTAGCAAGACCTTACAAACTGAAATCATGTTGAAAATATATGCTCTTCTTGTTAAACCAACATTGAGTACATCTGGAAATCAAAACTTAGGAGGGAAACCAGGCATTCTCTCTTCATAGGGACCATTAAAAAGATTCTTCAAACAAACTAGAGAGGAAAAGCAGGGAGTAAAAGATTTTGATCAGTTTTTGTTGTCTTTCCTCTGGATAGTTTGAAACAGGTCACATTACAGAGCTTTCTTGCTCTCCTCATCTTTCCCAACTTGGTATGTATGACTATAAGAAACACTGTTTCTGGACCTGGGAGTCCACATTTCAAAAGATTTGTTTTTCAGTCTGAGATAAAACTGAGAAATAACCATTTCAATGTTTGATATGGATTTATTTTTGCCATGAAAAATCTTGGTAAGGAAAAACAGTTATGAAATGCAAATGGTTTCAGCAAATTTGAATTAGGATGTCTTACTTTTGAAAACTAGACACTACCTGTTTTCTGTAAAGAGTCAATTGGGTGGGAAACAGATGTGTGCTTCAACTCTCACTGGGCTGCCAAAGAAAGAACTGTTTCAATAGATGCTTGCTTTATTAACTACAGAAACATAAAGCCTATAACGATTTCAAACTATTTTACTCAGGGATTAAAATAGCTTAAAGATGTAATTATATTAGATTTTTGAATGGAAAGGCAACCTCCTCACAAAGAATATATGTTCCCTGCCATTGGGAAGAGTATAAGGAGGTACAAAGGATAAAACTGTCTACTGCTCTGTAAGTCTTCTTCAACTGGATAATTTAGACACTGGCTGTTCCTAATTTTAGGATTTTACCCCAGCATTTGGTCTAGCATGAAATACGAATAAAGTAATAGATCTAAAAAATGACTAAATTGATAGAAACCACTATATAGATATAGGCAATGGTCATTTACCATATTTTTGTGCCCCAACCCCAAATAGAAATGATAAATCTTAACCTTAGAAAGATTAACAGTCAACTAGAAATAGTTGTTCCTATTTCCCTGAACTAATGTGGGTGGGATCCCCTGGTGATATATCACAAACAGCCTGCTTGGTTTTTTGCAGCAGCCTTGGAATATGAGATGAGGTCAGAGAGGCAGAGAGAAGCCAGATGTAGGAAAAGAAAAGCATCCCGGAGCCAGACCTGTAGGCCTTGTAGGGCTTCCGTGATTTTTTTTCTAATTGCTATAGAAAAACCACTCAAATTTTAAGTAGAGGAGTAACTTAACCTAGCTAATATTCTTTAAAACATTGTTCTGTTTACTGTGTGGAGAATGGATTTTATGGAGCAAATATTGGAAGCTGAGAGTAGCTAGACTGATCATGACGGTGGACTACATTGAAACCTGTCTGTTACTTTGCTTAACATTTTGCTTAAAGGAATTTCATTTGTCTGGAATTAGTGAATCAAGTTACAAATGCACTTATATCTGTTGCTTTTGAGAGATATGTATACAGTATATATATAATACAATTGTTGAGTAGCTTAAAGAAAAGGAAGTTTATTTGCCTTATATTGCAAAAAGTCCATGTGTACTTCATGATTGCTCGATGTATGCTGTACTTCCAGTTCTCTCGATCACATTCCAGTCAGGAGTAAGGACAGAGAGGAAAGAGGAGAAGGACTTTCTCCTAACAAGGGTTTTACCTTTAATGAAGAAAGGTCAGGAAAGCATTTCTCAAAATAATCATTTGCCAGAACTGTCACATGACCAACCCTAACTATAAGGAAGGCTGCGAGATCAAATATTTTTATTCAGACACTTTGCCATCCTGAGCAAAAGCAGAAATCTCTTAGTGCAAAAAAAAGGAGCAGTGGGGAGATTGGTTCAAGATAGTGGACTAGAAGGTGGTGCTCTCACTCTCTCTTGCGAGAGCACCGAATCACATCTAACTGCTGAAAAATCATTTACAGGAAGACACTGGAACTTACCAAAAAATATACCCCACATCCAAATACAAAGGAGAAGTCACAATGAGATGGTAGGAGGGGCACAATCATAAGAAAATCAAATCCCATAACTGCTGGGTGAGTGACTCACAAACTGGAGAACACTTATACCACAGAAGTCCACACACTGGACTGAAGGTTCTAAGCCCCACGTCAGGCTTCCCAACCTGGGGGTCCGGCAAAAGAAGGAGGAAATCCTACAGAATCAGACTTTGAAGGCTAGTGGGATTTGATTACACGACTTTGACAGGACTGGGGGAAACAGAGACTCCACTCTTGGAGGACACACAGAAAGTAGTGTGCGCATTGGGACCCAGGTGAAGGAGCAGTGACCCCATAGGAAACTAAAGCAGACCTACCTGTTAGTGTTGGAGGGTCTCCTGCAGGGGTGGGGTGTGGCTGTGTCTCACTGTGAGGACAAGGACAGTGGCAGCAGAAGTTCTGGGAAGTACTCCTTGGCATGAGCTCTCCCAGAGTCCACCATTAGCCCCACCAAAGAGCCCACGAGGCTCCAGTGTTGGGTCACCTCAGGCCAAACAACCAACAGGGAGGGAACACAGCTCCACCCATCAGCGGACCAGGGATTAAAGTTTTAATGAGCTCTGGGCACCAGAGCAACAGTCACCTCTACCCACCACCAGTCCCTCCCATTAGGAAACTTACACAAGCCTCTCAGATAGCCTCATCCACAAGAGGGCAGACAGCAAAAGCAAGAAGAACTACAATCCTGCAGCCTGCAGGGAAAAACACCACATTCACAGAAAGATAGATAAGATGAAAAGGCAGAGGGCTATGTACTAGATGAAAGAATAAGGTAAAACCCCAGAAAAACAACTAAATGAAGTGGAGATAGGTGACCTCCAGAAAAGAAATTCAGAATAATGATAGTGAAGATGATCTAGGACCTCAGAAAAAGAATGGAGGCAAAGATCAAGAAGATGCAAAAAATGTTTAACAAAGACCTAGAAGGATTAAAGAAAAAACAAACAAACAAACACAGATGAACAGTACAATAACTGAAATGAAAAATACACTAGAAGGAATCAATACTAGAATAACCGAGGCAGAAGAACGGATAAGTGACCTGTAAGACAGAATGGTGGAATTCATGGCTGGGGACCAGAATAAAGAAAAAAAGAAAAAAAATGAAGACAGCCTCTGGGACAACATTAAAAGCAACAACGTTCACATTATAGGGGTCCCAGAAGGAGAAGAGAGAGAGAAAGAACCCAAGAAAAAATTTGAACAGATTATAGTCAAAAACTTCCCTAACAGGGGTAAAGAAATAACCACCCAAGTCCAGGAAGCACAAAGAGTCCCATACAGGATAAACCCAAGGAGAAACACGATGACACACATAGTAATCAGATTGGCAAAAATTAAAGACAAAGAAAAATTATTGAAAGCAGCAAGAGAAAAACGACAAATAACATAAAAGGGAACTCCAATAAGGTTAACAGCTGATTTCTCAGCAGAAATTCTACAAGCCAGAAGGGAGTGGCATGACATATTTAAAGTGATGAAAGGGAAGAAATTACAACCAAGATTACTCTACCTGGCAAGAATCTCATTCAGATTCGAAAGAGAAATTGAAAACTAAGAAAATTCACTACCACTAAACCAGCTCTACAACAAATGCTTAAGGAATTTCTCTAAGTGGGAAACACAAGAGAAGAAAAGGACCTACAAAAACAAACCCTCAAAAATTAAGAAAACGGTAATAGGAACATACATAGCAATAATGACCTTAAATGTGAATAGATTAAAATCTCCAACCAAAAGACACAGGCTCACTGAATGGATACAAAAACAAGACCCATATATATGCTGTCTACTAGAGACTCACATCAGACCTAGGGACACATTCAGACTGAAGGTGAGGGGATGGAAAAAGATATTCCATGCAAATGGAAATCAAAAGAAAGCTGGAGTAGTAATACTCATATCAGGTAAAATAGACTTTAAAATAAAGAATTTTACAAGAGATAAGGAAGGACACTGCATAATGATCAAGGGATCAATCCAAGAAGACATATAACAATTATAAATATATATGC
The DNA here is from genome assembly GCF_011762595.2 of Tursiops truncatus. NCBI lineage: Eukaryota > Metazoa > Chordata > Mammalia > Artiodactyla > Delphinidae > Tursiops > Tursiops truncatus. Next base: position 35,372,889 of record NC_047050.1, read on the forward strand.
ACTCAATATAGGAGCACCTCAATACATGAGGCAACTGCTAACAGCTCTAAAAGAGGAAATCAACAGTAACACAATAATAGTGGGGGACTTTAACACCTCACTTACACCAATGGACAGATCATCCAAAATGAAAATAAATAAGGAAACAGAAGGTTTAAATGACACAATAGACTACATAGATTTAATTGATATTTATAGGACATTCCATCCAAAAACAGCAGATTACAATTTCTTCTCAAGTGCACATGGAACATTCTCCAGGACAGATCACATCTTGGGTCACAAATCAAGCCTCAGTAAATTGAAGAAAATTGTAATCATACCAAGCATCTTTTCTGACCACAATGCTATGAGAGTAGAAATCAATTACAGGGAAAGAAACGTAAAAAACACAAACACATGGAGGCTAAACAATACATTACTAAATAACCAAGAGATCACTAAAGAAATCAAAGAGGAAATCAAAAAATACCTAGAGACAAATGACAATGAAAACATGATGATCCAAAACCTATGGGATGCAGCAAAAGCAGTTCTAAGAGGGAAGTTTATAGCAATACTATCCTATCTCAAGAAACAAGAAAAATCTCAAATAAACAATCTAACAATACATCTAAAGGAACTAAAGAAAGAAGAACAAACAAAACACAAATTTAGCAGAAGAAAAGAAATCATAATGATCAGAGCAGAAATAAATGAAATAGAAACAAAGAAACCATAGCAAATATCAACAAAACTAAAGCTGGTTCTTTAAGAAGAAAAACAAAATTGATAAACCATTAGCTGGACTCATGAAGGAAAAGAGGGAGAGGACTCAAATCAAAATTAGAAATGAAAAAGGAGAAGTTATAAAAGACACTGCAGATATGCAAAGAATCCTAAAAGATGACTAAAAGCAACTCTATGCCAATAAAATGGACAACCTGGAAGAAATGGACAAATTCTTAGAAAGGTATAACCTTCCAAGACTGAACCAGGAAGGAATAGAAAATGTGAACAGACCAATCACAAGTAATGAAATTGAAACTGTGATTAAAAATCTTCCAACAAACAAAAGTCCAGGACCAGATGGCTTCACAGGTGAATTCTATCAAACATTTAGAGAAGAGCTAACACGCATACTTCTCAACCTCTTCCAAAAAATTGCAGAGGAAGGAACACTCACAAACTCATTTTATGAGGCCACCATCAACCTGATACAAAAAGCAGACAAAGATGCTAAAAAAAAAAAAAAGAAAATTAGAGACCAATATCACTGATGAATATAGATGCAAAATCCTCAACAAAATACTAGCAAACAGATACAACAACACATTAAAAGGATCATACACCATGATCAAGTGGGATTTATCCCAGGGGTGCAAGGATTCTTCAATATACGCAAAGCAATGTGATACACCATATTAACAAACTGAAGAATAAAAACCATATGATCATCTCAATAGATGCAGAAAAAGCTTTCGACCAACTTCAACACACATTTATGATAAAAACTCTCCAGAAAATGGGCATAGGGGGAACCTACCTCAACATAATAAAGGCCATATATGAGAAACTCACAGCAAACATCATTCTCAATGGTGAAAAACTGAAAGTATTTCCCCTATGATCAGGAACAAGGCAAGGATATCCACTCTCATCACTATCATTCAACCCAGTTTTGGAAGTCCTAGCCACAGCAATTGGAGAAGAAAAAGAAATAAAAGGGATAAAAATTGGAAAAGGAGAAGTGAAAATGTCACTGTGCAAATAACATGATACTATACATGGAGAATCCTAAAGATGCAACCAGAAAACTCTAGAGCTAATCAATGAATTTGGTAAAGTTGCAGGACACAAAATTAATGCACAGAAATTTCTTACATTCCTATATACTAATGATGAAAAATCTGAAAGAGAAATTCAGAAAACACTCCCATTTACCATTGCAACAAGAAGGATAAAATATTTAGGAATATACCTATCTAGGGAGAAAAAAGACCTGTATACTGAAAACTATAAGACACTGATGAAAGAAATCAAAGATGATACAAACAGATGGAGAGATATACCATGTTCTTAGATTGGAAGAATCAATATTGTGAAATGATTATACTACCTAAATCAATCTACAGATTCAGTGTAATCCCTATGAAATTACCAGTGGAATCTTTTACAGAACTAGAACAAAAAATCTTAAAATTTGTAGAGAGACAAAAAAAGATCCCAAATGGCCAAAGAGGTCTTGAGGGACAAAAATGGAGCTGGAGGAATCAGACTCTCTGACTTCAGACTATACTACAAAGCTACAGTAATCAAGACAATATGGTACTGGCACAAAAACAGAAATATAGGTCAGTGGAATAGCATAGGAAGCCCAGAGATAAACCCACGCACCTATGGTCAACTAATCTATGATAAAGGAGGCAAGGATAAACAAAAGAGAAATGTCAGTCTCTTCAATAAGTGGTGCTGAGAAAACTGGACAGCTACATGTAAAAGAATGAAATTAGAACACTCCCTAATACCATATACAAAAATAAACTCAAAACGGATTAGAGACCTAAATGTAAGACCAGGCACTATAAAACTCTTAGAAGAAAACATAGGAAGAACACTCTTTGACATATATCACAGCAAGATCTTTTTTGATCCACTTCCTAGAGTAATGGAAATAAAAACAAAAATAAACAAATGGGACCTAATGCAACTTAAAAGCTTTTGCAAAGCAAAGGAAACTACAAACAAGATGAAAAGACAACCCTCAGAATGGGAGAAAATATTTGCAAATGAATCAATGGACAAAGGATTAACCTCCAAAATATATAAATAGCTCATGAAGCTCAATATTAAAAAAACAAACAACCCAATCCAAAAGTGGGCAGAAGACCTAAATAGACATTTCTCCAAAGAAGACATACAGATGGCCAAGAATCACATGAAAACTGCTCAACATCACTAATTATTAGAGAACTGCAAATCAAAACTACAATGAGGTATCACCTCACACCAGTTAGAATGGGTTTCATCAGAAAATCTACAAACAACCAATGCTGGAAAATGTGTGGAGAAAAGGGAATACTTTGCATTGTTGGTGGGAATGTAAGTTCTCCCTCTGGAGAACAGTATGGAGGTTCTTTAAAAAACTAAAAACAAAATTACTATATTACCCAGCCATCTCACTACTGGGCATATACCTAGAGAAAACCATAATTCAAAAAGACACATGCACACCAATGTTCATTGCAGCACTATTTACAATAGCCAGGACATGGAAGCAACCTAAATGCCCATCGACAGATGAATCAAAAAAGAAGATGTGGTATATATATACAATGGAATATTACTCAGCCATAAAAAGGAACGAAATTGGATCTTTTGTAGGGACGTGGATGGATCTAGAGACTGTCATACAGAGTGAAGTAAGCCAGAAAGAGAAAAACAAATATCGTATATTAACGCATATATGTGGAACCTTGAAAAATGGTACAGATGAACTGGTTTGCAGGGCAGAAATTGAGACACAGATGTAGAGAACAAACATATGGACACCAAGGGGAAAAAGTGGTGGGGGATGGAGGTGGTGTGATGAATTGGAAGATTGGGACTGACATGTATATACTAATATGTATAAAATGGATAACTAGTAAGAACCTGCTGTATGAAAAAATAAAATTCAAAAGAAAAAAAAGGAGTAGTCACTAAAGATAGGGACAGGCAGGGTCTGTTGATCTACTAGTGGTACTCTCTACCCTATATGCTTACCTAAAACATAGCAATCAGCTACAAGATGAAAACCATTAACACCTTGGCCGATAGCACTTTAAAATCCTGACAGTGAAGACATGTCATCATCTGTAAAATGATGTACTTAGTGAAACATTACAGTAATAATTTGTAATATATATATTTAATTTGAGAAAAGAATCTTCAAAATAATAAACTACTGATTTTGTATTTGAGGTGTACTTTACTCTTCCCACGCAGTGTAGTATCTCAGCATCCATTATGTTGTGCTCTTTAGTCAACTGGCAAATGGGATCACCATCACTAACCCAGATGTAGACATTTTGGATCCTCACTTTTGGTAGTAATATTTCTTTCTATCCTAGAATTCTATTATTAATAACAAGGTTATACTAAGTAAAGCCATCCAGAAAGATACTAGTAGGCTCAAATTATAAGAAAGTTTTACAAAAGTTAAAATGACAAACTAAAATGTAAAGTTAGGTTTAAGTTTGTTTAGAATTGTTGAAAAACAGTCACTTTTCTAAGTCTAAAAGATTGCTACAATAAGCAAAATGAGTGAGGTTTATTTGGAGGTCTAGATTAGTTCTTAAGTGTTACAATTTGATGTTATTGTTAAGTGTTCTGTAAGAAGTTATAATATATATATATATATAATATGATATGTATATATATGTATATGTGTTTTATGATTCCATATTCTCTATTATGATTTCTTCACTTTTATGGCAAGTATTTTCCAATTAAATGACTCTCCAGTTTTACAATAAAGTCAGTAGGAAAAAGCACTCAATTTACTGCAATGTCATTATTCCATAAAAGGTTTCTTCTTTTTTTTTTTAGTCTTTGTTAGAGTGTAGTTGATTTACAATGTTGTGTTACTTTCAGGTGTACAGCAAAGTGAATCAGTTACACATATACATATATACACTCTTTTTTAGATTCTTTTCCCATATAGGTCATTGCAGAGTATTGAGTTGAATGCCCTGTGCTATACAGCAGGTGCTTATTAGTTATCCATTTCATATATAGTAGTGTGTATGTGTCAATCCCAATCTCCCAATTTATCCTTCCTCTCTTCTCCCCTTTGTAGCCATGTTTGTTTTCTACATCTGTGACTCTATTTCTGTTTTGTAAATAAGTTCATTTGTACGATTTTTTTTTAGATTACATATATAAGCAATATGGTATTTGTCTTTCTCTATCTGACTTACTTCACTCAGTATGACAATCTCTAGGTCCATCCATGTTGCTGAAAATGACATTATTTTATTCTTTTTGATACTTGAGAAATATTCCATTGTACATATGTACCACATCTTCTTTATCCATTTATCTGTTGATAGACATTTAGGTTGCTTCTGTGTCCTAGCTATTGTAAATAGTGCTGCAATGACTATTGAGGTGCATTTGTCTGTTCAAATTATGGTTTTCTCTGGATATGTGTCCAGGAGTGGGATTGCTGGATCATATGGTAGCTCTATGTTTAGCTTTATAAGGAACCTCCATACTGTTATCCACAGTAGCAGTACCAATTTACATTCCCACCAACTGTGTAGGAGGGTTCCCTTATCTCCACACCTTCCATGAAAGGTTTCTTCTAAATAGCCTAAAAGGTATAGGATTGATCTATGTGAGTTCTAGGATTCTAGTTCTATAGGCTTTTAAGATTCTAGCTCTAGGATTCCACATTTTCATTATCTAGAGGTATTCCTAGATTTATGAAAGCACAAGAACTTAATCATATCTAATCTGAAATATGTATGTATTTTACTTGGATAAAACTGAGGAGGAAACAAGAGAAGTTGACTGTTTCAGTAACTCTTAGTGAGAATACCACTGTGATAGCTAGTCTCTGATGATGGTCACACTGATGAACCACACCTCCTGGTATGCAAATCTATGCATGATCCCCTCCCCTTGAATCTAGGCTGATCCTATGACCCATCAGGCTCACCCTATGACTGACCAATAGAACACAGTAAAAGTGATGCTGCATGACATCGGAGGCCAGTACCTAAAAAGTCTTGCAGCTTCTACTAGGGTCTCTTTGGAACATTTGTTTTAATGGAAGATACTTGCCATGTGAGAAGAGTGACTACCCTAAGACTTCCATGCTCTGAGGAAGCTAAGATGGCCATGTGAGAGGCCACATGGTGGGAGAGAGGCTGAACAGCCTGAGCTGTTCCAGCCATCCCAGACCAAATGCCAAATGTGCAAGTGAAGAAGCCATCTGGGATATCCAGCCCAGTCGAGCTTTCATATAACTCCAGCCCAGCCACCATCTGACTGCAAACAGATGGTGAAATTCCAAATGAGCACTGATCATCAGAACAAAAAAAGAAATTAAAACCACAGAAATTTATTGCCCCACAGTTCTGGAAGCTAGAAGTCCAAAATCAATGTGTCAGCAGGGTCAGGCTCTCTCTGAAAGCTCTAAGAGAGGATCCTTCCGTACGTCTTCCTAGTTTCTGGTGGTTGCTGGCAATCCTTGGCATTCCTTGACTTGTTGATACATTGCTCCAATCTCTGCTCCTATCTTCACATGTTGTTTCCCTCTCTATGTATTTGTGTCCAAATTCCCCTCTTCTTACAAGGACATCAGTCATTGAATTAGGGCACACCTTAATCCAGTGTGACCTCATTTTAGCTTGATTACATCTGCAAGGACCCTATTTTCAAATAAGATCATATTCACATTCCTACTGGTGGATAGGACTTCAACTTATCTTTTGGGGAACACAATTCAACCCATAGCACCGTCCAATGCCTTCCTTGCTCAAAGTCACTATAATGGCCTCACACACTTTTCTTCCACACTCTATGTGAATTCACCTCACACTGCTCACTATGCTTCCCTGTCTTACAGGGCATGCTCTCTCCTCAGGGCCCTTTAATCTTCTATGATCCTTTTGCCTGGTACCCTCTTTCCTGAGACACCTCCTCTCCACCCTCCATCCCCTTTCAGATCTTAATCACTTCCTCGGTAAGGCCTTCCTTGACCACATTATTTAAAATTCTCTTACTACCCCTCACCATCTGACACTCTCATCCCTCTTCTTGGCACCATTCTTCTTCTCTGATAAGGCTATAGCTCTTACCATCCCCATTTCACAGTAAGATGAAGTATCTTGCTCAACATCATGGAACTAACTAAGAGAAGGAAATAGAGAAGCTGACTCCTTACAAACTTACTCCAGAACTTGTTCTCTTAGTGTTCTATGAAGTCTCTTAATGACTATTTTCTATATTTAATTCATTACCCACCTGGCTAGGATGTAAAAGGCCCAGGCTTAGTGGCAATCAATATATTTCCAATGAAGGATAAATTGTACCTTGCCTCATTTAAACAAATTTTTTTCAACATTCATAAAAGTCTGGTTTTCCATTTAAGACACAGGGTGGAAATTCTGAGCATGAAGGTATAAACTAATATTTTTATTTTCTTGACTAGTGATCCAGAGGCTGACTGAGCAATAAATCAAGGAGAGTTTATATTTTATTGAGTTCCCATCATGTCTATAATACTGGGGGTCCTGGTGCCTAAAGAATAGCATGGACCCATAGTTAAATGATTTATTTCAGCGAACAATTTTGTTTATACAAATCAATCAAGAATAATTGTCAATGGTGCCATTTCTAAACAAAGGCTTATTTATTGGTATGATGTCACATAGACACAATTGTTTATTTGCATTATGTCACATGAACACATATACATTTGTTTATGTGCCTGATGTCAGACCAAGAAAAGGGTCACCCATGGCTGAAGACATTTCTGGGAATTACCCAAATGCCAGTCACTGCAGAAAGTGCTTTTGATGTATTGCTAATTAACTTTCCATAACTACACTGAGGAAGGTATTTTATCTCTGCTTTCCAGATGAAGAAACTGAGTATCTGGGAGATTCAATAATCCGGTCCAAAGTTACCCAGAAAGTCAGGATATGAAAATAGATCTATAAAACCTCAAAGCAATACTATACAAAGACTGCAGTATATTTTTAAATTTGCAGTGAAAAATATGCACAGGAGCAAGCAAGAATATATTCACATTAGCTAGCTGTACACTCTACTTCCCATTTAATAATGCCTACAATAGTAACCATGTTACTATCACACACAGTGTTTATTAGCCTCAGGATGCTTCTATCTTGGGCAGTTCTCAAAAGGCACACAAAATCTTCTGTTTATTATTTTCTGTATTTCATGAAAACTATATTTTAGTTATTTTGCAATTTGCCTCAGATTGTGAAGACAATCTTTCTATCAGTTGCAATACAGTAATATTTTTCAGGAAGACACTAGCCATCTTGCTTGATTTGAGAGCACCAGGTCTTTTGCTAAGCCACTTGTGAAATGTCCTTCCCTGACTCAGGTTTACAAGTTGATGTGGCCACAACTGACTGGTGCAGGTGGTTAACGCATCAGATTTGTATTGATTCTGATTAGCAGCAATGAAGATCATTTAATTTATAATACCTGTGTCCCAAATACCTGAGGGTGCATTTCTTTAGAGACTAGAGGTTTTATGTACTCATCATATGTCTCAAAAAAGTCATAACTTTGATATATGAATAAACTAATCAAGATACATTAACAGGTTTGAATTTTGCTGGGCACTTTTTCATATAAATATTTTAAAATAGCTTTTCTTTTGCTGAAGGAAGAGAAAATAAACCTCTTCAAAGACCAGAGAGAGCGAGGATTTGAACCCTGGCTCCAAAATCCATATTCTTGAATGTTACATTACAGTGTTTTTGCATTCCTAGTAGTTAGCTACTACTCTTAACTAGATCTTCATATTCTGTTCTTATTTGCAATCTTTGCCTTTTCCCCAGAGAAAGACATACATGAGTGCTTTGAGAGCATTTATCTCATCATGTTCTCAGACTCTTAATAAGTTCTTCATTTATTTGTTCAATAAACACTTCTGAGAATGTGGCATACTCCTGGGTAGATTCTGAGGATATAAAACGGATTGGACATTGACCTTTGCCTAAAAAAAATCACATAATCCACAGGCAGATAAGACAGACAAATACTGTTGACACAGGGTGAAATTGTGCTTTGGTGCTAAGGAAGCACACAGGAGATTTATGAACTGCAGAGTAAGTGAAGAAGAAGTCAGGATTCAGGATAAGGGATCATCTGAGCTGAGTATGAAATACCATAGTTTTATGGATGAAAATACTTTATAAAGGCTACCCAAGCACAGGAGAAATTTATGAAAAAACAGCTCCAGAATTTAAAAATTTGGCATATGTATGGACTGATCCATAATTGAGAGTTTGCAGGGCATCTGAGGTAAAAATGTAGGAGATCTAGTGTGCTGGTCATGAAATGAGAAAAGTGGTAGAATGACTGAACCATCAAGGCCACTAGAGAATGAAGTGGGCAGAAAGGGAGAAAGGAGAGGGCCTGAGGGACCGGATGTCTCTAGAAACAGAACAAAACAAAAAAAAAACATGTGTACTTGTACTTGTGAGTAAAGCACTGAGAAGTCTTGAAAAGACTGTAGATTGGTACTTTGTGATTTTAGATTTCTAGAACTGTAGAAGTGATGGCAACTTTTCTAGTGGAGAAAGATTATGACATTACCAAATATACTTCTCTTGGTTCATTCTGTTAGTTGGCAAAAGGCTGAGTGCTCTTCAGAGAAAGGTACATGAAATCCATGTTTCCTACAAGGATATCCTAAAAAGTGGCATCTGTGATCAATTGACAAGTGCAATTTCTGCTGATTCCAGGTTTTTGATACAGAACTGTATATTAGTAACCTTCTCTAGAAGTACTGAACAGATAAAAATCCATCTATGAAATATGTTAATCAATAATGTAATTTGTTCTTTCACTCACCAGATGGAAAGTACAGTAGAGTATATCATTTTCAGATGTATTAGATATTTTTATTTGTTTTATTTTTCTTTTCTTGAAGGGTATTCTGACACATACTTTAAAGACATCATCTCTCAGGTTTTGGCCTGTTGAGTCAGGCCCTAACATCCGTAAGGACAAAGCTTGCGCAAGACATAGTCCCCTCTTGAGACTGCTCTGAGGAGAATCAGAATGTGAGAGCTTTGTCAAACAGTTGCTGAAAGGCAAACAGTTGATCTACAACAACATTTTTCTTTTGTTGTTGTTGTTAATTTTCCTTCTTTCTTCCTTTCTTTCTTTCTTTCTTTCTTTCTTTCTTTCTTTCTTTCTTTCTTTCTTTCTTTCTTTCTTTCTTTCTTTCTTTCTCTCCCTCCAGCTGCATTGAGTCTTCGTTGCTGCACGCAGGCTTTCTCTAGTTGCAGTGAGTGGGGACTACTCTCTGTTGTAGTGCACAGACCTCTCATTGTGGTGGCTTCTCTTGTTGCAGAGCACAGGCTCTAGGCACGTGGGCTTCAGTAGTTGTGGCTTGTGGGCTCTAGAGCGTAGGCTCACTAGTTGTGGCACACAGGCTTAGTTGCTCCATGGCATGTTGGATCTTCCTGGCCCAGGGCTCGAACCTGTGTCCCCTGCATTGGCAGGCAGACTCTTAATCACTGTGTCACCAGGTAAGTCCTACACCAACATTTTTAATACAAAGCAATTTTCTCTGAGACACCAGATTTGGGTGAAAATCAACTCATTGGAAACTCATGTAATAATTGCATTGGGAGTAAGTTCAAGTAAAATACTGATTATGAAATAAGAGACCAAGCTGTATCATAGGAAATATGAAACCAGTTCTTAGTTGCAACAAAAAGAATAAAATACCTAGGAATAAAACCTACCTAAGGAGGCAAAAGACCTGTGTGTAGAAAACTATAAGATACTGATGAAAGAAATCAAAGACAACACAGACAGATGGAGAGATATACTGCATTCTTGGATTGGAAGAATCAATATTTTGAAATGACTATACTATGTAAAGCAATCTACAATCTACTACTTAATGCAATCCCTATCAAATTACCAATGGCATTTTTTACAGAACTAGAACAAAAAATCTTAAAATTTGTACGGAGACAAAAAAGACACCGAATAGCCAAAGAGGTCTTGAGGGAAAAAAACGGAGCTGGAGGAATCAGACTCCCTGACTTCAGACTGTACTACAAAGCTACAGTAATCAAGACAATATGGTACTGGCACAAAAACAGAAATATAGATCAATGGAACAGGATAGGAAGCCCAGAGATAAACCCATGCACCTGTGGTCAACTAATCTATGACAAAGGAGGCAAGGATATACAATGGAGAAAAGACAGTCTCTTCAATAAGTGGTGCTGGGAAAACTGGACAGCTACATGTAAAATAATTAAATTAGAATACTCCCTAACACCATACACAAAAATAAATTCAAAATGATTAAAGACCTAAATGTAAGGCCAGACACTATAAAATTCTTAGAGGAAAACATAGGCAGAACACCCTTTGACATATATCACAGCAACATCTTTTTTGACCCACCTTCTAGAGTAATGGAAATAAAAATAAAAATAAATAAAGAAATGGGACCTAATGAAACTTCAAAGCTTTTGCACAACAAAGGAAACCATAAACAAGACGAAAAGCAATCCTCAGAATGGGAGAAAATATTTGCAAATGAAGCAACTGACAAAGGCTTAATCTCCAAAATATACAAACAGCTCATGCAACTCAATATCAAAAGAACAAACAACACAGTCAAAAACTGGGCAGAAGACCTAAACAGACATTTCTCCAAAGAAGACATACAGATTGCCAACAAACACATTAAAAGATTCTCAACATCACTAATTACTAGAGAAATGCTAATCAAAACTACAATGAGGTATCACCACACACTGATCAGAATGGCCATCATCAAAAAAAAAAATCTACAAATAATAAATGATGGAGAGGGTGTGGAGAAAAGGGACCCCTCTTGCACTGTTGGTGGGAATGTAAATTGATACAGCCACTATGGAAAACTGTATGGAATTTCCTTAAAAAACTAAAAATACAACTACCATATGACCCAACAATCCTGCTACTGGGCATATACCCAGAGAATAACATAATTCAAAAAAACAGTTGCATTTGGAAGTATATAGCAGCACTATTTACAATAGCCAGGACATGGAAGCAACCTTAATGTCCATTGACAGATGAATGGATAAAGAAGATATGATACATATATACAGTGGAATATACTCAGCCATAAAAAGGAACAAAATTGGGTCATGTGGATGGACCTAGAGAGTGTCGTACAGGGTGATGTAAGTCAGAAAGAGAAAACAAATATCGTATATTAACGCATATATGTGGAATCTAGAAAAATTGTATAGATGACCTTTTTGCAAAGCAGAAGTAGAGACACAGATGTAGAGATCACACATATGGATACCAAGGCGGAAAAGGGGGTGAGTGGGATGAATTAGGAAATTGCGATTGACATATATACACTACAGATACCATGTATGAAATAGATAACAAATGAGAACATATGTATAGCTCAGGGAAATCTACTCAATGCTCTGTGGTGACGTAAATGGGAAGGAAATCCAAAAACAGGGGATATATGTGTACATATAGCTGATTCACTTTGCTGTACAGTAGAAAGTAACACAACATTGTAAAGGAACTATATTCCAATAAAAGTTAATTAACAAAAAGAAACTAGTTCTTGGTACATTGTAAGAGTAACCCCAAAGCCTGTGTTACACAGGCCCTTTTCCAGGGATGGTTTTTCCACCACTTTATCCTGGAGGTAGAGAAATATTGCTTGGAGGAGGAAGTCCCATTCAACATTCTTTTGCTGCTCAACAGTGCTCTGGGTCACCCTCCATTCATGGACAACTTTCATTCCAATATCAAAATAGTGCATCTGCCACAAAATACTATGTTGCTCATCCAACCTATGGGCCAGGGAGTTATTATAGCTACTTTCAAGAAGTATTATTTATGTCACACTTTTTGTCAAGCAGTAAAGGTGAGTGACAAATGAGGAGCAACATTGCAAAAATTTTGTAAGGACTGTAACATCTATGAGGCCATAGAAAACATTGACTTTGCTTGGTATGAGGTTACGGCTGTCACCATGAATTCGGCTTGGAAGAACCTTTGCCTGCAGTTTGTTCATGATTTTTGTGGATTTGAGAAGGTGGATGAGGAGTCCAAAGAGGTCTTCTGCAACGTAGTGATCCTCAGCGAGAAGATGGAGCAAGATCTGCAAGAGGACGACTTCATTGAACTCCCTGCCGCGTAACACGAGGAGCTTACTAATGAAGACCTGATGGAATTGGAGGCCCAGAGAAAGGACAAAGAGAGACAAGAGGAAGAAGTAACAGAAGAACTGAAGAGATTCATGATGCAGGAAATGGCAAGGGGATTTTCTTTATTTGAGGAGGCACTGTTAGTTTTTGAGGCACAGGACCCAAATGTAGAACAGTATATGAAGCTTACAGAGCTACTACCCAGATATCACTGGATCATTTTTTCAAGAGGGTAGATAGAATCGAATCCAGTAAGGAACTAGAATCTGTGCCTTCAATGTCAGGCATGGTGAAATTGCACCTTGCCCTCCATCTCCTATTGTTAATAATCCTTCAGCTCTACCATTTCCCACCTCCTCTCTCTCCTCCAGTCAGTAGCTCTTCTTTCTTGTTCACTTGATGCCAGCCCCTGTATGTCAGCTGTTGTACTGTACTACCGTACTTCTCAAGATATTGTACTGTAAGATTAAAAATGTTTTCTTTATTTTTTGGTATTTGTTTTTTATGTATTATTTATGAGAAAAGTATTATGAACCTATTACAGTACAGTACTATACAGCCGATTGTGTTGGTTGGGTACCTACACTAACTTTGTTGGACTTACGAACAAATTGGACTTACGAACATGCTCTCAGAACTCATTCATATGTAGGGGACTTACTGTATGTATATATATGTATAAGTATATATATGGATATGGATATATGGATAATATAAGAAAAGAAGGAAATCCTGCCATTTGCAGGAATTCCTAAGAAAAGAAGGAAATCCTGTCATTTGCAACAACATGGATGGATCTTGAGCACCCTATGCTAAATGAAATAAACCAGACAGATAGACAAATACTGTTTCACCTCACTTATACATAAAATCTAAAAAAAAAAAACAAAAAAACTCATAGAAAAAGAGATATATTTGTTCTTACCAAAGGCTGGGGTAATTGAATGAAGGTAGTTGAGAGGTAAAAACTTCCAGTTGTAAGATAAATTAAAATTAGGGATGTAAAGTACAACATGATGACTATAGTTAACGCTGCTGTATGGTATATTTGAAAGTTGCTAAGAGTAAACCCTAAAAGTTCTTAACACAAGGGGAAAAAATTTGTAACTATATAAGGAGATGGATGTTTACTAAACGTACTGTGGTAATCATTTTGCAATATTTATAATTCAGGTCATTATGTTGTACACCTTAAACTTTTACTGTGCTATATGTAATAATATCTCAATAAAACTAAAGAAAAAGAAAAGAAAACCCTATAGCCTCAGCAAATTATGAACACATTGGTTAGTTAAACACTTTTTTCTAACTTCATGCCAGTTTTTTTTTTTCACAAATTGTTAAGTTTTGGCCAATATTCCACACAAGGAGCAGGTGGGCTCTTCCAACAATTGGTGATTGTGACACACTCCATCATATTTTGAGAAATTCAGAGGTGTAGCAGAAGATTGACAATTCTTCAGCTGGTATCTACTTAGCCTTTGACTGTGGACAGAAACTGATCATGTATGAATTTACCTAGATTCATTGTTATTAATGTACAGACAGAATATCAAAATTTTTTAATTTAATTTTTATTTTATATTGAATTATAGTTTATTTACAATGTCATTTAGTTTGTAAAGTGATTCAGTTATACATATACATATAACCATTCTTTTTTAGATTCTTTTCCCATATAGGTTATTACAAAATATTGAGTAGATTTCCCAGTGCTATACAGTAGGTCCTTGTTGATTATTTTATATATAGTAGTGTGTATATGTTAACCCCAAACTCCTACTTTATCCCTCCCCCAACCTTTCCCCTTTGGTAACCATAAGTTTGTTTTCAAAGTCTGTGAGTCTATTTCTGTTTTGTAAATAAGTTCATTTGTATCATTTTTTTAGACTGAGATATGTAAAATGGTGATGGGTTTTGGCCTCCTTCTCTTTGCCTTGTACTTTAATGATTTGAAGGCAATACTTAAGAAGTAGGAACTATGGCCATGTACTATCAAATATAAAGAGCTAAACATTCTTCTCTATTTCACTGTTTTCAGATGGATAATCAAGTGATCTTGTACCACAATCTGTCATTTCAATTCTCATCAGGTTTGTTCTGATCAACTAGACAAATGTCTCCTTCATTGTACCTGTAGTTATATGCTGGCTCAAAGACAATGACCATCCTAGGTAGCTAAGAATAGTGATAAAAAGAGTAGTTGTTGGAGGAGGTCATCGACAGGACATGATCATCAGGTTGACCAGCAAACTGGATCCAGGCAATGAGTCTCCTCCCTCCCTTTCCGCCCTTGGGATGTGTGTTCCACTTGCCTTCCCCACACTAGAAGCTGCCCCAAGGACACAGTTCAGAGAGTAAAGTGTTGTTGAGGCTATCTGAACAGTATAGGTGACTGAACCTAGCTAAGGCTTCTATACAAACTTTAAGATTCTGGTGCACATGTGCGGGAATCTACTCAGCCGCCCAAGACACCCTCCTAAGTAAGTTCCCTTGGTTGTTAAACCTGCTACCTACCAACCTGGAGTGGACTGCATCTTTCTTTAAAGTCTCCTTGCCCTCTGTGTACAAGTACAAAGGCCAATTTACAAACAGTAGTTGGGTTTCCACGTGATTCTCATAAAAAAAGAGTGAGACAAAATCAATTATTCTAAGACCAAAATAATCATTTTTGACAGGTGGACTCTAATATTTAATTAGCAAGTATCTGTCAATTCTCCACATGGAATCAAATCATTCCATATTCCTGGGTTACGTTTTTCTCACTAATCTTTATCTGATTTTTATAAGAAGCTAAATTGTTTTAAATTAGCTAACCTGTATTTCACTGAAACTTTTTAGCTACCACAGACAGTTGGCAATGGTTCATTTGAAAATAGTTCAAAATAAAAAGGTATAGTTGTGCTCTATAGAATTGGACTTTGGGAACTCAGTCACCCATGGGCATAAAAGTTCAAGTGGACCAAGAACTTTTTCTGCATAAAACCTGTAGCCAGTACTTCAGACCACCTTAATATCAATATTAGGGGCATGGCACTAATCTTTATTTTAACTATTCTACCCTTCCTTTGACCCATTTATCTACTTATTGTATGTAGTTGCAAGTTGTCAGTTTTTTCAAGCCATGACCTCAAACACTTTTTGTACAAAGTGGGTAATAATAAAAATGATAATAATAATAAGAGCTACTAACAACAACAATAAATTTATAGCTTAGACTTTTGGAAGAGGCCCCCAGAGCTTACCCAGTTTAATAGCTGAGATCCAGGATAGGCAACTTAACTTTGTGGCAGGCTCAGGTGAAAATCTATGATTTTGATTCTCTGATTCTCTGTTTAATACTCTCTCCACTAACCCAGGTGTCTCTGATTTTTCAGGGCAATGGTTCCTGCTATCATCTCAAAAGCTAGAACCCTTCTATCCTCTGCCAGAATATCACTGGAAACCATGAAAGTAGGGATTCCCTTTCTCTCTACCTGAAACTTTCACAAACCTGAAAATTTTCTAAACAAAAATTCCTGTTTGACATTATTCAGATAAATGCCAAAGTCCACATTTGGATTTTCAAGACAATATTGGTAAAAATATTTTATAATGCAGTGAAATGTTCACACCTTATTCAGTGTTTGCAGCTGCACTTACATAGACATTAGGAATCTCGGAGTTGTTTTAAGTATTCGTAGCTGGCAAGAGACAACAGGGGGAATCCAAAATTGAAGGATTAACTCTATCTAAGAGGCCATTATCAAAAGGAAACTCCTCTTATTCTTTGATAAAGACTTCCAAAGTGGACAACAGCCAAGAAAGCTTTTTTTTTCCCCCACCTCCTATCAAAGATTGCATCCCTCATTTTAAAAGTCTAATGACGCTGGCCTTTTTCTGGATCCATCTGTGCTATATCTGGACTCTCTGCCAAAGAGACTCAGGGTCTGGTTTTGTTCAATTGTACTTTGCTCTGTGCTCTCTTTTTATATATCCTTTAAATGGTTATTTTGACCATAGTTCTCATCGAACAAAAGATGTCTATCTTTTATCATTTGGAGATATTGAAAGGAATGTTTCTTCTCTCCCTGCCTCTCAAAGCATTTACAGTCATTATACAACGAGAAGAGAAATTCCACAGAGACCAACTACCATAAACATGTGCAGGTTAAGGATATGTGAACATATTTTATATTTAATATATTTAGTTTCAATATCTGAAAGGGCTCAAGTAAATTTATGATGTTCTATTGCAAGCTATGTGATTTTTATAGACTCCAGGGGAAATATATTCTAACTCTTGCTTCTTCATATCAAATGTATATTGAACAAAAGATAGTTTGCCTTCTAAAGGCACCTAGTCAGACTGAAAGTCTAAGTATTTAAGCTCTTTTTGAAGTATATTTTGATGTTTGAAAATGCATTCTTTTTGCATAGGTCATTTCTGTCACAAGGGCAAACATAGATAGAAATACCATCCATAGTTTTAATATCAGTCCTAAAGTATAATTATTATGCGATTTGAAAATGCAGCCTGTCATGACCTGGAGCTTAGGAATGGTGAAATGAGTGACCCTGGAGCTGGTGTAGTCAATTGTGCTCACATGACCTCATCCTAGGACAGGGGTGGAGATGGCAATGCTGAAGGCAAGGGGAGGAGGTAAGCAGAAGACCACACAGATGCAGTCCCTGCTGACCGTGGTTGATCAGAAGCATTGAGCATATTGCAAGGATGTTAAGAGAGCTGTCTCTGGTCAACCTGTGTGGGTTTGGACCCCAGCTCCAGAAGTGTACAGATGTGTTTTCTTAAGCAAGTTCTTTAACCTCTCCAGGCGTCAGTAGCTTAATCTGTAAAGTAGGAAAACAACAGTTTTCACTTCATAGCATTGTTGAGATTTAATAAGATGATGTACATAAAGTGCTTATTCAAAGACATCCCTATAAAATAATGGTTAATAATGCAGACTCTAACCTCAGTGTAAGGTTTAAACATAAACACATCACATACTTTCTGTTTCTCTTTTAGTCTCAGTTTCCTCTTTGGGAATATGGAGGTAATAAATACTAGGAGCATTGTTGTGAGGATTACATTAGTTAATTCATATGCTTATAGAAGTGCCTAATGCATGATAAATGCTCAAATATATTAGCTGTTATTATTAGAGTTCCTAAAAATGTTACTTGGAAAGCATCCAGGGCCAAATAAACAGTGTTTACTTTCAATTGTTTGCTTATCTAGTTCCCACAGCAAAAGGAGAGAGAAATATTCCCCCCTTATTTCTCTTCTATTCTAAACCCATTTGTTTTTCTCCCAGAAGAAAGGAGGTGTACTTGTTTGGCTGTGGAAAATGGGGAGGGGTGCACATTAGGTTTGCATCCTGACTCATCCTGCCCCATATGTCTATCAATACCTCCAGGATGGGGTGTGCATTGCCCTGCAAGCTGTGAAATCAGATGGCTTCAGGCACATGCTTTTTCCTGAGTGGAATCATGAAGGACTCTCCTTTGCCTGGTCTGAATTTAAGAGGTCTTAAGAGTTTCATCTTTATTCATGGACTCAACAGGTGTGGCCTCCACTGCTAGTGAGCAGTCATCTGTGGCTCGGCACTTGACAAAGGTGATTTTACTGTATGATGAATCTCATTGAATGTTACAGCTAAGAACTCTATTGTCTGTCAGTGGATAGGGTTTGAGGTACAGCCATGTGTACCAGTCCTGAGATGAAACAATGCTGGATTGTATGTTATCAGTTTCATAAAGCATACGCTTGCTGTCAATAATGTTTATTCTTGGGCTTCCCTGGTGGCGCAGTGGTTGAGAGTCCGCCTGCCGATGCAGGGGACATGGGTTTCTGCCCCGGTCCAGGAAGATCCGACATGCCGCGGAGCGGCTGGGCCCGTGAGCCATGGCCGCTCAGCCTGCGCATCCGGAGCCTGTGCTCCGCAGCGGGAGAGGCCACAGCAGTGAGAGGCCCACGTACCGCAAAAAAAAAAAAAAAAAGTTCATTCTTTAAAAAATACATATGTTTGACAATACGGTTCTTTGAGTTGTGGCATATTAAGCCCTTGAACTCACAGATTCAGTTTTATCAACATGATGATCATCTTACACGAATGTTAGCCTTTCTCACTCATCACCCAAGGACATCCTGAAACAGCAAGTCTGAATATGTGTAAGGAGGGACTGAGGTGGATCAAATCAGGAGAGAGGGAGGGGTGCAGAAAGTGGCGTGGAGCTAGATTTAGGTAGAAAATAATTTCCTAAAAAACTTTTACTCTTATTGAGGTTCGTAATCCATAAAATTTGACCTTATTTCCAGAGAAAAAGGATCCGTGATCTTGTGAATTTGAGTGTCTGTAAATTTTTTCCCAAGCTTCTCAGCAGCAAAACTTGTTCTTTGGCCAATTGTAACTGCTATTTTGCCACGGTAAGAGAATTTTCCATGTATCTACTTTACTGCATGTCTTTCCAGGGTAGGAATGCAGCACAAGACTCTACATTAACTGAGAAATCAGATGGTAAAAGAATCACTTTGGCCATTCTCTGTGTGAACATTTTTTGATGATAAAATAAGTAATTCCATATGTAAATGAATTGTTAGTATTCAATTCCTATTTCTCTTGTAATGTCCTTGGTCTTTTGTCTTTTGAATCAATTAGGTCAGTTGCAAGAGAATAAAAAAAGAAAAAGAAAGAAAGAGAAACAGACCACAGTTTAAGTCAAAACACGATAATACTGTCCCCTCAACATATGGTGTTTACAGATCTTAAAAACAGAATCAGGAGGAATGTTTCAGATTAGAAGGGATTTTTCCACATCAGGAGTGGTTTTAATTTGTAAGCTTTTTAAATTTTTGGTCTTGGAGTAGTTCTTACTACAGTCAATAAACTGGTTAGTGAAATGAAGGTAAAATATTATAATTATTTCATTAAATAAGATTTGTATGTCCCCATTAGAGACAAATAATTGTTTACATGTAATAATTGCATAAAACAATTGTTTGGCTATGGAAAATAATTCAAATAATTGCATATAATTGTTTTTTATTTCATAAGTACATAAATATTCTCCATATATATATTCTCCATATATATATTCCACACCTCTTTTAAGACACAATGTGATGTGAGAAGTTGTGAAATAGAGCCAGCTAGAAAATATTTGCTCTGAGCCACAGCAACATGGCTTTTTTTTTTTAACATCTTTATTGGAGTATAATTGCTTTACACTGGTGTGTTAGTTTCTGCTTTTTAAAAAGAGAAACAGTTATACATATATATATGTCCCCATATCTCTTCCCTCTTGCATCTCCCTCCCTCCACCATCCCTATCCCATCCTTCTAGGTGGTCACAAAGAACCAAGCTGATCTCCCTGTGCTATGTGGCTGCTTCCCACTAGCTATCTATTTTGCATTGGGTAGTGTATATATGTCCATGCCACTCTCTCACTTTGTCCCAGTTTACTCTTCCCCCTCCCCATATCCTCAAGTCCATTCTCTAGTAGGTTTGTGTCTTTATTCCTGTCTTGCACCTAGGTTCTTCATGAACTTTTTTTTTTTAGATTCCATATATATGTGTTAGCATATGGAATTCGTTTCTCTCTTTCTGACTTACTTCACTCTGTATGACAGACTCTAGGTCTATCCACCTCACTACAAATAACTCAATTTTGTTTCTTTTTATGGCTGAGTAATATTCCATTGTATATATGTGCCACATCTTCTTTATCCATTCATCTGTTGATGGACCCTTAGGTGGCTTCCATGTTATGGCTACTGTAAATAGAGCTGCAATGAACATATTGGTACATGGCATTTTTGAATTATGATTTTCTCAGAGTATATGCCCAGTAGTGGGATCACTGGATTGTATTGTAGTTCTATTTTTCATTTTTTAAGGAACGACCATACTGTTCTCCATAGTGGCTTTATCAATTTACATTCCCACCAGCAGTGCAAGAGAGTTTCCTTTTCTCCACACCCTCTCCAGCATTTATTGTTTGTAGATTTTTTGATGATGGCCATTCTGACTGGTGTGAGATGATATCTCATTGTAGTTTGGATTTGCATTTCTCTAATGATTAATGATGTTGAGCATGCTTTCATGTTTTTGTTGGCGATCTGTATATCTTCTTTGGAGAAATGTCTATTTAGGTCCTCTGCCCATTTTTGGATTGGGTTGTTGTTTTTTTGATATTGAACTGCATGAGCTGCTTGTAAATTTTGGAGATTATTCCTTTGTCAGTTGCTTCATTTGCAAATATTTTCTCCCATTCTGAGGGTTCTCTTTTCGTCTTATTTATGGTTTCCTTTGCTGTGCAAAAGCTTTTAAGTTTCATTAGGTCCCACTTGGTTATTTTTGTTTTTATTTCCATTACTCTAGGAGGCGGGTCAAAAAGGATCTTGCTGTGATTTATGTCATAGAGTGTTCTGCCTATGTTTTCCTCTAAGAGTTTGATAGTGTCTGGCCTTACATTTAGGTCTTTAATCCATTTTGAGTTTATTTTTGTGTATGGTGTTAGGGAGTGTTCTAACTTCATTCTTTTACATGTAGCTGTCCAGTTTCCCCAGCATCACTTATTGAAGAGGCTGTCTTTTCTCCACTGTATGTTCTTGACTCCTTTATCAAAGATAAGGTGACCATATGTGCATGGGTTTATCTCTAGGCTTTCTAACCTCTTCCATTGATCTATATTTCTGTTTTTGTGCCAGTACTATACTGTCTTGATTACTGTAGCTTTGTAATATAGTCTGAAGTCACAGAGTCTGATTCCTCCAGCTCCATTTTTCATTCTTAACAAGGCTTTGGCTATTCGGGGTCTTTTGTGTTTCCATACAAATTGTGACATTTTTTGTTCTACTTCTGTGAAAAATGCCAGTGGTAGTTTGATACGGATTGCATTGAATCTGTAGATTGCTTTGGGTAGTAGAGTCATTTTCACAATGTTGATTCTTCCAATCAAAGAACATGGTATATCTCTCCATCTATTTGTATCATCATTAGTTTCTTTCAACAGTGTCTTATACATTTCTGCATACAGGTCTTTTGTCTCTTTAGGTAGGTATATTCCTAGATATTTTACTCTTTTTGTGGCAGTGGTAAATGGGACTGTTTCCTTAATTTCTCTTTCAGATTTTTCATCATTAGTGAATAAGAATGCCAGAGATTTCTGTGCATTAATTTTGTATCCTGCTACTTTACCAAATTCATTGATTAGCTCTAGTATTTTTCTGGTAGCATCTTTAGGATTCTCTATGTACAGTGTCACATCATCTGCAAAAAGTGACAGCTTTACTTCTTCTTTTCCTATTTGGATTCCTTTTATTTACTTTTCTTCTGTGATTGCTGTGGCTCAAACATCCAAAACTATGTTTAATAATAGTGGTGAGAGTGGGCAACCTTGCCTTCTTCCTGATCATAGTGGAAATGGTTTCACTTTTTCACCATTGAGTATGATGTTGGCTGTGGGTTTGTCATATATGGCCTTTATTATGTTGAGAAAAGTTCCCTCTATGCCTACTTTCTGCAGGGTTTTTATCATAAATTGGTGTTGAATTTTGTTGAAAGCTTTCTCTGCATCTATTGAGATGATCATTTTTTTTTTTTTTAGATCTGTGTTTGAATTCTTTTTTTTTTTTTAACATCTTTATTGGAGTATAATTGCTTTACAATGGTATGTTAGTTTCAGCTTCACAACAAAATGAATCAGTTATATATATACATATGTTCCCATATCTCTTCCCGCTTGCGTCTCCCTCCCTCCCACCCTCCCTATCACACCCCTCCAGGCGGTCACAAAGCACCGAGCTGATCTCCCTGTGCTATGCGGCTGCTTCCCATAGCTATCTACCTTACGTTTGGTAGTGTATATATGTCCATGCCTCTTTATCGCTTTGTCACTGTTTACACTTCCCCCTCCCCATAGCCTCAAGTCCATTCTCTAGTAAGTCTGTGTCTTTATTCCTGTTTCACCCCTAGGTTTTTCATGACATTTTTTTTTCTTAAATTCCATATATATGTGTTAGCATACGGTATTTGTCTCTCTCTTTCTGACTTACTTCACTCTGTATGACAGACTCTAGGTCTATCCACCTCATTATAAATAGCTCAATTTCGTCTCTTTTTATGGCTGAGTAATATTCCATTGTATATATGTGCCACATCTTCTTTATCCATTCATCTGATCATATGTTTTTTCTCCTTCAATTTGTTAATATGATGTATCACGTTGATTGATAGTTTTCTTTCTTTGTGACATCTCTGTGTGGTTTTGGTTTCAGAGTGACGGTAGCCTCGTACAATGAGTTTGGGAGTGTTCTTCCCTCTGCTATATTTTGGAAGAGTTTGAGAAGGATAGGTGTTAGCTCTCCTCTAAATGTTTGATCGAACACACCTTTGAAGCCATCAGGTCCCAGACTTTTGTTTGTTGGAAGATTTTTAATCACAGTTTCAATTTCAGTGCTTGTGTTTGGTCTGTTCATATTTTCTATTTCTTCCTGGTTCAGTCTCGGAATGTTGTGCATTTCTAAGAATTTGTCCATTTCTTCCAGGTTGTCCATTTTATTGGCATATAGTTGCTTGTAGTAATCTCTCATGATCCTTTGTATTTCTGCAGTGTCAGTTGGTACTTCTCCTTTTCCATTTCTAAATCTATTGATTTGAGTCTTCTCCCTTTTTCTCATGATTAATCTGGCTAATGCTTTATCAATTTTGTTTATCTTCTTGAAGAACAGCTTTTAGTTTTATTGATATTTGCTATCATTTCCTTCATTTCTTTTTCATTCATTTCTGCTCTGATCATTATGATTTCTTCCCTTCTGCTAACTTTGGGGTTTTTTGGTTCTTCTTTCTCTAATTGTTTTAGGTGTAATGTTAGGTTGTTTATTTGAGATGTTTCTTGTTTCTTAAGGTAGGATTGTATTGCTATAAACTTCCCTCTCAGAACTGCATTTTCTGCATCCCATAGGTTTTGGGTCATTGTGTTTTCAATGTCATTTGTTTCTAGGTATTCTTTGATTTCCTCTTTGATTTCTTCAGTGATATCTTAGTTATTAAATAATATATTGTTTAGCCTCCATGTGTTTGTATTTTTTACAGATTTTTTCCTGTAATTGATATTAAGTCTCATATCACTGTGGTTGGAAAAGATACTTGATATGCTTTCAATTTTCTTAAATTTACCAAAGCTTGATTTGTGACCCAAAGTATGATCTATCCTAGAGAATGATCCATGAGCACCTGAGAAGAATGTGTATTCTGTTGTTTTTTGATGCAATGTCCTATAAATATCAATTAAGTCCATCTTGTTTAATGTATCATTTAAAGCTGTGTTTCCTTATTTATTTTCATTTTGGATGATCTGTCCATTGGTGAAAGTGGGCTGTTAAAATCCAGTACTATGATTTTGTACTGTTGATTTCCCCTTTTATGTCTGTTAGTATTTGCCTTATGTATTCAGGTGCTTCTATGTTGGATGCATAAATATTTACAGTTTTTATGTCTTCTTCTTCGATTGATCCCTTGATCATTATGTAGTGTCCTTCTTTTCTCTTGTAATGGTCTTTGTTTTAAGGTCAATTTTTTCTGATATGAGAATTGCTACTCCAGCTTTCTTTTGATTTCACTTTGCATGGAATATCTTTTTCCATGTCCTCACTTTCAGTCTATATGTGTCCCTAGGTGTGCAGTGGGTCTCTTTAGACAGCATATATAGGCGTCTTGCTTTTGTATCCATTCAGGCAGGCTATGTCTTTTGGTTGGAGCATTTAATGCATTTACATTTAAGGTAATTATCGATATGTATGTTCCTATTACCATTTTCTTTAATTGTTTTGGCTTTGTTATTGTAGGCCTTTTCCTTCACTTGTGTTTCCTACCTAGAGAAGTTCCTTTATCATTTGTTATAAAGCTCGTTTGATGGTGTTGAATTCTCTTAGGTTTTGCTTGTCTGTAAAGGTTATAATTTCTCTGTCAAATCTGAATGAAATCCTTGCTGGGTAGAGTAATCTTGGTTGCAGGTTTTTCTCCTTCATCACTTTAAATAAGTCTTGCCACTCCCTTTTGGCTTGCAGGGTTTCTGCTGAAAGATCAGCTGTTTACCTTATTGGGATTCCATTGTGTGTTATTTGTTGTTTTTCCCTTGCTGCTTTTAATATTTTTTCTTTGTATTTAATTTTTGATAGTTTGATTAATATGTGTCTTGACGTTTTTCTCCTCTGATTTATCCTGTATGGGACTCTCTGTGCTTCCTGGACTTGATTAACTATTTCTTTTCCCATATTAGGGAAGTTTTCCACTCTAATCTCTTCAAATATTTTCTCAGTCCCTTTCTTTTTCTCTTCTTCTGGGATCTCTATAATTCGAATGTTGGTGCATTTAGTGTTGTCCCAGAGGTCGCTGAGACTGTCCTCAATTCTTTTCATTCTTTTTTCTTTATTCTGCTCTGCAGTCGTTATTTCCACCATTTTATCTTCCAGGTCACTTATCCGTTCTTCTGCCTCAGTTATTCTGCTATTGATCCTTTCTAGAGAATTTTTAATTGCATTTATTGTGTTGTTCACCACTGTTTGCTTGCTCTTTAGTTCTTCTAGGTCCTTGTTAAACGTTTCTTGTATTTTCTCCATTGTATTTCTAAGATTTTGGATCATCTTTACTATCATTATTCTGAATTCTTTTTCAGGTAGACTGCCTATTTCCTCTTCATTTGTTAGGTCTTGTGGGGTTTTGCCTTGCTCCTTCATCTGCTGTGAGTTTCTCTGTCTTCTCGTTTTGCTTAACTTACTGTGTCTGGGATCTCCTTTTCGTAGGCTGCAGGTTCATAGTTCCCATTGTTTTTGGTGTCTGTCCCCAGTGTCTAAGATTGGTTCAGTGGATTTTGTAGGTTTCCTGGTGGAGGGGACTAGTGTACATGGCTGACTTTTGTCTCCCAGGAAAGTCTGCCCTCTGTTCACACCCTCTTGGTGCAGACAGCCCAGGACAGATGTCATGAGCGGTTCTGCCAAGCCAGCCAGTGAGAACAGGCAGGCAGACATCTGCAGGTGGCGGCCAGAAGGGAATCAATGTTGGATGGTCACTGAAAGTCGATTGCACAGAGAGGCTGTTTCTCCAGCAGCAGAAGTTACCCTCTAAGAGCTCTTCAGGTCTACATAGGCAGTAGGCCAAGGGTGATATACACCGAACACTTAAGCTGTCCAAACAAGAGCCTGGTGTATATTAAAATCCCAAACACCTGAATCACATCTGATTCTAAGATTATAACAAGTTTCCACCTAAAGCTTCTGAGCACTTAGGAAGGACAATATTACCACAATAAAATCACATGTGGAGTTGTTAAAAGTCCCAATCGCTAGACTATACCCCAGACCAATTAAGTCAGAATCTTTGGTGGTGACTCCAAGCATCAATACCTATCTCTAAACTGCCCTTGCAGAAGGCAGGATGCAGACAGAAAGAACCACTTCTCAAAGTGCAAAGCTGCAGTGTTTTTATATGTGGTGAGTTGAGGGTGTGGAGACTGAGCTCTGGACACCCAAAATTAAAATTTAAATCGATGGCTATGGAGATGTCATCATTTCTTAAGAAATTGTCTTTCAAGGGAAAGAACATGTGGCTAAGAGTCTCAAGATCTAATTATTATACTAAAATTTGCCAGTCACTTCAACTGAGAACCTCAGTATCACAGTCTGTATAATAAGAGAGTTGGATAGAGTGATCTCCAATATCCTCCCATTCCTCCTATTTCTGTTGTCAAATGCTGGTTTAAAACTTTGTACAATCTATTCTTTTCTCTTTAAAACTGTTAATTGATTTTTTTTCTGATGATTACAAAATAAGATTATCATAATTTTATATCTTAAAGCCTTTCTCCCACATTTCCACATAACATGTAATGGTAGATAAAACATTTTGAAATGCTTTATGCTCTGATCACTCCTATTTAATATTATATGGGAAATCATAACCAGTGCAACAAGGGAAGAAAAATAATTTTAAAAATTGGAAAAGAGAAATAAAACTTTTTAAAAAAATTTTAAGATGAATGATTGTCTATGTAGAAAATACTGAAGATTTAAAAAAAAAAAGAAAGAAAGAAAGACTACTGGATCTAGTAAGTAAGTTTAGCAAGCTCTCAAGATATAAGATCAATGTTCAAATATCAGTTGTATTTTTATATTCAAGCACTGAAAAATTGCATGTTAAAATGTTTAAAGTACTATTTAAAAAAGCATCCAAAAATAAACTAGAAATAAATCTAACAAATTTGTATGTTAAATCTAACAAGATTTGTATGTTAAGACTACAAAACATTGGTGAGAGTAATTAAAAAAATATATGGTGTCCATGGTTTAGAAGGATCAATGTTTATAAAGATGCCAATTCTCCCCAAACTGATTGATAGAGTCAATAAAATTCCAATCAAAAACCCAGAAGGCTTTTGTAGAAACTGAAAAAGTGATCCTACTATTTATATGAAAAAAGCAGAGGGCATAGAGTAACCAAAATAATTTTTAAAACCCCAAAGTTTAATGATTCACACTACCGGATTCCAAGACTTAACTATAAAGCTTCAGTAATCAGTGCAGTGTGACAAGACACATTTAACTTTCAGGGTTAGGTGGGAGCAGGAAGAGATGGATTAAAGAAGGCCACACCACATGTGCTCATTAATATGGGCAGGGACTCCACCCATGCACTGTACATATTTTTGTAAACAAAGTTTTATTGGAATACGACAATGTATGTCCATTTGCTTACATACTGTCTATGGCTGTTTTCACACCATAGTGTCAAAGTTGAGTAGTTGCAACAGAGTCAGAGACCAAATGGATAAGGTTGCCAGATTTGTATTTTAGTAAATAAAAATACAAGAAGCTCAATCAAATTTGAATTTCAGATAAACCACAGAAAAATTTTATTATAAGTATGATCTGTGCAGTAATGTGGATATATTTATACTAAAAATTTATTTGTGGTTCATTTGAAATTCAAATTTAACTGGGTGCCATGTATTTTATCTCTATGTATAAATTTAAAGACTAAAATATTTACTATTTGGACCTTTATAGAAAATGTTTACCAACCCCTGATTTCAGGTAAGAAGGAAAACGTTTCTCAACAATTAATTAAATTGTCAACAAAATTATTTGAAATAGTTTTTCATTAAAAGAAGTTACAAAATTAACAAGGTGTAAATACATTTGGCTTTTTTTCAGTTACCAAGATTAAAATATGATGCCTAAAGCTATAACAAGTTCACTATTTTTTTTCACCAGCTTCAGAACTTCCAGGAAACCCCTCTAAATATGAGGGTATACCATTATTTGAAGCAGTGGATCACAAACATGCACATCAGATTTACTTAGGGTGCATTTTAAAAATACAGATTCTTAGGCCCCAGCCCCCAAAATTATGATTCATTATATCTGAAATGGAAACAAGGAATTTTTTTTTAAGTTTTACAGATGATTTTTATGTACAGACTAGAGAACGGGTGACTTCTGCAGTGGTTTGCAAACTTTAATATGCATCAGGGCCTGCTGAAACACAGATTGCTGGGCCCTAACTCCAGAGATTTTGATTCAGTAAGTCTGAATGGGACTCAAGAGTGTCTAACAATTTTCCAAGTGATGCTAGTACATTCTGCTGGTCTGGAGACTTCATTTTGACAAAGAATGATTTAAAATTTTTCATGCAGCTAACTTACGATTTTCTTAAGTTCAGATCTAGATTTTAAACCTAGTATACAAAATAATGGAAGTCTAATGCCACAAAATGAATTGTATTGCTTGCTATTCCACCATAGTATTAATTTACCTAAAAAAGAAATGATAAAGTTTTTGTGTTTCAGACCATGCTTTGCTGTAACTCAGAAAGTCTCTAATCTTGTCAAAAAGTATTGAGAATGTGATCCAACCTTAAGTCTTAAATATGCCATTGAAAGCTTATTGTAAAAATAGAACTAACTACTAATAAACCAATTCAGCAAACTAATGAAATACTTAGGAATAAATTCAACCAAAGAAGTGAAGAAGTTATACACTGAAAACTACAAATATGGAAAGAAATTAAAGATTTAAATCAATAGAAAGACATACCATGTTCATGGATTAGAAAGCTTAATATTGTTAAGATGGCAATACTCCACAAATTGATAAACTAGCAAATTTATCCTAAAATTTATGTGTAAATGCAAAGGAACCAGAATAGACAAAAAATCTTGAAAAGGAAGAACTGTGTTTCCCAATTTCAAAACTTACTAGAAAGCTATGGTAAGCAAAAAAAAAAAAAAAAATGTACTAGCTTAAGAATAGACATATAGAACAATGGAATATAATTGAGAGTCCAGAAGTACACCTTCACATTTACAGCCAATTGCTTTCTGACAAATATGACAATAGTTTTTTCAACAAATGGTGCTAGGACTGCTAGATATTCACATGAAGAACAATGAAGTTGAACGCTTACCTTATACCATATATAAAAAATAACTCAATCTGGATTGAAGAACTAAGCCTAAGAGGTAAAAGTTATAAAAATATTAGAATGAAACTTAGGTATAAATCTTTGTAAACTTGGATTAAGCAATGGTTTCTTAGATGTCACGCCAAGAGCACAAACAACAAGAAAAAAATAAACTGGAAATCATCATAATTAAAAATTCTGTGCTTCAAAGGACACTATTAAGAAAGTGAAAAAAGGAGGCAGAGTCAAGATGGTGGACTAGGAGGAGGCAGAGTTCCCTTCTCCGCACAACTAGGGCACCTACCAGGCACTAGTGGGGGACCACGGACACCTGAGGGGATGGAAGGAACCCCTAAACAACTGGGTAGGATGTGGCTGGAGATAGGGGATGAGAAGTAGAGGCAGGACAGGACCAGCACCGCTGAGGGGTTGCTGGGGGAAGAGAGGGGTTCCCACACCTGGAGGGGCCCACCCCCGGTTAAGGGATCAACATGTCAATGGGGACGGAGGGTCCCTTGGGAGGGTGGAGGATCAGAAGGGAATGAGGCCAGGGTGCCCCTGCCCACTTGGGCCCAAGGGAGCCTGCTGAAGTCCTGGACCTGATTCTCTGCCCAGTGAGGTCCCTCCAGCCACGTGAGTCCTGAGGGAGTAGTGGGGGAGGAAAAGTAAAGGCTGGCAAGATGGGACTGGTGCCTCTGAGGGGCAGCTGAGGGAGGTGAGGGGTTCCCATGCCCGGAGGGGCCCACCCACAGTTAGGGGATCAACAGGGGTGGGGTAGGCCCTTGGGAGAGGGGAGAATTGGAAGGAAATGAAGCCATCTTTTCCCCTACCCACTTGGGCCCCAGAGAGCCTACTGAGATCCCAGGCCTAATCCTCTGCCCTCCAATGCTCCCTCCTGATGCGCTGAGCTGAAGCCCTGCCTCCGCAGCCCAACCCAGGTGCTTACCTCCAAACTCCACACTCCAGGCCCCCCTCCAGCCTTACTGCCTTTCTCAGCAGCACCATGTTTAATGTTGCCCCTGCTTAGGCCCTGCTCCCAAGGCCTTTTCTGGCCACGTGGGTCCTGAGCCTAGGCCCTGCCTCCACCTTAAACCCCATCCCACCTAAGCCCTGCCACCGCCTAAGTCCTGGCCCCACAGCCAAAGCATTTCTGACCTTTCTGGGTTTTTTTAGTTTTTTTTAACATCTTTATTGGAGTATAATTGCTTTACAATGGTGTGTTAGTTTCTGTTTTACAACAAAATGAATCAGTTATATATATACATATGTTCCCATATCTCTTCCCTCTTGCGTCTCCCTCCCTCCCACCCTCCCTATTTGGTTCTGTTTTACTTTGTTGTCGTTGACTCATTTACATCTTTATTTTTTCTAATAAATTTATATTTTTCTAATTTTATTTTATTTATATTTTATTATTGTTCTCCTCCTTTTGGCTTGTTCTCCCCCTTTTTTTTTCTTTTTTTTTCTTTTTCTGTTGTGGTTCTGTTTTACCTTGTTGTAGTTGTTTCACCTATATTTTTATTTTTCCTAAGATATTTTCTATTTTTATTTCATGTTTTATTCTTTGTTATTGTACTCTCCTTTTTTTTTTCTTTTGTCACACTGCATGGCTTGTGGAATCTTATTTCCCAGGCCAGGGGTCAGGCCTGAGCTCCTGTGGTGGGAGTGCCAAGTCCTAACCACTGCACTAACAGAGAAACTCAGACCCCAGGGAATATTAAACAGAGTGAGGTCTCCTGGAGTTTCTCAACTCAGCACCAAGGCCCAGCTCTTCCCAACTGCCTGCAAACTCCAGTGTTGGACAGCTCAGGCCAAACAACCAGTAAGACAGGAACACAGCACCACCCAAGTAAAAAAAAATATGTTACAAACAACGGAGCAAAGTAAAACCTACAAGACCAAATAAACAAAGAGAAAATAGGCAACCTAGCAGAAAAAGAATTCAGAGTAAAGATAGTAAACGTGATCCAAAATCTTGGAAATAAAATGGAGGCAGGGATTGAGATAATACAAGAGAAGTTTAACAAACACCTACAAGAACTAAAGAACAAATGGTGATGAACAACACAATAACTGAAATGAAAAATACACTAGAAGGAATCAATAGTAGAATAACTGAGGCAGAACAGCAAATAAGTGAGCTGGAAGATAGAATGGTGGAAATAATTGCTGAGGAGGAGAATCAAATAAAAAAAGAATGCAAAGAATTGAGGACAGTCTTGGAGACCTCTGAGACATTAAATGCACCAACATTTGAATTATAGGGGTCCCAGAAGAAGAAGAGAAAGAAAAACGGCCTGAGAAAATATTTGAAAAAAATTTTAAAATATCTGAAAATATTATATTCAAAAACTTCCCTAACATGGGAAAAGAAATAACCACCCAAGTCCAGGAAGTGCAGAGAGTCCCATACAGGATAAACCTAGGAAAAATACACCAAGACACATATTAATCAAACTAACAAAATTTAGTTCAATGAAAAAATATTAAAAGCAGCAAGGGAAAAGCAACAAATAACATACAATGGAATCCCCATAAGGTTATCAGCTGATTTTTCAGCAGAAATTCTGCAGGCCAGAAGGGAGTGGCAGGATATATTTAAAGTGATGAAAGGGAAAAACCTACAACCAAGCTTACTCTACCCAGTGAGGATCTCATTCAGATTCAATGGAAAAATCAAAAGCTTTACAGTCAAGCAAAAGCTAAGAGAATTCAGCACAACAAAACCAGCTTTACAACAAATGTTACAGGAAATTCTCAAGGCAGGAAACACAAGAGAAGAAAAGGACCCACAAAAACAAACACAAATCAATTAAGAAAATGGTAATAGGAACATACATCTCAATAATTATCTTGAATGTAAATGGATTAAATGCTCCAACAAAAATACACAGACTGGCTCAATGGATACAAAAACAAGACCCATACATATGTTGTCTACAAGAGACCCACATCAGACCTAAGGACACATACAGGCTGAAAGTGAAGGGCTGGAAAAAGATATTCCATGCAAATGGAAATCAAAAGAAAGCTGGAGTAGCAATATTCATATCAGATAAAATACACTTTAAAATAAAGACTGTTACAAGAGATAAGGAAAGGGACTTCCTTGGTGGTGCAGTGGTTAGGAATCCCCCTGCTAATGCAGGGAACACGTGTTCAATCCCTGGTCTGGGAAGATCTCACATGCCATGGAGCAACTAAGCCTGTGTGCCACAACTACTGAGTCTGTGTTCTAGAGCACGTGCCTACAGCCCATGCTCCACAACAAAAGAAGCCCCCGCACAGCAACGACGAGTAACCCCCACTCGCCGCAACTAGAGAAAGCCTGCGCACAGCAACAAAGACCAACTTAGACAAAAATTAAAATAAATAAAATAAATTTATTTAAAAAGGAGAGATATAAGGAATGACTCTACATAATGATCATGGGAATAATCCAAGAAGAAAGCATAACAGTTATAAATAATTATGCACCCAACATAGGAACACCTCAATACATAAGGCAAATGCTAACAGCCATAAAAGGGGAAATCAACAGTAACACAATAATAGTGGGGGACTTTAACACCCAACTTACACCAATGGATAGATCATCCAGCTAGAAAATAAATAAGGAAACACAAGCTTTAAATGACACAGTAGACCAGATTGACTTAACTGATATTTGTAGGATATTCCACTGGAAGGAAAAAGAATACACTTTATTCTCAAGTGCACATGGAACATTCTCCACAATAGATCTCATTTTGGGTCACAAAACAAGACTTGGAAAATTTAAGAAAATTGAAATCATATCAAGCATCTTTTCCAACCACAAGGCTATGAGATTAGAAATAAATTACAGGGGAAAAATGTGAAAAACACAAACACATGAAAGCTAAACAGTGTGCTGCTAAATAACCAAGAGATCACTGAAGAAATCAAAGAAATAAAAAAACACCTAGAAACAAATGACAACAAAAACAAAACAATCCAAAGTCTATGGGATGCAGCAAAAGCAGTTCTAAGAGGGAAGTTCATAACAATTCAATCTCACCTCAAAAAACAAGAAAAATCTCAAATAAACAACCTAACTTTACACCTAACTCACCTACAAAAAGAAGAACAAAGAAATGCCAAAGTTAGTGTATGGAAATAAATCATAAAGATCAGAGCAGAAATAAATGAATTAGAAATGTAGAAAACAATAGGAAAGATCAATAAAACTAAAAGTTGGGGTTTCCCTGGTGGCACAGTGGTTGAGAGTCCACCTGCTGATGCAGGGGACACAGGTTCATGCCCTGGTTCGGGAAGATCCCACATGCCGTGGACCAGCTAGGCCCGTGAGCCATGACCTCTGAGGAAGTACAAAGGCTCATAAGAGACTACTACAAGCAACTATATGCCAAAAAAATGGACAGTCTGAAAGAAATGGACAAATTCTTAGAAAGGAACAACTTTCCAAGACTGAACCAGGAAGAATTAGAAAATATAAACAGAACAATCACAAGTAATGAAATTTATAGTGTATTTAAATTCTTCAAACAAACAAAAGTCCAGGACCAGTTGGCTTCACCAGCAAATTCTGACAAACATTTAAAGAACAGCTAACACCTCTCCTTCTCAAAATCTTCCAAAAAATTGCAGATGGAGGAATACTCTCAAACTCATTCTGTGAGGCCACCATCACCCTAATACCAAAACCTGACAAAGATATCACAAGAAAAGAAAATTATGGACCAATATCACTGATGAACATAGACATAAAATTCTCAACAAAATACTAGCAAACAGAATCCAACAACACATTAAAAAGATCATACACCATAATCAAGTTTGATTTATCCCAGTTATGCAAGGATTCTTCAATATATGGAAATCAATCAATGTGCTACACCATATTAACAAATTAAAGAATAAAAACCATATGATCATCTCAATAGAGGCAAAAAAAGCTTTTGACAAAATTCAACACCCATTTATGATAAAAACTTTCCAGAAGTGGGCATAGAGGGAACCTACCTCAACATAATAAAGGTCAGTAATGACAAACCCACAGCCAACATCATTCTCAATGGTGAAAAACTGAAAACATTTCCTCTAGATCAGGAACAAAACAAGGATGTCCATTCTCACCACTATTATTCAACATAGTATTGGAAGTCCTAGCCATGGCAATCAGAAAATAAAAAGAAGTAAAAGGAATCCAATTGGAAAAGAAGAATTAAAACTGTCACTGTTTGCAGATGACATGATACCATACATAGAAAACCCTAAAGATGCTACCAGAAAACTACTAGAATTAATCAATGAATTTGGTAAGGTTGCAGGTTGCAAAATTAATGCACAGAAATCTCTTACATTCCTATACACTAACAACAACAAATCAGAAAGAGAAATTAAGGAAACAATCCCATTTACCACTGCAACAAAAAGAATAAAATACCTAGGAATAAACCTACCTTAGGAGGCAAAAGAACTGTACTCAGAAAACTATAAAACACTGATGAAAGAAACCAAAGATGACACAAACAGTTGGAAAGATATACAATGCTGCTGGATTGGAAGAATCAATATTGTGAAAATGACTATACTACCCAAAGCAATCTACAGATTCAGTGCGATCCCTATCAAATTACCAATGGCATTTTTCGCAGAATTAGAACAAAAAATTTTACCATTTTTATGGAAACACAAAAGACCCCGAATAGCCAAAGCCATCTTGAGAAAGAAGAATGCAGCTGGAGGAATCAGGACTCCCCAACTTCAAACAATAATATAAAGCTACAGAAATCAAGACAGTATGGTACTGGCACAAAAACAGAAATATAGATCAATGGTACAGGATAGAAAGCCCAGAGATAAACCCATGCACATGTGGTTACCTTATTTTTGATAAAGAGGCAAGAATATACAATGGAGATAAGACAGACTCTTTATTAAATGGTGCTGGGGAAACTGGACAACTACATGTAAAAGAATGAAAGTAGAACACTCCCTCACACCATACACAAAAATAAACACAAAATGGATTAAAGACCTAAATGTAAGACTGGATGCCATAAAACTCTTACAGGAAAACATAGGAAAAACACTTTGACATAAATCACAGCAAGATCTTCTATAATTCACCTTCTAAAGTAATGAAAATAAAAGTAAACAAATGGGGCCTAATGAAACTTAAAAGCATTTGCACAGCCTAGGAAACCATAAACAGGATGAAAAGACAACCCTCAGAATGGGAGAAAATATTTACAAATGAAGCAACTGACAAAGGATTAATCTCCAAAATATACAAGCAGCTCATGCAGCTCAATAACAAAAAAAACAAACAACCCAATACAAAAATGTGCAGAAGAGCTAAACAGACATTCTCCATAGAAGACATACAGAAAGGATGCTCAACATCATTAATCATTAGAGAAATGCAAATCAAAACTCCAATGAGGTACCACCTCACACCAGTCAGAATGGCCTTCATCAAAAAATCTACAAACAATAAATTCTGGAGAAGGTGTGGAAAAAAGGGAACCCTCCTGCACTGTTGGTGGGAATGTAAATTTATACAGCCACTATGGCGAACAGTAGGAAGGTTCCTTAAAATACTAAAAATAGAACTACCATATGACCCAGCAATACCACTACTGGGCATATACCCTGAGAAAAGCATAATTCAAAAAAAGTCACGTATCACAATGTTCATTGCAGCACTACTTACAATAGCCAGGACATGGAAGCAACCTAAGTGTCCATCGACAGATGAATGGATAAAGAAGATGTGGCACATATATACAATGGAATATTACTCAGCCATAAAAAGAAATGAAATTGAGTTATTTGTAGTGAGGAGGAGGGACCTAGAGTCTGTCATACAGAGTGAAGTAAGTCACAAAGAGAAAATCAAATACTGTATGCAAACCAATATATTTGGAATGTAAAAAAAAAATTTTTCTGATGAACCTAGGGGCAGGACAGGAATAAAGAAACAGATGTGGAGAATGGACTTGAGGACACAGGGAGAGGGAAGGGTAAGCTGGGACGAAGTGAAAGAATAACACTGACATATATACACTACTAAATGTAAAATAGGTAGCTAGTGGGAAGCAGTTGTGTAACACAGGGAGATCATAAAAGGAAATGAAATTGGGTCATTTGTAGAGATGGACCTAGAGTCTAAATATCATATATTAACGCATATATGTGGAATCTAGAAAACTGGTACAGATGAAACTATTTGTAGGGCAGGAATAGAAATGCAGACATAGAAAATGGACGTGTGGACACAGTGGGGAAAGGGGAGCATGGGATGAATTGAGAGATTAGGTTTGACAAAAATACAATACCATGTGTAAAATAGATAGCTAATGGGAACCTGCTGTATAGCACAGGGAGCTCAGTTCAGTGCTCTCTGATGACCTAGATGGGTGGGATGATGGGAGAGGGAGGTCTAAGAGGAAGGAGATATATGTATACATATAGCTGATTCACTTCATTGTATAGCAGAAACTAACACAAATTGTAAAGCAATTATACTGCAATAAAATAAAAAACAGTGAGCAGAAAACTCACAGGAGAAACTTTTTGCAAATCATAAACCTGATAAGGGATTTGTATCTAGACTACATAAAGAGCTATAAAACTCAATAATAAAGAGTAAACCCAATTAAAAATAAGCAAAGGATCTGAATAGATAGCTCTCCGAAGAAGATATACAAATGTCTAAGATAGTGTAATTAACCAACATGGAAATAAAGATGAAAACCACAAGGAGATACCACCTCACAGCCACTAGGACGGCTATCATTACACACACACACGTAGACACACACAACAAACAGAGAGAAAATAATAAGTACCAGAGAGGATATAGAGAAATTGGAACACTTATGCATTGCTGATGGGAATGTAAAATGTTGCAGCCACTTTGGGAAACAGTCTGGTTGTTCCTTAAAAAGATTAAACATAAAGTTACTATATGATCCAGCAATTCCACTCCTATATATACACCCAAGATAAATTAAAATATATGTGCACACAAAAACTTGTACTCGAGTGTTCTTAGCAGCATTCTTCGTAATAGTGAAAAGGTGGAAACAACCCAAATGTCTATCAACTAATGAATGCAGTATACCTCTACAATAGAACATTATTCATCAATAAAAATAAATTATTTATATATGCTACAACATGGTTGAACTTTGAAAACATTATACTAAGTTAAATAATCAGTGTTAAAGAACCACATATTGTACAATTCCATTTATATATAATGTACAGAATTAGAAAATCTATAGAAGCAGAAAATCAATCAGAGGTTGCCTACGGTTCTTAGGAGTATGGGAGGATTAAAGAGTGGTAGCTAAGGGGTCCAGGCTTTCTTTTTAGGCAATGAATATGTTCTAAAATTGATTGTGGTGATGGATGCACAACTGTGAATATACTGAAAGGTGCTGAATTTTACACTCAAAGAATGAATTGTATAGTATACTAATTATATTTCAATGAAGCTTTTAAAAGAAAATAGAACTAACTATGTTAAGGACACTGTTCTGAAATAAAATCTATTAGGCATTTTGAGATTTAGTTCCCAAATTCTATTTCTAATTCTCTTTGAAAACATGTTTTTAAATTTATATTGAGCTGAGTATTTCTTGCTTAATTTTGCAGTCTTCATAGCAAAACTACAGCACCACATATTTCCTCTGTTTGTGCAAATAACCAGCCTTTGCTTCAAATGAATGTTTCTATTAACACTATGCCTAATTATTGAAATTAAACATGTGCAATTATGAGCTTCTTCTCACTGCCTCTCAACCTATCTTTTCCTCCTGCTGGTTCACTCTGAGGGACCTTGGCTCACTGAAGCTTGCCAGGGACACTTATTTGTATGAACATGGCCTTAACTGGAAGTACTGTATCTAGTCTATCCTAAGAATTAAAATTTAAATACTTCTTTTCATCATCTTGATAAAAATCATAAACATATACATGTAATAAAACAAATAAGGAAAATTCCATTTAAAATAAAAAGCTCAGCTCCTGAAAGACTGCATTTTTAAGATAATCCTTTTTTATTTGATAAATACAAGCAAAATCCCAGAATCCCAAATCAATGTCCCAACACCAAAGTCATGGACTAAGGTGAGATTGTGTTTCCATGACAGAACATTTAAATTAAAAAAAAAGCTAGATAACTAATAATTTCAACTAACAAAATTGACACTTTCTGAAGTGTTGTGAGAGCATGTTTTCTCCTTTTTGTTTTCCTTTTTCTTTTTTTTTTAAATCAAGGGTGGTATTATTATTATGATATTATTATTATTAATTATTATTATTATTATTTATTTATGGCTGTGTTGGGTCTTCGTTTCTGTGCGAGGGCTTTCTCTAGTTGTGGCAAGCGGGGGCCACTCTTCATTGCGGTGCGCGGGCCTCTCACTATCGCGGCCTCTCTTGTTGCGGAGCACAGGCTCCAGACGCGCAGGCTCAGTAATTGTAGCTCACGGCCCCAGTTGCTCCGCGGCATGTGGGATCCTCCCAGACCAGGGCGCGAACTCGCGTCCCCTGCATTGGCAGGCAGACTCCCAACCACTGCGCCACCAGGGAAGCCCCCTTGTTTTCCTTTTAATCGTTCAATGCATTAATCTACTTCCTTTTCAATACTTTATACTTCACACCATTTTTCAGTGTGCCACAAATCCCCAACCCTTACTCTCAAACATTGTATCAAGGCTATAGTAATACTAGGGAGATTACCCATCATGACTAACTGGAAAATTGTTCTGATAGACACACTGCATAATCTTTGGAGGTTTCTACCAAGTAAAGCACACACCTCCCTTTGTAATAGGAAATATTGAGGTCAGTATATGGAAACCAGTACACGAGACAAAATATGATATTTTACATATTGAATTCTATAGGTATTCTACAATAAATATGTAAGAATTTAGTGAGATAATACATGTGAAGTGATACTATAAATTACAAAGTATTAGACGAAGTTTAGGTAGTACTGGTAGTAGTAACAGTAATCATTTCTAAGAACATGTTCATTGTTACTTATTTGCAAAACTGCATGGTTTGAGAAACTCAAAACTAAAATGGCAATCTGTAAAGTTCCAGGGATAAAAATCAAATCAAATTTACTCATATTGACATTTTCCTAGAAAAGAAAATATATTGTATTTTTCAGCATAATTTGGTGTAAAAAGGTTCTGTTATTATTGAATCTATTGAGACCTAGAAGATCATCAATAAACAGTGCTAAGTAGGTTCAACCCCAAGGAAAACAGCCCAGCCTCTGCTAACGAGATTTCCATGCAATACCAGGCCAAATTTGATTTTATTTCATTCAGTGACTTCACAGCCTCTGAATAAGAGCTTCCTGTGAACTTCTGCAGTTTAATAACTGCAGAAGTTCTGAAGTTTAATAAAAGTTGATCAAAACGGGGTTTTTAAGTAAATGCTTCAAGCAAATTGAGAATGGATACCCTTTCTCTGTAATAATTGTTTTGTGGGAAAAGGTTTAGTATCTTAAGATTCAATTCTTTGGAGGAAGGAGAATCATTAATGGTAAGAAATAAGCCCCCCTGGATTTCAACTGATCCCTCTTTCTTCCCTATGAAATCATAGTTATGGATGATAGAGAATATTTTTTAAACTCCTTATTTTATAAAATAAAAGTAGAGCTGATTAGCAGCAATCTTGAGCCCCAAACTAAGAATTAGTTTCAAAATACTTTGAGGCCCATATACCCATATTTGTCTAGTATGTGCTAAAGAAAGAGTAGGTTGAGTAATTACCTGGCCAGAAATCTGTTCCTGTTTCTATTTTTTTAGCCAATTTTATAATTTGTTAAATGAAAATTTAAGTACTTATAATTTTTCTGAATTTTTTAATGAATCTCCAATGCTTTAGCTTTTAGAATTAATGGTTTCATTTTTATATTAAAGATCCTGAAAATGCTTGATCCACTACAGAGCTGTAAGAAAAACTCAAAATATAAAACTTTCTCTTGGGGACCTTCAAGATGGTGGAGGAGTAAGACATGGAGATCACCTTCCTCCCCACAGATACACCAAAAATACATCTACATGTGGAACAACTCGTATAGAACACATACTGAATGCAGGCAGACTTCCCAAAAGGCAATAACCACCCCCCCCAAAGTAACTGGGTAGAGCAAAAGAAAAAGGAAAAAAAAGAGACAAAAGAATAGGCATGGGACCTGCACCTCTGGGAGGGAGCTGTGAAGGAGGAAAAGTTTCCACACACTAGGAAGCCCCTTCACTGGTGGAGACAGGCAGTGGGCAGGGTGAAACTTCAGAACCACAGAGGAGAAAGCAGCAACAGGGTTGCAAAGGGTAAAGCAGAGAGATTCCCACACAGAGGATCAGTGCCAACCAGCATTCACCAGCCTGAGACACTTGTCTGCTCACCCACCAGGGTGGGTGGGGGCTGGGAGCTGAGACTTGGGCTTTGGAAGTCAGACCCCAGGGAGAAAACTGGGGTTGACTGCGTGAACACAGCCTGAAGGGGGTCAGTGCACCACAGCTAGCTGGGAGGGAGTCCAGGAAAAAGTCTGGACCTGCCTAAGAGGCAAGAGACCATTGTTTCGGGGTGCACAAGGAGAGGGGATTCCTTCCCTGTCTGCCCACAGAAGTCAGAGCGCCACCTAAATGAGCTCCAGAGATGGGCATGAGCCACAGCTATCAGCACAGACCTCAGAGATGGGCATGAAATGCTAATGCTGCTGCTGCAGACACCAAGAATCCTGTATGCAAACACAGGTCACTATCCATGCACCCACACACACACACACACACACCAGGAGCCTGCACAGAATTACACTGCCAGGGTCCTGTGATCCAGGGACAAGTTCCCTGGGAGAACACACGGTGCTCCTCAGGCTGTTGCAACATCATGTTGGCCTTTGCCACAGCAGGCTCACTCCATATTTCAATTATAACTACTATACCCCTCCCTCACCCTGGCATGAATGAGCAAGAGCCTCCTAATCAGCCCTGCTTTAACCCCATCCTGTCTGGGCAGAAACAGATGCCTGAGGGTGACCTACATGCAGAGGCGAGGCCAAAACCAAAGCTGAACCCCAGGAGCTGTGCGAACAAAGAAGAGAAAGGGAAATTTCTCCCAGCAGCCTCAGAAGCAGCGTATTAAAGCTCCACAATCAACTTGATGTACCCTGCATCTGTGGAATACCTGAATAGACAACAAATCATCCCAAAACAGAGGTGGTGGGCTTTACGAGCAACTGTACACTTGGG
This sequence comes from Tursiops truncatus, assembly GCF_011762595.2. Classification (NCBI taxonomy): domain Eukaryota; kingdom Metazoa; phylum Chordata; class Mammalia; order Artiodactyla; family Delphinidae; genus Tursiops; species Tursiops truncatus. The sequence continues at coordinate 35,414,530 of NC_047050.1, forward strand.
ATTTGCTGTCTGTGACTGATTTGTTTCAGATTTTTATATTTCTCTTAGTATACTTTTTAGCACTTGTTATCTTAGGTGGATTTGTTTATTCATTTTGTTGTTCTCTTTTTTTATTATTATTACTGGTTTTTTTTAAATGTTTTTATTTTAGTTTTTTTTCCTTTCATTTTTCCCTTTTATTCTGAGCCATGTGGCTGACAGGGTCTTGGTGTTCCAGCCTGGTGTCAGGCCTGAGCCTCTGAGGTGAGAGAGCCGAGTTCAGAGCATTGAACCACCAGAGACCTCCTGGCCCAAAGTAATGTCAGTTAGTGAGAATTCTGCCAAACATCTCCATCTCAATGCTAAGATCCAGCTCCAATGGCCCACAAGCTCCAGTGTTGGACATCCCATGCCAAGCAACTAGCAAGACAGGAATACAACCCTACCCATTAGCAGAGAGGCTGCCTAAAATTATAACAAGTTCACAGACACCTCAAAACACACCACCGGACACAGTCATGCACACTAGAAAGAAAATATCCAGTTCCACCCACCAGAATACAGGCAGGAGCCCCTCCACCAGGAAGCCTACATAAACCACTGAATCAACCTCACCCACTGGGGGCAGAAACAAAAAACAACAGGAAACATGAACCAGCAGATTGTAAAAAGGAGACCCCAAACACAGCAAGTTAAACATGGTGACAAGACAGAAATATGCAGTAGATGAAGGAGCAAGGTAAAAACCCACCAGACTAAACAAATGAAGATGAAATAAGCAGTCCACCAGAAAAAGAATTCAGAATAATGATAGTAAAGGTGACCAAAATCATAGAAATAGAATGGAGAAAATACAAAAATTGGTTTAACAAGGACCTAGAAGAGCAAAAGAGCAAACAAACAATGATGAACAACACAATAAATGAAATTAAAAATTCTCTAGAAGGAATCAATAGCAGAATAACTGAGGCAGAAGAACGGATAAGTGACCTGAAAGATAAAATAGTGGACACAACGACTGCAGATCAGAGTAAAGAAAAACGAATGAAAAGACTTGAGGACAGTCTCAGAGACTTCTGGGACAACATCAAACACACCAATATTCAAATTAAAGGGGTCCCAGAAGAAAAACAGAAAAAGAGAGGGTCTGAGAAAATATTTGAAGAGATTATAGTTGAAAACTTCCCTAACATGGGAAAGGAAATAGTAAATCAAGTCCAGGAAGCACAGACAGTCCTATACAGGATAAATACAAGGAGGAATATGCAAAGACACATATCAATCAAACAATCAAAAATAAATAACAAACAAAAAATATTAAAAGCAGCAAGGGAAAAGCAACAAATAACATAGAAGGGAATCCCCGTAAGGTTAACAGCTGATCTTTCAGCAGAAACTCTGCAAGCCAGAATGGAGTTGCAGGACATATTTAAAGAGATGAAAGGGAAAAACCTACAACCAAGATTACTTTACCCAGCAAGGATCTCATTCAGATTCATGGAGAAATGAAAACCTTTACAGACAAGCAAAAGCTAAGAGAATTCAGCACCACCAAACCAGCTTTACAACAAATGCTAAAGGAATTTCTTTAGGCAGGAAACACAAGAGAAGGAAAAGCCCGCCAAAACAATGAAGAAAATTGTAATAGGAACATATATATCGATAATTACCTTAAATGTAAATGGATTAAATGCTCCAACGAAAAGACATTGACTGGCTGGATGGATACAAATACAAGACCTCTGTACAGGCTGTCTACAAGAGACCAATTTCAGACCTAGGGACACATACAGATTGAAAGTGAGGAGATGGAGAAAGATATTCCATGAAAATGGAAATCAAAAGAAAGCTGGAGTAGCAATACTCATATCAGATAAAATAGACTTTAAAATAAAGACTATTACAAGAGACAAAGACACGCACTATTTCATGATCAAGGGATCAATCCAAGAAGAAAATATAACAATTGTAAATATTCATGCACCCAATATAGGAACACCTCAATACATAAGGAAAATACTAACAGCCATAAAAGGGGAAATTGACAGGAACACAATAATAGTAGGGAACTTTAACACTCCACTTTCACCAATAGAAAGATCATCCTAAATGAAAATAAATAAGGAAACACAAGCTTTAAATGACACATTAAACAACATGGACTTAATTGATATTTATAGGACATTTCATCTAAAAACAACAGAATGCACTTTCTTCTCAAGTGCTCATGGAACATTCTCCAGGACAGATCATACCTTGGGTCACAAATCAAGCCTTGGGAAATTTAAGAAAATTGAAATCATATCAAGCATTTTTTCCAACCACAATGCTATGAGACTAGATATCAATTGCAGGAAAAAAAAAAACTGTAAAATATACAAACACATGGAGGCTAATCAGTACACTACTAAATAACCAAGAGAGCACTAAGAAATCAAAAAATACCTAGCAACAAATGACAATGAAAACACGATGACCCAAAACCTATTTGATGCATCAAAAGCAATTCTAAGAGGGAAGTTTATAGCAATACAATCCTACCTCAAGAAACAAGAAAAATCTCAAATAAACAACCTAATCTTACACCTAAAGCAACTAGAGAAAGAAGAACAAAAAAACCCCCAAAGTTAGCAGAAGGAAAGATATCATAAAGATCAGATCAGAAATAAGTGAAAGAGAAATGAAGGAAACAGTAGTAAATATCAATAAAACTAAAAGCTAGTTCTTTGAGAAGATAAACAAAATTGATAAACCATTACCCAGACTCACCAAGAAAAAAAGGGAGAAGACTGAAATGAACAGAATTAAAAATGAAAACCGAGAAGTAACAACTGACACTGCAGAAATACAATGAATCATGAGAAATTACTACAAGCAACTATATGCCAATAAATTGGACAACCTGTAAAAAATAGACAAATTCTTAGAAAAGCACAACCTTCTTAGACTGAACCAGGAAGAAATAGAAAATATAAGCAGAGGAACCACAAGCACTGAAGTTGAAACTGTGATTAAAAATCTTCCAGCAAACAAAAGCCCAGGACCACATGGCTTCACAGGCGAATTCTATCAAACATTTAGAGAAGAGCTAACACCTATCCTTTGCAAACTCTTCCAAAATATAGCAGAGGGAGGAACACTCCAAAACTCATTCTACAAGGCCACCATCCCCCTGATACAAAGCCAGACAAAGAGGTCACAAAAAAAGAAAACTATAGGCGAATATCACTGATGAACATAGATGCAAAAATCCTCAACAAAATACTAGCAAACAGAATCCAACAGCACATTAAAAGGATAAAACACCATGATAAAGTGGGGTTTAACCCAGGAATGCAAGGATTCTTTGATATATGCAAATCAATCAATGTGTTACACCATATTAACAAATTGAAGAATAAAAACAATGTGATAATGTCAATAGATGCAGAAAAGGCTTTTAACAAAATTCAACACTGATTTATGATAAAAACTCTCCAGAACGTAGTCATAGAGGGAACCTACCTCAACATAATAAAGGCCATATATGACCAACCCACAGCCAACGTCATCCTCAATGGTGAAAAACTGAAACCATTTCCTCTAAGATCAGGAACAAGACAAGGTTGCCCACTCTCACCACTCTTATTCAACATAGTTTTGGAAGTTTAGCCACAACAATCAGAGAAGAAAAATAAATAAAAGGAATCCAAATAGGAAAAGAAGAAGTAAAACTGTCAGTGTTTGCAGATGACATGATACTATACATAGAGAATCCTAAAGATGCTACCAGAAAACTACTAGAGCTAATCAATGAATCTGGTAAAGTAGCAGGATACAAAATTAATGCACAGAAATCTCTTACATTCCAATACACTAATGATGAAAACTCTGTAAGAGAACTTAAGGAAACACTCCCATTTACCATTGCAATAAAAAGAATAAAATACCTAGGAATAAACCTACCTAAGGAGACAAAAGACCTGCATGCAGAAAAGTATAAGACACTGTTGAAAGAAATCAAAGATGATACTAATAGATGGAGAGATATACCATGTTCTTGGATAGCATGAATCAACACTGTGAAAATGACTATACTACCCAAAGCAATTTACAGATTCATTGTAATCACTATCAAATTACCAATGGCATTTTCACAGAAGTAGAACAAAAAATGTCACAATTTGTATGGAAACACAAAAGACCCTGAAAAGTCAAAGCAATCTTGAGAAAGGAAATTGGAGCTGGAAGAATCAGGCTCCCTAACTTCAGACTATACTATAAAGCTGCAGTATTCAAGACAGTATGCTACTGGCACAAAAATAGAAGTAGAGTGAATGGAACAGGATAGAAAGCCCATAGATAAACCCACACGTATATTAAATGGTGCTGGGGAAACTGGACAGCTACATGTAAAGGAATGAAATTAGAACACTCCCAAACACAGTATACAAAAATAAACATAAAATGGATTAAAGACCTACTTGTAAGGCCAGACACTATAAAACTCTTAGAGGAAAACATAGGCAGAACACTCTATGACATACATCACAGCAAGATCCCTTTTTTTTTTTTTTTTTTGCAGTACGCAGGCCTCTCAGTGTTGTGGCCTCTCCCATTGCGGAGCACAGGCTCCAGACGTGCAGGCTCAGCGGCCATGGCTCACGGGACCAGCTGCTCCATGGCATGTGGGATCCTCCCGGACTGGCGCATGAACTCACGTCCCCTGCATCGGCAGGCAGACTCTCAACCACTGCACCACCAGGGAAGCCACACCAAGATCCCTTTTGATCCACCTCCTAGAGGAATGGAAATAAAAACAAAAATAAACAAATGGAACCTAATGAAACTTAAAAGCTTTTGCACAGCAAAGGAAACCATAAATAAGACCAAAAGACAACCCTCAGAATGTGAGAAAATATTTGCAAATGAAGCAACTGACAAAGGATTAATCTCCAAAATACACAAGCAGTTCATACAGCTCAATAACAAGAAAACAAACAACCCAATACAAAAATGGACAGAAGACCTAAACAGACATTTCTCCAAAGAAGATATACAGATTGCCAACAAACACATGAAAGGATGCTCAACATCACTACTCATTAGAGAAATGCAAATCAGAACTACAGTGAAGTATCACCTCAGACCAGTCAGAATGGCCATAATCAAAAAATCTACAAACAGTAAATGCTGGAGAGGGTGTGGAGACAAGGGAACACTCTTGCACTGTTGCTGGGAATGTAAATTGATATAGCCGCTATGGAGAACAGTATGGAGGTTCCTTAAAAAACTAATAATAGAACTACATATAACCCAGCAATACCATTACTGGGCATATACCCTGAGAGAACCATAATTCAAAAAGAGACATGTAACACAATGTTCATTGCAGCACTATTTACAATAGCCAGGACATGGAAACAACCTAAGTGTCCATCGACAGATGAATGGATAAAGAAGATGTGGCACATATATACAATGGAATATTACTCAGCCATAAAAAGAAATGAAATTGAGTTATTTGTAGTGAGGTGGATGGACCTAGAGTCTCTGATACAGAGTGAAGTAAGTCACAAAGAGAAAAACAAATACCGTATGTTAACATATATGTATGGAATCTAAAAAAAAAAGGATTCTTATGAACCTAGGGGCAGGGCAGGAATAAAGATGTAGATGTAGAGAATGGACTTGAGGACACAGGGAGGGAGAAGGGTAAGCTGGGACGAAGTGAGAGAGTAGCATTGACATATATATACTACCAAATGTAAAATAGATAGCTAGTGGGAAGCAGCTGCATAGCACAGGGAGATCAGCTCGGTGCTTTGTGACCACTTAGTTGGATGGGATAAGGAGGTTGGGAGGGAGGCTCAAACGGGAGGGCATATGGGGATATATGTATACGTATAGCTGATTCACTTTTTTATACAGCAGAAACTAACACAACATTGTAAAACAGTTATACTCCAATAAAGATGTTTTAAAAAAAAACCTTTCTCTTATTTCTACAATAATGTCATATTTTATAGAATTTAAGACTCCATAAACTGTAAGAAACACAAATGTTTTATACACAATAAAATGGAAGACCAATGCCAATTAAACTATGGCACAAAGCTTCTTGTCACTTAATATTGTGTTCTATATTTTAAAAAAGAGATTTTTGTGACTTACTTGGACATAGATATTTATCACCATATTCCTACATAGAAAGCAAAATATAAGCAAAATAAATTCATTATTGCTTTGGTAAATGTCATTTGACAGGCAGTCCTTTAACACATATATCAGGAGAAAACATAAGGTAGCTTCTACTTTTGGGGATCTTCCTTTCTAAGATCCCATAAAGCATGTGGTCATTGCCTTATAAGAAAGTGTGAAACTGGCTATTCCTCTGGCGATGGATATTACTTCACTGTATCACATTTATGCTTCATTACTCTGTTTCTGTGTCTTTCTATTAAATAAATTTCTATTTCAATGCCAAATGATAATGTAATATTTTAATATTTGTATAGCATTTAAACTCAACACATGTAGCCGACTCAACTGAAATAACAATAAGACTAGCGGTAACCAATTTACACATAAGCAGACAACAACTACTACATCATGATTGTCCTCTTACCATCAGTTGTAAGGCACATACTGGTTTTTTAAAATGCTGAAATGTGAAAACATGTGACTCTTAGAATTGAAGAATCCAATGACAGTCCCCTATATCTGTATCATGGTGGCTATTAGAATGAACTTGGTAGCCAGATAGACATGAGTACTGACTCAGTCATTTAACTGCTGTGTGATTGATACTGGGCAAGTTACTTAACCTCTGTAAGCCTTAGGTCATTTAAAAATAAGTATTATAGTAGTATCTACTGTACAGAATGATTATAGGGATGTAACAATGTAATTTCTAGGCAAACTGCTCATTAAATATTAGATATTATGATTTTTATTAGAAGCATTATCTGTTTAGGTCTTCACAACCACCTGTGAGGTAGTAGAAAGACAATATTATCCCCATTTGCCGCTGAGGAGAACAAGGATCAAAGATATTTTGATCTGCGCAAGATCATAAAGTCAGTAAGTGACTGGCCCCTTCCATATATATTCTCCCTAGATTGAAACTGATAAATATACATATATTTCCCATTCTTATTTTAAAAAGATTGAATTAGCTTAAAGAAAATAAAAATGATCTGAGAATTGTGAATATTTTTTGTTCTCCAGCAGCCCACTCCTCTTTATTCTAAAAACAATACCCCTTCCCAACTTTCAATCCATGTGCTTTGAATCCAACCTCAATTCCTGGGTCCAGGGATGGAACATAAGGCCCAAGTTCAGCTAATCAGAACTTCGAATTCCCCTGGCTACAAAGATTGATCCAAGAATAGGCACTTAACTCTAGCCAAGTTAGTCAGAATAAATCAGAGCTAATCTCAGGACTTTTACTTGAATAACCAGAAAGAGATATTTCAACAGAAAGGACATTTCCCCCTTCGGTTTGGCTTTGACTTGAGGAGATGTGAGGCTGGCGCAGCTGCTACCATCTTGTGACCACACTGATCCTGAAAATGGAGCCAAAACATGGCCAATCTGGGCAACAGATAGAAACCAGCTACTAAATCCAATAAGTGGGTTTCTGAATCCAGCCATGCTTGAATTTACCCTATTTTTTACTTCTCAGTTATTTGAGACAACAAATTCCCTTTCTCTGCACAAATTATAGCTTTCACCTCCTGAGCAAGGGACTCGAGGTGGGCAGTATAAGCCTAAAAGAGCTATGTGTTTAACAAGCACCAAGACTGCCATATCCAATACATAATTATCTTTCTTCTGAAAAAAGCAAAATTGGCCAAATGGTAATGATTAAACACAACTGATCTGCAGTGTACACAATTCCCAGAACATGAAACAAATATTTACTGTGTCAATTTCCATATCACTGGCCAAGCATCCTAAGGGCTTTCTATATTAATTTATAGTAGGCAACACTATGGAAAGAGTTGGTTTAGATAAATTTAAATATCTTATGGTGTCAGTGACACACACATAGAATTGTTTATTTCACTATACCTAAGTCCACTCTGCTTGGTATCATCATGCATTTGGAAATGGTTGACACTATGAAATTAAATTTTCTGTGTTTTAATCCTCTAAAATCTGACTAGTTAGAAACGCAAATATAATTAACACAACTAGCTGGTTACGATAATTTATTCAGACTTATAAAATTTAAATATGGTACAGAGTAAAATCTAGGCTCTTCAAAACAGCACTAGCACTAATATTTGAATATAAAAAGGGAAAAGAGGAAAATGGCAAATTTAAAACCTTGTTTACTAGGTAAGTAGTTAAGTTTCTTTGCTAAAATGTAAAGTAATATTTATTGAGAAATTTAGTGTATCTAAGGTTCTTCCAGGAGAAATTAACAACTGCTGGGACATTTGTAAACTTACAGAGATATCTATATATTCCCCGCATCCTAGGATTCCCCTCTTATATCCACCAGTAAGGGAACTACAGTACTATTTTGATTTTCTCATTCTTTCAACATGCTGACTTAAGGTGTTGCTTTAACATAATGTTTTTAAACCATCTACTCCTACTACTAATCCACATGTTTTGTAAAAATGTTTGTACACAGAATGGGATTCCAAAGAGAAACAGATTATAACTTAACACCACACACGGAGTTTAGTTGGATTTTATATATAATTCTATACAGTATAAATAATAAATCTTCAAAAGCACATGTGTTCAATAAGTATCAATATTAGCATACACATACACTTCAATTTCAAATGTTATTCCTCTTTCTCTTTCATTACAGGTCACAAATCCAGAGGGAGGTGGGAAGGAGGAGGTGGGGAACCCCCCTCAATTTATCACCTCAATAAATTACCCACACATACATTTTCCTTGAAACAGTAATTACTACTATCTTCCCTTGATGTGGCAGGTGAAGGTTTAAACTAAAGAAGTCTTGTAGTTTGCCATGACTGAAATGAAGGTCCGCTGTCCTCCTTCAGCCCTCATGAAGTTTTCTGCTTCTCTTTCCTATTCTACCCTTGCTGTGAGGTGTGGTGTCCTGTCGGTTACCCACAAACATTCAACTTCATAGGATGAAATAAGAAATGAGTTAACGTAGTAGCTGTGATCTGATCTTTATTTCACTAGATGAGTTTTTCAAACTTTTGAAAACTCAGTAAGAGTATATTTCCCATCACAACTCAGGACACACCAATATTTATGTTTATACATGTGTATGTCTGACTGAAGCAAGAATTTCAACCAGTGTTGACCCTTACTATGTGTAGTGCACTCTGATACCCTTTTTTTTATTTTATTCTAATCTTTGTATTTCTTTCAAATGCTATTTAAGAACCACTAAGTTGATTCCATGATCCTTCAAGTCTTGACCTAAAGGGTTGGAAAACACTGTCTCAAGAGATGAAAGCAGCTTAAGCTAGAAAGAGCTTGAGTCTTGAAATAGGTTTAAAATCTGACTTTGCTATTGACGGCCATGTGACCTTTGGCAAGATCCTTAGCTCATATGCTCAGTTTCCTCAACCACAGAATGGAAGTAATATTCCTACTTTGCAGGATGATTGTGAGGATCATTGAGCTGACATGTGAAAATCCAAGCCCATTCTCTGATATATGGTAGAATGAAAATAAATATTAGTTCATGGATCATCCCTTAAATCTCAAAAAGTCTAACAGGGAGCAAGTTCTCTGTAGAAACACTGCTTTTCAAACCCTTTTAAACCTTCTCCCTCTCCTTCCTTCTCAGTCTTTTTCACAAACTCATAGACAAAACACTTGTTTAAATTCTCTAGTCTGTTAGGGGCCAAGTGAGCCACGGCCACGGCCACGGCCACATCGGCAAACACCGGAAGCAACCAGAAGTCCAGGGTAATGCTGGTGGCATGCGTTGCCACAGGATCACCTGCTACCAGGCTACCTTGAGAAAGTTGGTATGAGGCATTACCACTTAAAGAGGAACCAGAACTTCTGCCCAACTGTCAACCTTGATAAATTATGGACCTTGGTCAGTGAGCAGACTTGGGTAAATGCTGCGAAGAACAAGACTGGAGCTGCTCCTATCATTTATATGGTGCTATTGGGCTACTACAAAGTTCTGGGGAAGGGGAAGCTCCCAAAGCAGCCTGTCATCGTGAAGGCCAAATTCTTCAGCAGAAGAGCTGAGAAGAAGATTAAGGATGTGGGTGGGGCTTGTGTCCTGGTAGCTTGAAGCTACATGGTGGAAGATTCATTAAATGTTAACAAGTGCTTTTCAAAAAATATAAATCAATAAATCAATAAATTCACTAGTCTAAAGAATAAGAAATTACTAAATAAGGAACGTTTAATATCTCAAACTTTTCCACCAATTTCTGTGCAGACCTAATAAACAATTCTTCGGAATATTGCATCAAAACCAGTATAAACTTCAAAATACTTGGAGTGATCCTTGTCCATTATGATCTGGCTCTGTTTTCATCTGCAACATTATATCAAATTATTGTTACTTCCCTCAGCTTCCAAAGAATACCTGATTCAGTCCCGTTAGTTCCTGCCTTGTCATGTTCTGTTACACCTTTGTATTTTGTAAATGTTTCCTTTGTGCTGGTCTCATCATCTCATCCCAGCTTTCTGTTTTGACACTGAACTGCCTATGTAATCTTGGGCAAATTACTAATTCAGTATTTCTAAACATAATTTCCTCTTCTGTAATATAAGAATAATAATATTTACCACATGAAGATTCTTGAAAGGATATAATGACATCAGCGTTGTAAATTGCCTGACATATAATAAGCACTCAATGAATGATGATTGTTAATATTTTTATTATGTTTATCAGTCAAAGCTGAGTTAAAGTAGCATCTATTCTAGCAAATATTTGCTGACACTCTTGTTCTAGATTACATGCCTTACTTCTGGACTCTCTTCACACTCTGTGCAAATGTCTTATTGCATCATGTTCTAAGTGTTTGTTTTCTTGCTGCCTCCTCTACAAGACTAGAAAAACTCTTAAAGGACAAGGACATGTCCTTTACCTTCAAATCTAGAGCATCTAGTAGGGTGCCTGGAATATTATAAGGCTTTTAATATGTTTGTTTGCTTAACTTGTTTTATGGATGACTAAAATACAAAAGTACATAATTACCACCTCTACCATACCTTTTAGAACTGGAGAACTATAAGAAAAGAGCGGGTAGTCACTGGAAGAAATACTACTCAAAATAAAAATGCTGTTCTGTAATTTTAAAGAAAAAGTAATGCTAAGGAATTATTTCTTCATTTTTAGCTTCCTTGGATTGCTTTAGAAGCCTGAAAAGTAAGACTTCCTTTTTACAGTGACTCCAGTAGTTATTTTCATTCATTTAACAACAGTTTATTGTGTAACAGCAGGGTACACTACTCTATGTGTTGGGGATATAGCAATGAAAAAAATAAAAGTCCACACCATAGAGGAATTTACATCCCAATGGAAAAAAGAGCCAAATAACTTAAATAAATATATTATATAAAGTATAATATATAATAGGTAGTAATAGATGCTATAGAAAAAATAAAGCACAATAAGGAAATGGATGGGATTTCCTGTTTTAGGAAACCTAAATCTGTTATGAGACAATATTTCAGGAAAAACCTGAATGAAGCAAAGAAATAAACAATGTGTTTAGGTCTCTGTAACACTTCTACACTTAATTCTAAAATTTTCCAGGATTGAAGTTGATAATAAACTAGGAAAGCAACTTTGTCACCCTAAGCAGTTGAAGGGGAGACCACCTCAGATGCTTAAAGTGGCATAACGAGCAGACATTTCAACTCAAGCACTAATTGAATTTCAGCCATGACCTTGCAGGAACACACCGAACTCTATTTAAAATTGCTATGGCAGTGACTCCGTGACTTAAAAGAAGTGTTCATGTGACCTGCAATCCTTTTATGTCACCAACTTCTTTTATCTGTTCAAAAAAGCCTGAACACTGACCCATATCTGCTAGGTTACTTGACTTAGTATTTCATTTATTTGGTCACTAAAATTAGTAAGAGTTCACTCCATCTAACTTTAAATAACTTAAACTTGACCAACTCCTGCATCTTTTTCAATACTGCCTATATCATAAGCCTGTATGGCTTCAATGTTAGTAAAATGATATCATAGACTAACATTTCTCACTCCTTCGACCAATTGGTTACAACATCCAAGGTTTTTCTATTGACATAAATTTGTTTTTGAAAACAAATCTCAAGCTCATATTAACATAGTCATTTCAAAGTATCTAAATTAACTCTCTTGCTTTTTAAAATGTCTATACTGAAACACCATAAGCTGTAAAAACAGTATAATTTCTCTAAGGGATATTTCTAGCCATGTTCAAGTTATATAAACATACTTGCAGTACTATAGGAAATCGAACTTGAATAAGAGAAAGGGACTCTCTAACTTCTTTCTGACAATAGTTGAAATAAACCTGTGTTACCCAGATAGTTAAGTAGCATTGCATACAACTTAGTAAATAAGGAGGGGGAAAAAACTACATTGGTTGAATTTATGGCTTATTTTGCATATTAGTGAAAATGTCTGACATATAGGTAAAACAATAATACCCCACCTGCAATGGATACTGCAACTTACATTTCTAAAATTTTGGGGAAACATGTCTATCAGTACTATAACAGACTTTATAATAGACTCACATCTTAAAATAGATGTAATTTATTAGTTATTACTGTAGCTAAAAGTTGGATGTATATTAGTTATTTCATAGAACTTTAGAAATACATGCAAACTCATTTAATTTAACATGCAACAATATTGACTGCAAATATCTCAAATGTATATATGTTCAACCAGAGAGACCCAAAACTCCATGTGCACATAGATGACATAAAATTATTCAGTTAAATTATTTAAAGAAGTTCTCTTCATTATTCACCAGTCATCTTTCTACTATCTTTTCATCTTCCAAAACCAACAAATCATTTAAGGATATATTTATGTGCTAATGGATTGGGGGGGTGGGCAGGGAGTGATGGTGATCTAAATTATAAAAATAATTGCCCTAATTCTTCAATTGGATATGTATGTGCAACACAGCTTCATTCGAGCTGAAAATTTGTCTAATATTTAAATAATATGCAAGGTCAGTATCATTTTTCTACTATATTTAGTGATTTGTAAGGCTGTTCTAATTGTTAATTGGCTCTCCTGTGATGTAGTAATAACCAGATCACTATTTCCCAAACTGTCTTGTCAGAAGAATCACTAGACCACAGTCCAGACCTACTAATTCAGGCTTTCCAGAAGTGAGGTCTGAATTTCTAACAAGAAACTGAGAGGCTGCTTCTTACCTTTAGGCAAATCTGGGAAAAGCTGAACTAAGTAATTGATGAATTGTAAATAAAGGCTGAGAATCATCATCTTTTACATGTGCAAATAACTTCTTATAGGTCTTTCCTCTGACTCAAAGCCAGGATCAAGAGTAAATATTATGGTTACCAGGTGGGAGAGGGAGGGAGGGATAAACTGTGGGATTGGGGTTGACATACACACAGTATTATATATAAAATAGGTAACTAATAAGGACCTACTATAACCTATAACTAATAACTACTCAGTACTCTGTAATGATCCATATGGGAAAAGAATCTAGAAAAGAGTGGATATATGTATATGTATAACTGATTATCTTTGCTGTCCAGCAAAAAGTAACACAACGTTGTAAATCAACTATACTCCAATAAAAAGTTATTATAAAAAGAGTAAATGTGATAACAAAATGGATTCAAGACTTGAATGTAAGAACTAAGACAATAAAACTAGAAGAAAACATAGGCAGTACACTCTTCGACATCAGTCTTAGAAGTATCTTTCTAGATATGTCTCCTCAGGTGAGGGAAACAAAAACAAAAATAAACAAATGGGATTACATCAAACTAAAAAACTGTGCAGCAAAGGAAACAATCAATAATACGAAAAGACAACCTATCAAATGGGAGAAGATATTTGCAAATTATATATCTGATAAGGGGTTAACATCCAAAATATATAAAGAACTTATACTATTCAACAACAAACTTATTTTTTTTTTTTTTTTTTTTGCGGTATGCTGTCCTCTCACTGTTGTGGCCTCTTCTGTTGCAGAGCACAGGCTCTGGACGCGCAGGCTCAGCGGCCATGGCTCAGGGGCCTAGCCGCTCCGTGGCATGTGGGATCTTCCTGGACCAGGGCACGAACCCGTGTCCCCTGCATCGGCAGGCGGACTCTCAACCACTGCACCACCAGGGAAGCCCCAACAAACCTAATTTAAAAATGGACAAAGGAGCTGATATTTTTCCAAAGTAGATGTACATATTGTACATGAAAAGATGTTCAACATCACCAGTTATAAAACCACGATGAGATATCACCTCACACCTGTCAGAATGGCTGTTATCAAAAAGACAAGGAATAACAAGTGTTGGCAAGGATGTGGATAAAAGGGAAGCCTCACAGTATGTTGGTGGGAATGTAAATTGGTGCAGCCCCTGTGGAAGACAGTACGGACATTCTTCATAAAATTAAGAATAGAACTACTATATGATCCAACTATCACACTTCTTGGTATTTATCCAAAGAATACAAAACCTAATCTGCATCCCGTGTTCATTGCACCCACATGTTCATTGCAGCATTATTTACAATAGCCAAGAAATGGAAACAAACCTAAGTGCTCATCAACAGATAAGTGGATAAAGAAGATGTGGTGGAGTACTACTCAGCCATAAAGAAGAATGAAATTTTGCCATTTGCAGCAACATGGATGAACTTGGAGGGTATTATGCAAATTGAAATAATTCAGAAGGAGAAAAACAAATACCATATTATTTCACTCATATGTGGAATATAAAAAAAATAAACAAACAAAAACAAAATAAATGAACAAACCAAACCAAATAAAAACAAACACGTAGATACAGAGACTAGACCAGTGGTTACCAGAGGGGAAAGGGCAGGGGAGAGGGCAAAAACTGGTAAAGGGGGTCAACTGTACGGTGACGAATGGAAACTAAATTTTTGGTGGTGAACACATCATAGGGTATACAGAAGTAGATATAGAATGTCATCCTCATGAGACATATAATGTTATTTTAAAACCTCAAGAAATTAAATTTTTAAAACAGTAAATGTAATTATCATTGACTTTACAGTGGGGGCAAGAAAAAAAATATTATTCCAACAAATGACATCACAGTTCCTAAAAAATTTATCTTTGTTTGGAAGTAATAATATGTTGAGGATTCACTTTGAGTGGTAAAGTTGAGATTAGGAGAGCATGGTAAGAAGATAAAAGAAGCCTTTCCTTTCTGTGAGTCATGAGTCTATCAGAATAAGGCAAGAAAGAGAAATGACATTTTCTTTTAGTAAAGTAATATTGCAATGTTTTATTTACTCTTTGTTCAAAGAGAGAATATCTTTGACCTGGTTAGTATGATGGGGATCTTTTGAACAGGTTAAAAAAAAAACACACACAATTACTAAATAGAGTAAGAATGTTCCTAAAGCTAGATAAAATGTATATATTTTTCAAAAATATGCATAAAGGCATAGGAGAGCTAACAAGGCAGTGACAACTTGACATCTCAGAGGGGAGAAAAGAACAGAGAAGGGAGTCCAATAATCAGCACCCCTCAAGGGATCTGCTGATTCTCAAGTAGAAAATGAGAAGCTGAAAATAATTTCTGGATGTCTTATAAGGCTAAGGCATAAAAATGGAGTTCAGGGCGCATTAAGGAAGAGGGTCACCAATGTAAATACCCTAGCTTTTAGCTGAGACCCCTGAAGGTCATACCCTAGAAATAGAGACAAACTAAAAGAAGCTGGGCCCCAGAAATATTGAAAACTGTCTTCAAGTCAGCTCAGTTCCTCGTTTGATTGAGATGATCTTCTTGACTCTTAATTGCCTGACACAAGTAGCATAAATCTTCTGGAGGATGCTAATACATCCAAAGACTCAAATTGCCTTTACAAATATTCATATACAAGGTTCATCATTAAGTTACAAGGGATACCAGGAGACAAGACCTAATGATCAAACACAAACAAGCAATAAAAATCATACAAGCAAAATAGATAGTAGAAATAGACTAACAGGTGATTTAGATATTGAGATATTAGAAGTACCAGACACAAACTCTTAAGATGTATGATTTTATACACAATATATTGACGACAAAATGAAATTTTTCATCAGAAAAGTAAAAATTCTTAAAAAAAAAACAAATGCTAATTTCAGAATTGAAAAATACAACTGAAAATAAGAACACAATAAGTGGAAGTAACAGGACCCAGGAGAGAAAACCACTATCAGTAATTTGAACAGAGGAGTTTAATATAGAGAATGGTTAGCTAGGCATAAATTTATTAACTAAGTAACTAAAAGAGTAGGATAATAACTCTAATATATCATGAAAGTAGCAACTTCAAGGAGTTAATACCGCACCTACAACAGAAATAGGGAAACGAAGGGAAGACACTGACATTATTAAAACTTAGAAACTTAGAGGAAGAGTCCTGTGAAGCTGAAACTTGGGCTTCTGAGGAGGAGGTCCTGGCCAGCTGGTGTTGGTGTTTCTGAGTCTGGGACTTAAATCTCAGATTCTGTGGCCTCAGAGGGAAGAACAATGAAGCTATCTCTGCTAGCTTCATATGGAAAAATTGCAAACAGTATTCAGCTGATGCAACAGAAAGGCATTTCAAGAAGCATGGAGGTAATGCTCAAAGGATCTGGTAGGAGAAAGAAATCTCATAGGAAACTCACAGGATACAGAGTAAGAAACATGTTCCTTTTTCCTCCTCCAATCTTGCACTCTCCCTCTAGTGTTTCCTCTTGTCAGATCCTAATGTAGAACCAGACGACCTAATATAGATCTTAGTGACAAAGCAGAAATGTGGTTTGCAGAGTCCCAGTTCAGCATCCCAAAGCAGAGTACAGAAGGGTGGGTTTGGAGCTGAGAGGCAATAATGTAATTACTGACACAGTAGATTTAACAGCAGATTAAACTCAGTGAAGAGAGCATTTGTTATTCGGAAATGGACAGAAAAAAATATCTAGACTGAAGCTGTAGAGAAAAAGGAGAGAATACAGAAAAGAGAATAAATTAAGAGTTCTACCATATATATAATTGGAGTCCCAGAAAGGGAAGAGAGAGAAGAGAAACTGAAGCAATATTTGAAGGATAATGACAAATGACTTTCCAAAAATTTGACAAAAGATATCAAGGCACAGATTTAAGAAGCCTGATAAACACTGAGAAAAACTCACCTAAGGCTAGTATAGTGAAACTGAAAATCAAAGACAAGAAAAAATGTTTTTTAGCATTCTTAAAGAGGGGAAAAATCAGATTATTTTCTGTGTTCTTTTTCTTTCTAGAACTAATAAGTGATTCTCACTTTAGTGATTGTCACCACTAGTCACTCTGTTACATGTGCCTAAAATGTGCTTTATATTTCCTTTTCACTTATTTCTATACCCAACTTATCAAAAGTCCATTTCTTTATGGCTCCACTGTATATTTCAAATATATTCTTCTTTCTATGTTCATCACTATTACCCTACTCTCAGCTACCATTATCTCTAACTCGTAGTACAAGCAGACCTTGGAGATATTGCAGGTTCAGTTCCAGAACACCACAATAAAGTGAATATCACAATAAAGTAAGTCACATGAATTTTTCTTGTTTCCCAGTGCATATTAAAGTTATGTTTATACTATACTATAGTCTGTTAAGTGTGAAATAGCATTATGTCTAGAAAAACAATGTACATAACTTAATCAAAAATACTTTATTGCTAAAAAATGTTAACCATCATCTGACAGCACAGGATTGCCACAAACCCTCAATCTGTAAAAAAAAAAAATGCAATATCTGAGAAGCACAATAAAGTGAATACAATAAAATGAGGTGTGCCTGTACTGAAATAGTTTCCAAACTGTTTTCTCTGCCCTCATTTCACCTCTTTCAATCTATTCTTCACACCATAGCCACAGAAATTTTTTTTAAGTGCTAATATGATCTTGTCATTTTCCTGATGAATACCTATCAGTGGGCTCTAAGTTCTTTTAAGACAAAAGCCAATGTCTCACCATGGTCTATAAATTCAACCTGACACTTACCTGACCCAACAGTCTCAGGTAACTCCACTATTCCCAGCTCTCCGTACTCTGGACCTTCTTTTAGATATGCAAACATGAAATGCTTCTTCCCCCTTCAAAGCCTGCATAGAAGGAACAGATAGCATAGGAGTTAAGACTATGAGCTGTGGAGTCACACTAGATTTGTACACATTACCTGCAAGCTGTAAGTTGCTTAAGGTCTCTATGCCTCAGTTTCTCCATGAGTTAACTGGAGATTGTTAGGGTTAAAAAATATATATAGTATATGTGGAGCTTAGCACAGTTCACAGTTTTTGGTACATAATAAGTAATAAGTAATCAGTGTAAGCTCTTAGTTATTCTTTTCCTTATATCTGGAATTCTTGTTGTCCCATCCTTAAACCTTTGTCACCAAATTAACACATAGTCATCCTCCAAAACTCAGGTTTTGGTCCTTCTAAAAGGAAGTCTTCTTAGACACCCCAGACTTAAATCAAGTGTCTCTGTTATGTTTTCTCATGATACCTGCGAATCTTTATTCTATTAGTTATTACTTTTGAAATTTAGTTTTTCAATTAGTCCCTTAAAATCTATCTCTCACACTAGGATATAAACTCCGCAAAGGCTAAGTTCTGTGTTGGACTTGTTTGCTGATATATATTCGTGCTTAGTGCACGGCCTGTCAAACGGTCGGAACTCAGTGAGTAGCTGATGATGTAATGAGTGAAAGAACGATTACTGCATGTACTTCAAAAAAGACTATAAAGCATTGCCTATATTCTTTAAAAGTGATTAATTTAGGGGGCTTCCCTGGTGGCACAGTGGTTGAGAGTCCACCTGCCAATGCAGGGGACACGGGTTCGTGCCCCGGTCCGAGAAGATCCCACATGCCGCGGAGCGGCTGGGCCCGTGAGCCATGGCCGCTGTGCCTGAGCATCTGGAGCCTGTGCTCCACAGCAGGAGAGGCCACAACGGGAGAGGTCACAACAGTGAGAGGCCCAGGTACTGCAAAAAAAAAAGTGATTAATTTTGTTAAGGAATAACAGATTAAGCCACGTGAAATAATCAGAAAAAAATAAATGAGGATGTAACCATGAGTTAAGTAAGTAGAAGATGGAGAATACCAGTGGCCAAAATTACAGAAATTTTTAAGGTGTTTGAAGAGTAAGAAGTGCTTTTACTAGATATTAAAGAATGAACTGTTTATCGTTTTTAGAACTAGGACTTTATAGAGACCCATATGAAGAAAGCTGCTAAACTCCACCAAGGGACATATAAAAAATTATGTGTAAAAGGAAAAACACGTAATTATCCTGAGTGAGATGACCAAATACCTTAATAGGTTTAACATTATTTCAATCAAAATCTAAAATGACTTTATGTTTGATAATATTATTCTAAAACTCATCAAAAATATACAATAAAAAGGAGTTTAATCAAAGAGATTTGTTTTAATAGATACTAAAACATATTTATAAAGCTCTGAAGATTCTTCCAAAAAGTTGCAGAGGAAGGAACACTCCCAAACTCATTTTATGAGGCCATGATCACCCTGATACCAAAATCAGACAAAGATACTACAAAAAAAGAAAATTACAGACCAATATCACTGAATATAGATGCAAAAAATCCTCAACAAAATACTAGCAAACAGAATCCAATGACACATTTAAAGGATCATACACCATGATGAAGTGGGATTTATCCCAGGGATGCAAGGATTCTTCAACATACACAAATCAATCAATGTGATACACCATATTAACAAACTGAAGAATAAAAACCATATGATCATCTCAACAGATGCAGAAAAAGCTTTTGACAAAATTCAACACCATTTATGATAAAAAACTCTCCAGAAAGTGGGCATAGAGGGAACCTACCTCAACATAATAAAGGCCATGTATGACAAACCCACAGAAAACATCATTCTCAATGGTGGAAAACTGAAAGCATTTCCTCTAAGATCAGGAACAAGACAAGGATGTCCACTCTCACCACTATTATTCAACATAAGACACTGATGAAAGAAATTAAAGATGATACCAACAGATGGAGAGATATACCATATTCTTGGATCGGAAGAACTGATATTGTGAAAATGACTATATTACCCAAAGCAATCTACAGATTCAATGCAATCCCTATTAAATTACCAATGACATTTTTTACAGAACTAGAACAAAATATCTTAAAATTTGTAGAGAGAAACAAAAGACCCCGAATAGCCAAAGCAGTCTTGAGGGAAAAAAACAGAGCTGGAGGAATCAGACTCCTTGACTTCAGACTAAACTACAAAGCTACAGTAATCAAGACAATAAGGTACTGGCACAAAAACAGAGATATAGATCAATGGAAGAGGATAGAAAGCCCAGAGATAAACCCACGCACCTATGGTCAACTAATCTATGATAAAGGAGGCAAGGATATACAATGGAGAAAAGACAGTCTCTTCAATAAGTGGTGCTGGGAAAACTGGACAGCTACATGTAAAAGAATGAAATTAGAACACTCCCTAACACCATATACAAAAATAAACTCAAAATGGATTAGAGACCTAAATGTAAGACCAGGCACTATAAAACTCTTAGAGGAAAACATAGGAAGAACACTCTTTGACATATATCACAGCAAGATCTTTTTTGATCCATTTCCTAGAGTAATGGAAATAAAAACAAAAATAAACAAATGGGACCTAATGCAACTTAAAAGCTTTTGCAAAGCAAAGGAAACTACAAACAAGATGAAAAGACAACCCTCAGAATGAGAGAAAATATTTGCAAATGAATCAATGGACAAAGGATTAACCTCCAAAATATATAAATAGCTCATGCAGCTCAATATTAAAAAAACAAACAAACCTATCCAAAAATGGGCAGAAGACCTAAATAGACATTTCTCCGAAGAAGACATACAGATGGTCAAGAAGCACATGAAAAGCTGCTCAACATCAGTAATTGTTAGAGAAATGCAAATCAAAACTACAATGAGGTATCACCTCACACCAGTTAGCATGGGCATCATCAGAAATTCTACAAACAAATGCTGGAGAGGGTGTGGAGAAAAGAGAACCCTCTTGCACTGTTGGTGGGAATGTAAATTGATACAGCCACTATGGAGAACAGTATGGAGGTTCCTTAAAAAACTAATAATAAAATTACCATATGACCCAGGAATCCCACTACTGGGCATATACACAAAGAAAACCATAATTCAAAAAAACACGTGCAAAGTAATTATACTCCAATGAAGATTTAAAATATAAAATAAAATAAAATAATATTCAGAAAAATAAAAGAAAAGAAAAAGAAAAGCAAAAAAAAAAACCAGACACATGCATCCTGATGTTCATTGCAGCACTATTTACAATTGCCAGGTCATGGAAGCAAACTAAATGCCCATTGACAGATGAAGGGATAAAGAAGACGTGGTATATATATACACTGGAATATTACTCAGCCATAAAAAGGAATGAAGCTGGGTCATTTGTAGAGATGTGGATGAATCTAGAGACTGTCTTACAGAGTGAAGTAAGTCAGAAAGAGAAAAACAAGTATTGTATATTAACGCATATATGTGGAACCTAGAAAAATGGTACAGATGAACTGGTTTGCAGGGCAGAAATTGAGTCACTGATGTCAAGAACAAATGTATGGACACCAAGGGGTGAAAATGGTGGAGGGGGGTGGTGGTGCTGTGATGAATTGGGAGATTGGGATTGACATATATACAATAGTATGTATAAAATAGATAACTAATAAGAACTTGTATAAAAAAATAAATTAAATTAAATTTTTTAAAAAAAGCTCTGAAGATTAAAACAACATTGTGTTATCACTAGAATCTACAGATGACTAGAATAGGATAGCCCTAAATCAGATATGTCATGTATGTATGTAAGAATTTAATATATGATAAAAGAGAGATCAGAAGCCCATAGGAAGAAATGGATTGTTTAACAAATTATGTTGGGAAATTCAGCTATTTGTGGAAAAAACTCAATACAGATTCTCAACAAAATATATTCCATATGGATAGCAGGGTTAAATATAAAATTGTTAAACCATAAGAAAACAAGATTATGTGCTCATTTTAGCAGCAAATATACTAAAATTGAAACAGCACAGAGAAGATTTGACGTACAATTGTTTTAATCCCGCCCCTTAAAATCAAAACAAAATAATTTAAAAGAAGTAAATATAAATCAATAGACAACTCAGCACAGTGAATAAAAGTAAAGAAAAAAATGAAAATGGCAAGTACCAATGAATTTAATTGCATAAAAATTTTAAATTTCTGTATGTGTTAAAATATGTAAATAAAGTAAAAATTGGACAATTTTGCAAAAATAAATTTAATTAGGATTTAACACCTTTAATATATAAAGAGATTGTAAAAATTGATTAAAAATACCCAATAGGAAAGTAGACAAAGAAAATGAAAAGACAACTCTAAGGAAGTATTAAAAATATCTAGCAGTATAGTAATCAAAATTAAAACAATATTGAAATACCATTCTCCACATATCAAACTGGTAAGATTTATAAACCAATAATACCCACTGCTGGTAAGAATATGTAGTAAGGCAAGTACTCTCACAGGTTAGTGGTAAGATTTCTAATTAATACAATCTTTCCAGGAGGTAGTTAGACAATATGCATTAAAAATGGAAATAGGGACTTCCCTGGTAGCACAGTGGTTAAGAATCTGCCTGCCAGTGCAGGGGACATGGGTTCGATTGCTGGTCCATGAAGATCTCACATGCCACGGAGCAACTAAGCCTGTGCACCACAACAACTGAGCCTGCACTCTGGAGCCAGCAAGCCACAAATACTGAGCCTGCATACCACAACTACTGAAGCCCACACACTTAGAGCCTGTGCTACACAACAAGAGAAGCCACCGCAATAAGAAGCCCGGGCACCACAATGAGGAATAGGCCCCACTCATTGCAGCTAGAGAAAGCCTGTGCGCAGCAGTGAACACACAGTGCAGCCAAAAATAAATAATAAATAATAAATAAATGAACAAATAAAATTAAGAAAAAAAAGAATGGAAATAGCCTTTTGACTTATGGGTCATTTAAAAAATTCTATTTGTGAATACTAACTCAGGACATAAAAATTGCACACATAATTAAAATACAAAAGTTAAATATTAATAACTGATAATAAACCTGTATATATATTATAGTTGCAAATTTATAAATATGCAGGAAAAATACTACAAAGAAATACACCAAACTGTTAACAGTAGTAGTTATTCCTAGGTGATGTGATTAAGGGTAATTTGCTTTTCCACTGTTTTGTTTTTTAATTTTTATTGAAGTATGGTTGATTTATAATGTTATGTTAGTTTCAGGTGTACAGCAAAGTGAATCAGTTATAGATAGATAGATATATATATATATCTCCACTCTTGTTTAGATTATTTTCCCATATAAGGCATTACAGAGTACTCAGTAGAGTTCCCTGTGCTATAAAGTAGGTCTTTATTACTTATCTACTAAAAATTATCGATTTTATATATAGTAGTGTATATATGTCAATCCCAATCTCCCAATTTATCCCTCCCCCCCACTTCCCTCCCTGGTAACCATAAGTTTGTTTTCTATATTTGTGACTCTTTTCTGTTTTGTAAATAAGTTCACTTTTATCACTTTTTTTAGATTCCACATAAAAGTGATATCATATGACATTTGTCTTTGTCTGACTTGCTTCACTTAATATAATAATAACTATGTCCATCCATGTTGCTGCAAATGGCATTATTTCATTCTGTTTATGACTAATATTCCACGGAATATAAGTATCACATTTTCTATATCCATTCATCTGTTGATGAATATTTAGGTTGCTTTCAAGTCTTGGCTATTGTAAAGAGTGCTGCTATGAATATTGGGGTGCATGTATCTTTTAAAATTAGATTTTTCCCTTGGTATATGCCCAGGAGTGGAATTGCTGGATCATACGGTAGTTCTATTTTTAGTTTTTTAAGGAACCTCCATATTGTTCTCCATAATGGTTGTACCAATTTATATTCCCACCAACAGTATATGAGGGTTCCCTTTTCTGCCCACCCTCAATGCCATTGGTAACCCTCTATTTAGAACTTTTGCCTATTTTTGATTCAGTTGTTTGGGTTTTTTTGACATAGAGCTACTTGAGCTGTTTGTATATTTTGGAGATTAATTCCTTGTTGGTCACATCATTTGCAAATATTTTCTCCCATTCTGTTGTCTTTTCATTTTATTTATGATTTGATTTGCTGTACAGAGGCTTTTAAGTTTAACTAGGTCCCATTTTTTTATTTTTGTTTTTATTTTCATTAACCTAGAAAGTACATCATAAAAGATATTGCTGTGATTTATGTCAAAGACTGTTCTATGTTTTCCTCTAAGAGTTTTATACTGCCTGGCATTACATTTAGTTCTTTGATTCATTTTGACTTTATTTTTGTGTATGGTGTTAGAGGGTGTTTTAATTTCATTCCTTTTTACATGTAGCTGTCCAGTTTTCCTAGCACCATTTATTGAAGAGACTGTCTTTTCTCCATTGTATAGTCTTGCCTCCTTTTTCATAGATTAGGTTACCATAGGTGCATGGGTTTATCTCTGGGTTTTCTATCCTGTTCCATTGATCTATATTTCTGTTTTTGTAACTTACTGTCTTGATAATTGTAGCTTTATAGTATGGTCTAAATTCAGAGAGGATTGCTTTTGCTATTCAGGGTCTTTTGTGTTTCCATATAAATTTTAGAATTTTTTGTTCTAGTTTCATGAAAAATGCCATTGGTAACATTACAGGGATTGCACTGAATCCGCAGATTGCCTTGGGTAATATATTAATTTTGACAATACTGATTCTTCCAATCTAAGAACATGATATATCTTTCCACCTGTCTGTGTTGTCTTTGATTTCTTTCATCAGTGTCTTACAGTTTTCAGAGTAAGACTCTTTTGTCTCCTGAGTTAGGTTTATTCCTAGGTATTTTATTAACCTTGATTTGATGGTAAATGGGATTGTTTCCCAGATTTTCCTTTCTGATCTTCTGTTGTTAGTGTATAAGAATGCAAGAGTTTTCTCTTTTTTTAATTTTATTTTATTTATTATTTTATACAGCAGGTCCTTATTAATCATCAATTTTATACACGTCACAGTATACATGTCAATCCCAATCACCCAATTCATCACCCCACCCCACCCCACTTTCCCCCCTTGGTGTTCATACGTTTGTTCTCTACATCTGTGTCTCAATTTCTGCCCTGCAAACTGGTTCATCTGTACCATTTTCCTAGGTTCCACATATATGTGTTAATATAAGATATCTCTTTCTGACTTACTTCACTCTGCATGACAGTCTCTAGATCCATCCACGTCTCTACAAATGACCCTATTTCTTTCCTTTTTATGGCTGAGTAATATTCCATTGTATATATATGTACCATAATTCTTTATCAATTTGTCTGTCAATGGACATGTAGGTTGCTTCCATGACCTGGCTACTGTAAATAGTGCTGCAATGAACAATGGGGTGCAGGTGTCTTTTTAAATATGGTTTTCTCTGGGTATATGCCCAGTAATGAGATTGCTGGGTCATATGGTAGTTCTATTTTTACTTTTTTAAGGAACCTCCATATTGTTCTCCATAGTGGCTGTATCAATTTACATTCCCACCAACAGTGCAAGAGGGTTCCCTTATCTCCATACCCTCTCCAGCATTTGTTGTTTGTAGATTTTCTGATGATGCCCATTCTAACTGGTATGAGGTGATACCTCATTGTAGTTTTGATTTGCATGTCTCTAATAATTAGTGATGTTGAGCAGCTTTTCATGTACTTATTGGCCATCTGTATGTCTTCTTTGGAGAAATGTCTATTTAGGTCTTCTGCCCATTTTCAGATTGTGTTGTTCATTTTTTTTAATATTGAGCCACATGAGCTGTTCAGATATTTTGGAGATTAATCCTTTGTCCATTGATTCATTTGCAAATATTTTCTCTCACTCTGAGGGTTGTCTTTTCATCTTCTTTATGGTTTCCTTTGTTGCGCAAAATCTTTGAAGTTTCATTAGGTCCCATTTGTTTATTTTTCTTTTATTTCCATTACTCTAGGAGGTGGATCAAAAAAGATCTTGTTGTGATTTATGTCAAAGAGTGTTCTTCCTATGTTTTCCTCTAAGAGTTTTATAGTGTCTGGTCTTACATTTAGGTCTCTAATCCATTTTGAGTTTATTTTTGTGTATGGTGTTAGGGAGTGTTCTAATTTCATTCTTTTACATGCAGCTGTCCAGTTGTCCAGGCACCACTTATTGAAGAGACTGTCTTTTCTCCATTGTATATCCTTGCCTCCTTTGTCATAGATCAGTTGACCATAGGTGCATGAAATACCTCTGGACTTCCTATCTTCCTCCATTGATCTATGTTTCTGTTCTTGTGCCAGTACCATATTGTCTTGATTACTGTAACTTTGTAGTATAGTCTGAAGTCAGGGAGTCTGATTCCTCCAACTCCGTTTTTTTCCCTCAAGACTGCTTTGGCTATTTGGGGTCTTTTTTATCTTGGTACAAATTTTAAGATTTTTTTTTTGTTCTAGTTCTGTAAAAAATGTCATTTGTACTTTTTCTTTTTTTTTTTTTTTTGTGGTACACAGGCCTCTCACTGTTGTGGCCTCTCCCATTGTGGAGCACGGGCTCCGGACGCACAGGCTCAGCAGCCATGGCTCACGGGCCCAGCCACTCCATGTCATGTGGGATCTTCCCAGACCGGGGCACGAACCCGAGTCACCTGAATCGGCAGGCGGACTCTCAGCCACTAGTGCCACCAGGGAAGCCCCCAACTTTGGTAATTTTATAGGGATTGCATTGTATCTGTAGGTTGCTTTGGGTAGTATAGTCATTTTCACAATATTGATTCTTCCAATACAAGTACATGGTATATCTCTCCATCTGTTGGTATCATCTTTAATTTCTTTCATCACTGTCTTATAGTTTTCTGTATACAGGTCTTTTGTCTTCTTAGGTAGGTTTATTCCTAGGTATTTTATTCTTTTTGTGGCAGTGGTAAATGGGAGTGTTTCCTTAATTTCTCTTTCAGATGTTTCATCATTAGTGTATAGGAATGCAAGAGATTTCTGTGCATTAATTTTGTATCCTGCAACTTTTCCAAATTCATTGATTAGCTCTACTAGTCTTCTGGTGGCATCTTTAGGATATTCTATGTATAGGATCATGTCATCTGCAAACAGTGACAGTTTTATTTCATCTTTTCTGATTTGTATTCCTTTTATTTCTTTTTCTTCTCTGATTGCATGGCTAGAACTTCCAAAACTATGTTGAATAATAGTGGTGAGAGTGGACATCCTTGTCTTGTTCCTGATCTTAGAGGAAATGCTTTCAGTTTTTCACCATTGAGAATGATGTTTGCTGTGGGTTTCTCATATATGGCCTTTATTATATTGAGGTAGGATCCCACTATGTCCACTTTCTGGAGAGTTTTTTTCATAAATATGTGTTGAATTTTGTTGAGAGCTTTTTCTGCATCTATTGAGATTATCATATGGTTTTTATTCTTCAATTTGTTAATATGGTTTATCACATTGATTGGCTTATGTATCTTGAACAATCCTTGCATCTCTGGGATAAATCCCACTTGATCATGGTGTATGATCCTTTTAATGTGTTGTTGAATTCTGTTTGCCAGTATTTTGTTGAGGATTTTTGCATCTATATTCATCAGTGATATTGGTCTGTAATTTTCTTTTCTTGGAGTATCTTTGTCAGCTTTTGGTATCAGGGTGATGGTGGCCTCATAGAATCACTTTGGGAGGGTTCCTTCCTCTGCAAATTTTTGGAAGAGTTTGAGAAGAATGGGTGTTAGCTCTTCTCTAAATGTTTGATAGAATTCACCTGTGAAGCCATCTGGTCCTGGACTCTGTTTTTTGGAAGATTTTTAATCACAGTTTCCATTTCATTACTTGTGATTGGTCTGTTCATATTTTCTATTTCTTCATGGTTCAGTCTTGGAAGTTTCTAACTTTCTAAGATTTGTCCATTTCTTCCCAGTTGCCCATTTTATTGGTATAGAGTTGCTTGTAGTAGTCTCTTAGGATGCTTTGTATTTCTGCAGTGTCTGTTGTAACTTCTTTTTCATTTCCAATTTTATTGATTTGAGTCCTCTCTCTCTTTTTCTTGATGAGTTTGGCTAATGGTTTATCAATTTTGTTTATCTTCTCAAAGAACCAGCTTTTAGTCTTATTGATCCTTGCTATTGTTTTCTTTGTTTCTATTTCATTTATTTCTGCTCTGATCTTTGTTATTTCTTTCCTTCTACTAACTTTGGGTTTTATTTGTTCTTTCTCTAGCTCCTTTAGGTGTAAGGTTAGATTGTTTATGTGAGATTTCTCTTGTTTCTTTAGGTAGGCTTGTATAGCTATAAACTTCCCTCTTACAACTGCTTTTGCTGCATCCCATAGGTTTTGGATTGACGTGTTTTCATTGTCATTTTTCTCCAGGTATTTTTTGATTTCCTCTTTGATATCTTCAGGGATCTTTTGGTTATTTGGTAACATATTGTTTAGCCTCCATGTGTTTGTGTTTTTTACCTTTTTTTCCCTGTAATTCATTTCTAATCTCATAACATTGTGGTCAGAAAGGGTGCTCGATATGATTTCAATTTTCTTTATATTACTGAGGCTTGATTTGTGACCCAAGATGTGATCTATCCTCGAGAATATTCCGTGCACACTTGAGAAGAAAATGTAATCTGCTCTTTCTGGCTGGAATGTCCTATAAATATCAGTTATATATATCTGGTCTATTCTGTTATTTAAACCTTCACTTTCCTTATTTATTTTCATTTTGGATGATCTGTCCATTGGTGTAAGGGAGGTGTTAAAGTCCCCCACTATTTCTGTGTTATTGTTGATTTCCTCTTTGAGAGCTGTTTGCAGATGGCTTATGTATTGAGGAGCTCCTATGATGGGTACATATATATTTATACTTGTTATATCTTCTTCTTGGATTGATCCCTTGATCATTATGTAGTGTCCTTCCATGTCTCTTGTAACATTCTTTATTTTAAAGTCTATTTTATCTGATTTGAGTATTGCTACTCCAGCTTTCTTTTATTTTCCATTTGCATGGAGTATCTTTTTCCATCCCCTCACTTTCAGTCTGTATGTGTCCCTAGGTCTGACGTGGTTCTCTTGTAGACAGCCTATAGATGGGTTTTGTTTTTGTATCCATTCAGCGAACCTGTGTCTTTTGGTTGGAGCATTTAATCCATTCATGTTTAAGGTAATTATCGATATGTATGTTCCTACTACCATTTTTTTAATTGTTATGGGTTTGTTTTTGTAGGTCGGTCCTTTTCTTCTTGTGTTTCCCACTTAGAGAAGTTCCTTTAGCATTTGTTGTAGAGCTGGTTTGGTGGTGCTGAATTCTCTTAGCTTTTGCTTGTCTGTAAAGCTTTTGACTTCTCCATCGAATCTGAATGAGATCCCTGCCGGATAGAGTAATCTTAGTTGTAGGTTCTTCCCTTTCATCACTTTGAGTATATCATGCCACTCCCTTTTGGCTTATAGAGTTTCTGGTCAGAAATCAGCTGTTAACCTTATTGTAGTTCCCTTGTATGTTATTTGTCATTTTTCTTTTGCTGCTTTCAATAACTTTTCTTTGTCTTTAATTTTTGCCATTTTGATTACTATGTGTCTCGGCTTGTTTCTCCTGGGGTTTATTATGAGTTGGACTTTTTGCACTTTCTGGAGTTGGGTGGCTATTTCCTTTCCCATGTTAGAGAAGTTTTTGACTATACTCTCTTCAAATATTTTCTCCGGTCCTTTCTCTCTCTCTTCTCCTTCTGAGACCCCTATAATGCGAATGTTGTTGTGTTTGATGTTCTCCCTGAGGTCTCTTATGCTGTCTTCATTTCTTTTCATTCTTTTTTCTTTATTCTGTTCCACAGCAGTGAATTCCACCATTCTGTCTTCCAGGTGACTTATCTGTTCTTCTGCCTCAGTTATTTTGCTGTTGATTCCTTCTTGTGTAGTTTTCATTTCAGTTATTGTATTGTTCATCTCTGTTTGTTCGTTTATTAATTCTTCTAGGTCTTTGTTAATCATTTCTTGCATCTTCTCGATCTTTGCCTCCATTCTTTTTCCGAGGTCCTGGATCACCTTCACTATCATTATTCTGAATTCTTTTTCTGGAAGCTTGCCTATCTCCACTTCATTTAGTTGTTTTGGGGGGTTTTACCTTATTCTTTCATCTAGTACATAGCCTTGTGCCTTTTCATCTTGTCTATCTTTCTGTGAATGTGGTTTTTGTTCCACAGGCTGCAGGATTATAATTCTTCTCACTTCTGCTGTCTTCCCTCTGGTGGATGAGGCTATCTAAGAGGCTTGTGCAAGTTCCCTGATGGAGGGACTGGTGGTGGGTAGAGCTTGCTGTTGCTCTGGTGGGCAGAGCTCAGTAAAACTTTAATCTGCTTGACTGCTGATGGGTGGGGCTGGGCTCCCTCCCTGTTGTTTGTTTGGCCTGAGGCAACCCAACACTGGAGCCTACCTGGGCTCTTTGCTGGGGCTAATGGCAGACTCTGGGAGGGCTCATGCCAAGGAGTACTTCCCAGAACTGCTGCCAGTGTCCTTGTCCCCATGGTGGGCCACAGCCACTGCCTGCTTCTGCAGGAGACCCTCCAACACTAGCAGGTAGGTCTGGTTCAGTCTCCCCTGGCATTACTGCTCCTTCCCCTGGGTCCCGATGCACACACTACTTTGTGTGTCCCCTCCAGGAGTGGATTCTCTGTTTCCCCCAGGCCTGTCAAAGTCCTGCAGTCAAATTCCACTAGCCTTCAAAGTCTGATTCTCTAGGAATTCCTCCTCTCGTTGCCAGACTCCCACGTTGAGAACCTGACATGGGGCTCAGAACTTTCACTCCAGTGGGTGGACTTCTGTGGTTAAGTGTTCTCCTGTCTGTGAGTCACCCACCCAGCAGTTATGGGATTTGATTTTACTGTGATTACGCCCCTGCTACCATCTCATTGTGGCTTCTCCTTTGTCTTTGGATGGGGGGTATCTTTTTTGGTGAGTTCCAGCATCTTCCTGCTGAAGATTGTCCAGCAGCTATGTGTGATTCTGATGTTCTCAGAAGAGGGGGTGAGAGCACGTCCTTCTACTCTGCCATGGAGATTTCTGTGTATTAAATTTTTATCCTGAAACTTTCCAAATTCATTGATGAGCTCTGGTAGTTTGCTGGTAGCATCTTTAGAATTTTCTATGTATAGTATTATGTCATCTGCAAACAGTGACAATTTTACTGCTTCCTTACCAATTTGGATTCCTTTTATTTAGTTTTCTTCTATGATTGCTGTGGCTCGGGCTTCCAAAGCTATGTTGAATAAAAGTGGTGACAATGGACATCCTTCAGCTTTTCACCATTGAGAATGATGTTAGCCATGGGTTTTTCATATATGGCCTTTATTATGTTGATGTAAGTTCCCTCTATTCCCACTTTCTGGAGAGTTTCCATCATGAATGTTGTTGGATTTTGGCTAAAGGTTTTCCTGCATCTGTTGAGATGATTGTGTGGTTTTTATTCTTCAGTTTGTTAATGTGGTGTCTCACGCTGATTGATTTGTAGATATCGAAGAATCCTTGCATCCCTGGGATAAATCCCACTAGATTATGGTGCATGATCCTTTTAATGTTATTGCTGGATTTGGTTTGATAGTATTTTGTTGAGTATTTTTGCATGTATGTTCATCAGTGATATTGGTCTGTAATTTTCTTTTTTGTGATATCTTTGTCTGGTTTTGGTATCAGGGTGATTGTAGCCTCATAGAATGAGCTTGGGAGTGATCTTTCTTCTGCAGTTTGTTGAAAGAGTTTTAGAAGGATAGGTATTAACTTTTCTCTAAATGATAGATTTTGCCTGTGAAGATATCTGGTCCTGGACTTTTGTTAGCTGGAAGCTTTTTAATCACTGCTTCAAATTCAGTACTTTTGAATTGTCTGTTCATATTTTTGAGTCTGGCTAAAGGTTTATCTATTTTGTTCATCTTCTCAAAGAACCAACTTTTAGTTTCATTGACCTTTGCTATTGTTTTCTTTGTTTCTATTTCATTTATTTCTTCTCTGATCTTTCTGATTTCTTTCCTCTAGTAAATTTGGGTTTGGTTTGTTCCTCTTTCTCTAGTTGCTTTAAGTGTAAGG
This sequence comes from Tursiops truncatus, assembly GCF_011762595.2. NCBI lineage: Eukaryota > Metazoa > Chordata > Mammalia > Artiodactyla > Delphinidae > Tursiops > Tursiops truncatus. The sequence continues at coordinate 35,446,850 of NC_047050.1, forward strand.
TTAGGCTATTTTTTTGAGATTTTTCTTGCTTCCTGAGGCAAGATTGTATTGCTATAAACTTCCCTCTTAGAACTGCTTTTGCTGTGTCCCAAAAGTTTTGGACCATCGTTTTTTCATTGTCATTTGTCTCTAGATATTTTTTGATATCCTTTTTGATTTCTTCAGTGATCCACTGTTGTTTAGTAACATATTGTTTAGCCTCCATGTGTTTGTGTTTTTTACAGGTTTTTTCCTGTAATGTATTTCTAATCCCATAGCTTTGTGGTTGTAAAAGATGCTTCATATGATTTCAATTTTCTTAAATTTACCAAGGCTTGATTTTTGGCCAAAGATGTGATCTATCCTGGAGAATGATCTGTGTGTGAGTGAGAAGAAAGTGTATTTGACTGCTTTCAGATGTAATGTTCTATAAATATTAATTAAGTGCGTCTGGTTTAGTGTGTCATTTAAGCTTGTGTTTCCTTACTGATTTTCTGTCTGGATGATCTGTCCATTGATGAGAGTAAGGTACTAAAGTTCCCCACTGTTACTGTATTACTGTCAATTTCTCCTTTTATGGCTGTTAGCATTTGGTTTGTATACTGAGGTGCTTCTCTGTTGGGTGCATATATATTTACAATTGTTTGATTTTCTTCTTGGATTGATCCTTTGATCGTTATGTAGTGTCCTTCTTTGTCTCTTGTAACATTCCTTATTTTAAAGTCTATTTTGTCTGATATGAGTATTGCTACTCCAGCTTTCTTTTGATATCCGTTTTCATGGAATATCTTTTTCCATCCCTTCACTTTCAGTCTGTATACGTCCCTAGGTCTGAAGTGGGTCTCTTGTATATAGCATATATATACAGGTTTTGTTTTTGTATACATTCAGCTAGTCTATGTCTTTTGGTTGGAGCATTTAATCCATTTACATTTAAGGTAATTATTGATATGAATATTCTTATTGCCATTTTGTTAATTGTTTTGGATTTGTTTTTGAAGGTCTTTTTTCTTCCTTTCCTCTTTTATTCTCTTCTCTTGTGATTTGATGTCTGTCTTTAGTGATGTGCTTGGATTGCTTTTCTTTTGTTTGTGTGTATCTATTATAAATTTTGGTTTGTTGTTTCCATGAGGTTTTGATATAGTAGTCTATAGGTAAAGAAGATTGTTTTTTGGGGGGGGGGGGGTTGGGTTTTTTTTTTTGTGGTACATGGGCCTCTTACTGTTGTGGCCGCTCCTGTTGTGGAGCACAGGTCCCGGACGCGCAGGCTCAGCAGCCATGGTTCACAGGCCCAGCTGCTCCGCAGCATGTGGGATCCTCCTTGACTGGGGCACGAACCCGCAGTCCCTGCATCAGCAGGCAGACTCTCAACCACTGAGCCACCAGGGAAGCCCCAAGAAGATTGTTTTAAGTTGCTGATCTCTTAATTTCAAATGTATTTCCAATATCCTGCCTTTATACTCTCCTCTTCTTATGATTTCTGGTTTTGATATCATATTTGTGTGTGTGGATGAGTTCGTATTTTTACTTTATGTTTGCCTTTACTGGTGATCTTTCCAGTTTGTAATTTTCTTGATTTTAGTTGTGGCCTCTTCTTTTCTGCTTAGAGAAGTTCCTATAGGATTTATTGTAACATTGATTTGGTGGTGCTGAATTCTTTTAGCTTTTGCTTGTCTGTAAAATTTTGAGTTCTCCATCCAATCTGATTGATAGCCTTGCTTGATATAGTATTCTTGGTTGTAGGTTTTTCCCTTTCATCATTTTAAATATATCATGCTACTCCTTTCTGGCCTACAGAGTTTCTGCTGAAAAATCAGCTGATAACCTTATTGGGGGGTTCCCTTGTATGTTCTTTGTTGTTTTTCCCTTGTTGCTTTTGACATTTTTTCTTTGCCTTTAATTTTTGTCAGCTTGATTAATATGTGTCTCAGTGTGTTCCTCCTTGGGTTTATGTTGTATCGGACTCTCTGTGCTTCTTGGACTTGAATGAGTGTTTCCTTTCTCATGTTAGGAAAGTTTTCAGATATAATCTCTTCAAATATTCTCTCAGGCCCTTTCTCTCTCTCTTCTCCTTCTGGTACCCCTATAATGTGAATGTTGGCGAATTTAATGTTGTCCCAGAGACTGTTCTCATTTCTTTTCATATTCTTTTCCTTTGTCCTGTTCCATAGCAGTGATTTCCACCATTCTGCCTGCCAGCTCACTTAATCGTTCTGCCTCACTATTCTGTATTGATTCTTTCTGTGTATTTTTCACCCCATTTATTTTATTGTTCATCTGTGTTTGTTTATTCTTTAAATCTCCTAGCTCTTTGTTAAACATTTGTTGTAACATCTTGGTCTGTGCCTCCATTCTTTTTCCAAGATCTTGGATCATCTTTATTATCATTACTCTAAACTCTTTTTCATGTAGGTTGCCTATCTCCTCTTCATTTTGTTGTTCTTGTGGTTTTTTATCTTATTCCTTCATCTGACGCATATTTCTCTGCCATCGCATTTTATCTAACTTTCTGTGTTTGTGGACTCCTTTCCACTATCTGGAGGATCATAGTTCTTCCTGCCTCTGGTGCCTGCCCTCTGGTGGGTGAGGTTGGTCCTGAGGCTTCTTGTGGAGGCTTTCTGGTGGGAGGGGCTGGGTCTTGTCCCTCTGGTGAGTGGTGCTGTGTCTAGGAGTGTGTTTATACGTGGCTGTGAGCTTAGTATGGCTTTAGGCACCCTGTCTGCTGATGGGTGCATCTGTGTTCCCATCCTGCTGGTTGTTTGGCCTGAGGCATTCCAGCACTGGAGCCTGTAAGTTATTGGGTGGGGTCAGGTCTTGATGCCAAAATGGGGACCTCTGGGAGAGCTCAGGCTGATCAATATTCTCTGGGGCCTCTGCCACCAGGGTCCTTGCCCACCCCCAGTGAGCCGCAGGTGATGCCCGCCTCCCCAGGAAACCCTCCAACTCATAGGTAGGTTCAGCCCCAGCTCCTATTGAGTTACTGCTTTGTGCTGGGTCCCAGTGTACATGAAATCTTGTGTGCGCCCTCCAGGAATGGAGTCTCTGTTTCCCCCAGTCCTGTGGAGCTCCTGCAGTCAAGTTCTGCTGGCCTTCAAAGCCAAATGTTTTGGGGATCTTCCTCCTGATGCCAGACCCTCAGGCTGAGGAGACTGACATGAGCTCAGGACTCACTCTTGTGGGAAAACCTCTGCAATATAATTATTTTCCAGTTTTGGGTTGTCCACCTAGCAGGTACTTGATATGATTATGTCACGAAAGCACCCCTCCTGCCATCTCATTGTGGCTTTTTCTTTGTCTTTGAATGCAAAATATCTTTCTTGGTGGGTTCCAGTCTTTTTTATTGATGGATTTTCAGCAGTTAGTTGTGATTTTGGTGTTTTTGTGAGAAGAGGTGAGCTCAAGTCCTTCTAGTCCACCCTCTTTTCTGGAATCAAAGGGCTACTTTTAGATTGGATGCTTGTTGTCTCTTTCCTCAGTGTGTGCTGACCGTTATCCCCCTGATATGAGGTGTGCAGTTACAGCGGCCCTTGCACGCTCCCAGGGGGCAAGTGGGGCAGGGCCTGGCACCTACTTGAGGGTCTTCTGTGGGCAGTTCCTCTCTACTTCCTCCTGGGACAGTAGGGGCAGGGCCCAGCACCTGGTCATGGCAGAGGCAGGTGCTATCCATGCTGTCCTGGGACAGCAGGCACAGGGCCTGATGCCTGTTCACAGATTTCCTAGAGGTGGGCATTATATCCGCACCCTCCTGGGACAGCAGGTGCAGGTTCTGGTGCCTGCTTGCAGAATTCCTAGGGGCTGGTGCTCTCCACACCCTCCCAGGACAGCAGATGCAGGGTCCAGCACCTGCTCGTGGATTTCCTACAGGTTGACGCTCTCCATGCCCTCCTGGGCCCCCAGGCCTCCACTATGAGATGTCCTGTTGTCTGGAAGCACTCACAGGGAAAGATGCACTTATGGTGGTCCCACCCCTCTCCTCACGTGCTCCCAAATAATGGCACCTTGCCTCTTTGGTGGGCCCAGCCTTCTTCTGAGTACACCCTCAGCTGCCACAGCTCAGCCTCTTCAGGCTGCTTCCATGTAGCCAACTCTGGTCCTCTCCCTGGGTCTGACCTCTGAAGCCTGAGCTTCAGCACCCAACCCACACCCACACCAACAGACAAGTGTCTCAGGCTGGGCACCGCAGGGTGGCAGTTCTGACCTTCTGTGCAGGTTACTCTCTATTTGTCTTCCACAAACTGGTCGCTGTGCTCTCCTCCTAGGCTTTGAGGCTCCCCCTCTGTCCAGTCTGATCTCCCACCAGTGGGGAGACTTCCCTGGGTTCAGGAATCTTTCCTCTTCACAACTCCCTCCCCGGGCCACAGGCCGCACCCCAATTCGTTCTTTTTCTTTTTCCTTTTTTCCTACCTGGTTACATGGAGGTTTCTTTTCTTTTCAGAAGTCTGAGGTCTTCTGTCAGCATTCAGTAGCAGTTCTGTGTGGATCATTCCACTTGTAGATGTATTTTTAATGTTTTTGTGGGAGAAGGTGTGGTTCATGTCTTAATCCTCTGCCATCTTGATACACCCTTCCATTCTTTATATTTCTTTCTATTCCCACTTTTTTTTGCCATTCTTTTATAATCAGGAAAAATTACATCATAAAATAGCAAAAGCAAAGTAGTGTTAACATAAACCTAATCACTGTTTACTTGTGAGTGTCTGGTATGTCTCATTTTTGTCTAATTTATCTGCTGAGTTTTAGTTATACAATAAAGGACCGAATCTAAGCCTATACCCTGTATAGCATCAAATACAAAATATGCTATTAATACATTTTAAATAATTATTTGAGGTGAGGGATAATAACCAGCAGGTGAGAGCCTGAAATTATTGATTCAAAAGCAGAAATAATTATAAGAGTTTAAGTGTCTCTCAACACTGTACGCATATTCATTGAATCATGGTGAAACTCTCAACTACTCCATTTATAAGGCAGAAAAAAAACAATATCTAATAATGTGACTCACTAACTGAATAAAAATATTAATTCTTGGTTTAAAGATTTGCAAACATTTTCTGAAGTAATTTAAATAATTAACTCCATCATTCACTAATTACACTTGTGAGACATTAAAATAAAACATTGCCAAGTAATTTTAATTAGATTACAATAACTTAGCTATAGAGTTGTGTTTCCTAACTTCAGATATACTATCTCAAGAATACGGTGCAACTACATTGATAAAGAAGAAGAGCAGATTCCCTCAGCTTTACCAAAATCTAGATGAGTTCCCCTAATTCCATGTGTTTTTCTTTCTGATACAATTATTTGTCTTACTTTAAAAATATCATGTTTCTATTAAAGAAATGACTGTGCAGTGAACCATCACACAAAATAAACCAATGGGATTTGTATTTTTCACTTCTCCAATTGTTTTTTCTTGGAATTTCAGGATAATTAGATCCAATACTGTAGAGGGTAATTAATACTTAGCAAAATACAGCAAGGTGTACATCTTCCGTTTTCTAGGTAATGTTTGTTTTTCATAGGCCCTCAATCTTTACTTTCTACTACCCTTTGAATTTTTTCAGTTTTCTCTTCTACCTCCTAAAGACTCCAGAATTCACAGATGTAGAAAACAAACTTATGATTACCATGGGGGAAAGTGGGGAGAGGGATAAATTGGGAGATTGGAATTGACATATACACACTACTATATATAAAATAACTAGTAAGGATCTACTGTAGAGTACAGGGAACTCTACTCAATACTCTGTAATTGCCTATATGGGAAAAGAATCTAAAAAAGAGGGATACATGTATATGTATAACTGAATCACTTTGCTGTACACCTGAAACTAACACAATATTGTAAATCAACTATATGCCAATAAAATTTTTTTAATTGAAAAAAATAAAGACTTCAGAATTATTTTTGGCCTCTGTTTTAATGCTAGAGCTAGAGGAAAAACAAAGAAAAAATAACCTAACTGAAGTTAGAAAAAAATCACCGATATTTGTGACCCTACTTGGTAAGGACTCCTAGTTTTATATTCTGCTTATTTTGTAGCTTTCACTAGGCCTTTCCCATTGTCTAAAGATGCTGAGGAGGGAAACTTATGTTAAACCACCGTCTTATAACTTAATGTTGATACAAAATGTAACAAAAGAGAAAAAAAGAGAGTGTAAATAGTAGTGCCATAAAGAACATGAGGAGGAAAGAAATGGCTGCCAATATCAGGCCACCCATATAGAATCTTGCTTGTCTGGACAACACAGCGATGAGACCACTAAAAGTGCTTATGAAATTGAAGTCCTAATTTCAGTACAGTCAGTCCTCATATTGCCCAGTTACCCATATGAGTCTGACTTGTTTCACTTCTATAGTGTCTTATAATGCTCACCCATCTGGACATAGCTGCCTTTGAAAATGTGAGCATAAGGTAACAAGTGGGTTTGAATAATGAAATATGACTAGCCTGCCAAAAGTCATCTTTACTATCAGAAACCCACAGAGGAGGACCTCGTTTTTTCTTCCTCTTTCTAAATGCCTGTTGATCACCCATACCCATCTTAATGATGTGTGGGCAATAACCTTATGCCAATTAGAAGATGTTAAATAAAGTATTTCAATTAGAAATGTGATTCTCTTGATTACATGCAGTAGTAATTGTTGATGGGAAGTTAGGTGCAAATTATTTTTTTGAAGTATATTTTGTCCCAAGAGTGCAACTTAACTAATGCTAGCAAAACTAAGATTTCAACAAATTTAATTCAACAAAGATTGACTTTGAGGAACTTAGGTAAATAGATGAAAATATTTGTGTAAGTTATCCGTGTAAGTTATCTTGAAAAATCAGGGATAGCAGATGGGAGGGACAGCATGGTTAATTTTAATGGTAAATTTGAACTCCAGTTAGAAATTAAATATTTTCTACTTTGCCACAATACTAACAGTATTAGAAAGTATAACCTGGTAACTATTAGAGTTGCAGAAAAATGTAGGCTCATATACTATTGTACCTAGCCTTCCAATGTCAATTTTTTCCTACCTGGATTAATCAGTTGACTATAAAAACCAGATAGTTTCATTAATTCAGAGCTTTATAGTTTGAAAACATTCTCATTTTCATTCTGTCAAATCACTTGAAGAAATATTGTGTGTGTGTGTGTGTGTGTGTTTTGTGTGTGTGTGTGTGTGTGTGTGTGTGGTGAAGTGTTAAGAACAAATGAGACTGAGAGAATTTGATTCCGCCACACATTTTCCTTCACTGAAGTGACCACAGACGAATATAGAATCCAAAGACCATGATACATTTAACACTTACAAAACTAAAATATATCAGGATGTTTATCTGAGGCTCATGGAAGATAACAAATGTGAATATTCTTTGAAAAGTGTTATAAATTCTTGCCATGTAATTCTCTGTGATTATACTATATAGCTTGCAACTATTAAGTTTTTATGCTATTTGTTGACTAAGGAGGTCATGAAGAGATTTTTGTTATTTTGTCATTTTTTCTTTGTCTGAAAAATAAAATTTCATTTGTCTTAAAAAAGTACGAGAATACCAGAAGGGACTGTTTTGCCCTTAAGTGATTTAACCTTTTGGCCAAGGCTGTGTTCATATGTAACAGTGTCTGATGTCTTCCAATTTCCTAATTTCTGTCTCAATTTCTTCATAAATTCATACTTGAGGGACAAAGTCAACCCTATGAACATCTTTCAGCTCACATCTTCACAGTGGCTAAAAGGGGTATACAAATGAAGGAAAAATTAGTCCTCATTGACTGCCAAAAGTCTCTTCTGTATTGTAAAAGAAAAAAAATTTAATTGCATTCACTGATGACAAGTGTGGGTGCATTTGGCAGACAAGGGGAAAGGACTTTGCTGTGTGTCTGCTGTTCAAAAATTCTTCTCATTCTGCTAACACTTTTCCTCTTCATGTCATCAAAAATAATTTTTTACTGATTATGTTGACACCTTCACAGTGCCAGAATTTTTCTTACATCTCAGATGTAACTGTCTATCATGATCTGCATTCAAGTGTGTTGTCTTTTTTTTTAATATAGCATATATGTAAAAAAAATACTTTTTGAAACTAACAAGTTCAAGTTTTACTTTGCTTAAAGAAGATGAGTTCATATCTACAAAGGATTGAACAGGCAACACATTCATTCTCAACCTTCAGACACTAATTTTGTCTTTCTGAGTAGCTGAGGCTTTAAAGCATATTAATCCATGTTTGTTAGCTTACGGCACAAAGTGGTGTAAAAAGAGACAGTTTTAGAAGGTGAATTAATTTTGTCATTTCACTAGTGAAAGTGTTTCTTTCAGGATATTTTTAATTTAAAAGAGATATAATCTGCCAACAATAAAAATGGAAAAGATAAAGATTCACCACAGGTTGCTTTATGTAATAGTTTTGTTCCTGAAAGTGTAATTGCAAACTAAGTCATATTTTCCCATTGAATTGTTTTATACTTAAAATCCGTGTTCAGGACTCTTTGGCAAATGATGTATTCAATACCATCTTCCTGGAATAACTCTTGCTTCTGCAATGTTTCTTATATCTCTATCTTTCACCAACTGGCCTTTTCATAAACCATTTATTACAAGTGGTGAAACAGTATAATTTCTTCTTTAGATCGCAGCATATAGTTTTTGCAGCTTCTGCAAATGATCCCCCACATTTTCCTTCCTAAATTCCTAATGGAATTAAATGGATTATTTTCTTGCTGATAATCTCATGGATAAATTGGAAATAGAGGTTAGTAATTTCAGGGGCTTTGTGCCTTTTGAACCACATTCAACTAAAGATCGCTCTGCATAGAAAAATCACCTATCAGAAAAAACTAGTCAATAAGATGGAAAAAAAAATTTAAAAATAAAAGAGAACAAAAGCAGAGCATCAAGGAATAGATTAAATTCATATAAAGCCTGAAGGGGAAATATATATATTTTGCATCCCTGTTAAAGGAAAATTACTAGAACAACATGGTGCCTCATGGAACCCATTTAATATGTGCCTATTGAATCATTAAATCTGTAGACTGAGTCATAGATATATCTAGTAACCATCACTACAAATAGCACACAAATCAAACAAAGGCTGAATAGATTTTCCCTGTCATTGACATGCTGCTAGATCAGTTTTCTTATCAAGAATTTCAGAAACACAAGTACTCTAGTTTGCCAGTAGAATTTTCCAAAGCTGTTTACATGTGGTTGGGTACAACCAAGGGAAACATTGAAGACCAAAGGAATAATAGAGGGTTTAATTGTAAGAGATTTGATCAAAATGCTACAACAGGGGACTTCCCTGGTGGTCCAGTGGTTAAGACTCTGTGCTCCCAATGCAGGGCGCCAGGGTTTGATCCCTGCTTGGGGAACTAAGATCCCACATACTGCAACTAAGCCTGTGCACCGCAACTACCGAGCCCGTGCAATCTAGAGCCCCCACGCTGCAACTAGAGAGCCTGCACACTGCACCTAGAGAGCCCACATGCTGGAACAGCTGAGCCTGCACTCTCTAGAGCCTGCATGCCACAGCTAGAGAAGCCGGCACGCCACAACGAAGACAAAGAGCAGCCAAAATTAATTAATTAATTAATTAATTTTAAAAGAAACAAAACACTGCAACACTTCTCTGCCCTAGAGACACAGTCTAGACAGGCAGCATAATCATACTCAGATTAAATTTAAGAAAATATATTACTCATCAAAAATGTACAGTTACAAGGTACAAAGTAAATACTGATTATAGTAAGGTTCGTGATAAGATAGAATTTCAATTCACTCGCACCAACAGAAATATCAAATTTGATGGCTCTCTATTCATACATTAGCTTACCAAATAGTGTGGCTTAAAGCTGATATTAATTTAAATACTTTTTCTAATACATTAATAGTAATTTATATTACAGTTAATTAATATTAGAGTTTTAACTTATATTCTTGATTTGCAATGTTAAGTATTTTTTCAGTCGTTGAAACACTGTTTCCTCATAATCTGTTAATATGTTGAACAAGTCTGAAACCAGTGAGTTGACCTTATAAATGTGTATCAATTTTTTGTGTGGGGTGGGGGGAATTGTTAGTAAAACCATATATATATATGCAATAGCTCTGAGCCTACCTACTTCATTTCAGGAAATAAAGCTCCCCTTGCTCCCTCCTTCCAATTAACTATGGGAATCATAAAAGAGTGCTCAAAAGTCATCTTTGGGCTGCTGTCACCACATGATGTTTACTACATTTTTTTTCTCTATCTTGGTTTCCACTTGGTTGTGTTCACTGTAGGAAAAGTGGCCTGAATTAGTCCCAGCGTTGGTAAGGCAGACTGCTCTTCCTGTGTAAAGACCTATACCCATGCCAAGGATATTGGAAGGGAGAAATCTAGCAAAATGGAAGCAGGGAGAGGTAAGAAGGACATACCTAGGAAGACTGGAGAAGAGGCAGAAAATGAAAGTAAACCTCTCATATGAGGAGAGAGGTTTCTGGGGTTGAGATAGCAAGGACAATGTTTCGACAGAACTGTGTGGTGCAGAGGAAACTAAGAGTAACTGAAAACCAGCTCAATTTTTTAGTTGTAATTTCTAAAGGAATGTCAAAAAGGGCTTATTTTGTAACACACATGCTTAATTTTTTTCCCTTTTTAAGCATCTCTTCATTTATTGAGGATAACAAGCCTTGTCACATATGCTGCAAATGTTTTCCCATTTGTCTTTTACCTTTTGATTCTATTGTATAGAATTTTTAAATAAACATACATTTTTAACATTTTAGATAGTCAAAACTTTTTCATTTATGATTATATTTTAACGTTAAGCTTATAAATGCTTTCCTTTATTCAAATTTATACATTCATCAATATTTTTCTAGTTCCATTATTTTATTTTTACATTTAATTCTTTAATCACTTAATTTTATCCACAAATTACCATGTAATTATTTGTAAAATAATCGAAATTTCCTCCAGTTTTAAAGACTCTTTATTAAATTCCAAATATTTAAACACTTCAAACTTATTTTGGAGGATTTATATTCTACTCCCTTAATCTATCATTTATTCCAGCACATGTACAATATTCAGTTAATTTTTGTAGCTTTGTAATATGCTACCTGGTGATATAAACCCTCCCCAATAATTACTATTCTTCTCAGCTTTTACTTGGCTTTTTAAAATATTGAGGTTAAATAAACATAATATAAAGTTAGTCATTTTAACCATTTTGAAGTGTGCAATTCAGAGGCATTAAGTACATTCACAATGTTGTGCAACCATCGCCATTATCTAGTTCCAAAACATTTTCCTCACTTGAGAAGGAAACCCTGTACCCATTAGGCAGTCATTCCTTTTTGCTCCCTCCCCCTAGTTCCTGGCAGCCACAAATCTGCTTTCTGTCTCTAATGGATTTCATGTAAGTGGAATCACACATATTTGTCCTCTGTATCTGGCTTATTTCACTTAGTATAATGGTCTCAAGGTTCATCCATGTTGTGTCGTATATCAGTATCTCATTCCTTCCTATGGCTGAATAACGTTTCATTATATGGATATACATTTAGTTTATTCATCCAGCAGTTGATGAAAATTTAGGTTGTTTCCACCTTTTGACCACTGTGAATAGTGCTGCTGTTAACAGTTGCACACAAGTTTTTATTTTAACACCTATCTTCAGTTCTTTTGGTAGTGGAATTGCTGGGTCATATGGTAATTCTATGTTTAACTTACTGAGGAACTGCCAAACTGTTTTCCACAGTAACCGCACCATTTAACATTCCCACTAGCAAGGCATAAGTGTTCTGATTTCTTCCACCCTCCTTCCTTCCCTCACTCACTTCTTTTTTCCTTCCTTCCTTCTTTTCCTGTTATGAATTGAATCTCTTTTTTCTGTTAAATTTTCTAAATGATTATTGCTGATAAATAGGACATAGTAGACCATTTTGCTAGTGACCCATTTTGTCTTCCATCTCTGAATTTTTATATTACTGTATAGATTCCAGTAAAATTTAGCACCTGGTTCTATACTGCTTTCTATTACTATCAAGTTGTTTTATGTAGGAAAGTACTTTCTTCTCAATAATATTTCAAACTCCTCAGGAATATCTATATTGGCTTTTGTATTACCTCCAATTATTTAAGAAGTACCTGTGGACCTTATTATAGATCATCTTGTAAGTTGTATGACAGATACTTTGAAGATAGCCTATGATATAGAATTCTAGGTAACTATATGTTATTGAAGAATTTCTAGAATCACATCTAGTTTAGATCTGGGAAGTAAATAGCCTACTGTAATTGGTTTGGAAGTGCAATTAAGAGAGAAAAATCCAAGAGAAAATGAAGAGAAGAATCAATAGAACTTGATCAAAGTATACCTTTGTTTTTGTACATATTCACTAATGCACATAGGAAATCATGTATTGAACAAGACTGAAATAGTCTGAGATACTTACGTGTCTTCCCAAATTCGTCTAGTGTCATTAGAAGCTGCAAACTACATGGGGCTTTGGTTTATCATAAGGCTTAAAAAAAAAACCAAACCGTGTTAACCTTAGAAGTAACCAAACATCAACATTTTAATATCAACATTACAGAGCTCTTGAATTTTATTCTAACATGCTCTATCTTATTGACAAAAATAAATCTTCATATTTAGAAAAAAGCATTTTAAAATTCTGAATCTAACATTTCACCTAATTGTACTAAACCTAAGCATAAACCCTTAGAAGAAGCATAGAATTTTGGTCATGCTGTGTAATTGTGTCCAAAATGACTATTATTTATTATGAATAATATAAAACAGGTACAACTGTAAAAACTTACTAACCAATTCATTGCACTAAAGCAAACAGAAATGTTCTTAAATTTAGAACTAAAATTCTATCTTCTTCACTTAAATGAAATAGAACAGAAAGTAGATCTAAAACAAAAAGAATTCCTCCTTACTCTCTTTCTTCCTCTTGCTTACTTCCTCTGTTCTCCTCTCTCCCTCTCTCTCTCTCTCTCTCTCTCTCTCTCTCTCTCTCTCTCTCACACACACACACACACACACACACACGCAGACACACACTTCTTATTTGAAGGTGCATCTGCTGATTTTGTTACATATTCTTTTTAAACTAAATCTCATATATATTAGTTTTTCTAAGGTAGTATTTCATTGGGAAATCTTCATAGGAAAAACCAAAAAATGCTGGAGTCACATAAGTTTGAGAAGCACTACTTGCTATATTACATTCTTGAAAATTCACAGTTCATATTAGTATAGTGAAGTCTTCCAAAAGTCCTACAGAAAAAAATTTTAAATTGGTATATCCCCAATGTATTTGACCATGGTGCCATTTTACACCCAACACCTAACAACACTCACAATATCATAGTAATTAGGATGAGCTTTGTCACCCCATGGTAACAAACTACCCCAAAGTATCAGTGACATAACATGAGAAAATGTATTTATCACTCAGACCACTTATGTAATGTAGTTCAGGAGGAAGTTCCACTTGCTGTGTTCACGTGGTAAAGAGTGTGAGTTGGATTTTTTTTTTCATGGTCACTACAACAATGGTAAAGAAGTTTAGCAAATCATTCGCTACTTTAAAAAAATTCCACCAGGAAATGACATTCCTCTCTTTCTGTCAAATCTCATTTACTAAGGCAAATATTATTGCTATGTCCAACTGCAGTGTCAAAGGTGAATCTTAATTCGACCATGTGCTTCAAAGATGGAGAGCCAAATTCTTTGGTCAACAGCAGGGCTACCACAAACATACTTTGGGAAATGCTGGTCTGAAGAAACAGCTTTGATACCTGTTATTCAGTAACTTAGCAAACAAAACACACTTACAAAATACATAATCCCTGTTAAGTGAATGACCCTGGGGTTCATCCAGTCTGTAAGCAATGCCAACTTGGCTTCTTTGCTTTACCAGGTGCATAGTGTGGTCTATTCCAGTTGAGTTGCCCCACCTGTAACTCAAACGCTGATCTGGGCCCTTTGTTGATGTTAGTTTCTGGCGATTGGTGACCATGCTAATAACATAAAGTAGTCATTCACCATCCTGCTTTGAAAGCTACCAGCATCTCAATGTATTTTACCTTCTCTAAACCTTTCTGGTTCTGTCCTTATCCCGCAGTCTCTGATGTTATCAACAGAAAGGGCCTATCACATTTGTCAGTGACCACTGTGTTATAGTGATTTCCATTCATTATAAATTAGCCACATGAAAAATAACATTAAAAACCCTAATGGTCTGTTTCCCTATCTCTAAATTTATAGTTGTGTGCAGGGGGACTTGTGCTGTGCAAGGGGTTCAGACCTGCCATGTGCCTCAGAACTCCAGTTCAGTTTGCTCAGCCCCACCCAAGTCTGACCTAATGTCTGAGGATCCAGTATCCTGGGGTCAACCCCCTGCTGAGGGTTGGAGACTTAAGTCCACCCAGTTTCAACAATGAAGCTCGACATTTAAATGTTTTTAACTTCTCATCCCTTTTAATAATTTTTATGAAACCACCAAAGTTTAGCCCAAGGATCATAAAAGAGTTTCATCACAAGTGATAATTCTGATATACTGAGAATGCTACTTGAGATGGAATAAGAATTCTGAGGTCAAGAATAGATTCAGCAGAAATGAGTACCATCATTCATTAGTGATGTATGCATGGCAGTTTTCATGCCACAGATTTGTCATCCTGAGGCCTTTCCAATCTTATGATAAACTTTCATCATCAACATAGCTATCTTGGAACTGGTCCTTTTGTGTTTTCTATACCTGGAAATGACCGATGTCCCATGTGTCAAAATTCAAAATCCAGAGCAGTAGCAATGGGTGGTCAACAAGGCATCATAAATTGGATCTGAGTACCTTTGAATGGGGAGTACATTATCTGTGTTTGGCACTTTCAGTAACAAGAGATAACTGGTATTATTTATGTTGATTTAATGAGAATTCACACCTAGTCCTTCAAAGTTAAGTAGCTATGTATTGGTGTTCACTTCTCATTAAAAATTTTCTTTAAACATTTTTTTTTAATTCCTTAGAAGAAAGATTTACATGCTGACATTTCAGACCTTGTTGGTATAGTTAGAGATAAAAATTACAACCACTTATAAGTACAATTTATTACAAAGCCAAAAAATAATCCCAACTCAGAGAGCTGAGTTAGATTCTTTTTTAAACCCATTTGTTTCTATTAGATTAATCAATCAACCAATCTAAAAATGTAGTTTAACCTTTCAGATTTAAATTTCTGGTAACTAATATTCTTTACATATAAATAAAGAGAATCTGGGTCCCTTTCAGTTTATTTTAAAGCAAGGTCATCTTCAGTGTATGAAAACAGCCAAATCCAGTTATCATATTTTTCAGAATGAGCAGGAACTATGAATTATCCAGTTGCTCTTCTCATATATATCTTTGGGCTGGGATTTACACTCATTGTTCTAAATGAAACACACAAAGAATATCACAGTAGATTTAGATGGCAAAATTCTAAGCAAAAGGCTGGATGCTGCTCCATCCCAATTTTGGAGCTCTGCTCTATTTGTCAAAACCGAAAGAGTGAAATAGCATGGTGAAGACCAGCTAGTTGTTCACCAAATTATTATCCTCTTGCTCCCTGGGCATACAGCTATATGACATATTCAAGCCTTCCTTGAACTTAGATACAGCTATATGAAACTGAGTTCCATTCAATAGAATATGGGCAGCAGTGATGCCTGACATTTCCACGCCTGTCCTTTAAAAGATCTCTCCTGTGTACAGCCATCCATTCTCTTTTCCCATCCATTGGCTAAATGGGGGGACTCCAAGAACTCAGAGAAGGGAAGAAGTAAAAGAGGCAGAATGATCTAGGTCCCTGAGTTGCCATTTGAATGAGAAGTGACCAACAATGAGTTGACTATTGACTATTAAATAAACTGTAAATGTGTTAAGACTCTGAAATTATAGGGTTGTTTCTTGTGTCAGTTAGACTATTGTGACTAATTCAGCTAGTATGAATGACGGTCTTGATCATATTGTCTCTATTAAAATTCCTGGACAATAAACAAATAAATAATTATCCTTATCAACAAATCACAGAAATAAAGGTGAATACCTACATATGACATTGTAAGGACTGAGCACTTTTCATATGCCAAGCAAAATATAACTTTGTAGTTCCTATGTACAGATCATAAAAATGAAAATCTAGGTGATTAAATAACTGGATCAAGATCAGTCAGTTAATAAATAATAGAGGTAGGACTCAAATCTAACTTTGATTGCAAGATCTACACTGTTAAACATCAAGATATACTGACTCAGTTCTCACACTCATTCTGTCTCTTTCCTGACAATTATAGAATCAGTTTAACCTGTCTATTTTATCACTTCAGAGCGTGCCTACTGCTTGATATGATTCATTGCACTTGATATTCCAGAATCCTGAACTTGTCGAAAACTGTCGCTTTGAAGTTTACATCTATCATCAAAGATCTTGCTTACAAGCAACATAACCCCCTTGAGTTAAAGTAGAAAAATAGTTCATTGTAAGCTATTAGAAAACTAATGGAAAGCTTCAGGAGGCTTAAAGACTCACGTACAAGAACAATCTCCAAATTGCACACCATGCCTCGCCAGTAGAGACCCTTCTGAGCATAGACATAGCTGTTAACACAGTGGACACTGCGTACGTGCATATCACCACTATCCCTGTGACATCTTCATTACTGCCTCTGGAATGCCTGATATCTCTCCTCCACGTTCTGCTATTCTCATGAGAATATGGATTCTATGCAACAGCTCCGTCTGTTTCTTCCTGATGTTCCCTTCTGAATAAGACTATCTCAGGAGAGTGGCTCCATTTGGGAGAGCCTACTCCTGAGCTGGAGGCTGGAAAATGAGTTTTGATTTAACATTAAGTCAGTAGGATTGGCCACATCATGTGGCAAATTCCCCAAACATAAAAAGTCTGTTCAAAAGGTGCTCAGTGGTCACAAACATGCCATAGGTCCACTAAAATGGCAACTCAAAGTCACATGGAAGCCGAGATTACAGGGGAATAGAAACTATAGACCTTTCAGAAGCAGCTCATTCACAGAAAGAACAGACCAGAGGTCCAGAAAAAAAACAACCCAAGGAAAGACAGAGCTGCTCTATGATGACGTCTACGTTTTGATGAAGCCTGGCTGTCCTTGCTCAAATTGGTTTCCGTGTATTTTCATAATACCAAGCTCTCTGCACACTTAAATAGCAAGTTGATACAGACATGCCAGGCAGTGTACGCCTTCAAAATGCTGACATGAAGAAATTAGAATCTCAAAGAACAGAGGGAAACTTCTGTTTCTAAGGGATTTAGGAAGTACTCTTAGATGGTGTTTAAGGCGATTGAGCTTTGACAGGTCACACTAAGTGAGCTCACACTAAGTGAGTTAGAATCCTGGCTGTACCGGTTGCTTTATCACCTCACTATCTTGTAAATTCCATGAAATTATGGGTCATGTCCCATTCAAATTGTTGCCAATTATAGCCCCTCCTTTAACACAGAGCTTAGAAACTCATATTTGTTGAACTAATTCTTTCAACTAGTAGTAGCAAAAAATGAATTTTACTTACTTAGATTAAACAGAATGTACAAGCAACTACTTAGTAATTGGGAATAATGCATTGGACAGCTTGATTTTCAACAACCCATGCTTGAATGTATCATTTCTAGAAGGTTTGCTTTAGAGAATCAATTTTATATCATTTTTTAATTGCCACACATTCACAGATTGACCTCAAAACACCGTATCATGATTACGGCAGCTATAGATCACATTGACTGTGACATTGCTTCCTCTAAGTCCAGAAGCTAGTTCCCATATAATATTCACTATCCCTCTCTCTTTCCAATGTTTGTATCCAAACATTGTTTCGTAAGTAGTCAGATTGATCATATTGATTAATCTCCTGGTAGAAAGGATGAAATAATATTGATTTGCTCTGTAAATCTCAGCTCTAGCTAAAATATCTGGAGTGCTGCTTCCTTGAACTCCATAAGAGCTCTCTTCTCAAACCTCTTCCTTCTTGCTGATTACATCTGCAGATGGAAATCAGGTGTGAAGATCAGTTCAGACGCCAAACAGCAGGACAGACGCTGACTCTTATTGAACCCTAATGTTCTCTCTTCCTTAATTAAGGCCCAAGAACATTTTACCATGAAGAGAGTGACTTAGATTATGGATCGTATTCCTTCTAATGGCATGCATTTCACCCAGTTGGGGGATAATACATTTCTTACTGCTTTGCTTTGCAAAGAGCCACTTACTCAGTTCTTCCAAGGGAAGAATAAAGAGCATGATTGTACTTACAAAGAGAACTCCATTATCCATGCTACAAAAGAAAGATGAAGTATACAGCTGTTTCCCCCGAATTATAACATGTTTTTTTCACTAAACATTTTAAACCCAAATAAAGAATAGTATTTAAATGTGTTAATGACATAGAATCTTATTTTAGAACTAGAATAATCCTTAACATTTGCAACACAAAAAAAGCAGTTACAAGCACAGGCTTTGGAGTCAGATGACCTGGATTAAGACCCTGACTTTAAATTTATTAGCTGTGTGACCTTAGGCAATTACAAAACCTCCTGCACCTCAATATTTTCTTCTGAATAAGGATAACTGTACAAATAAATATTTTAATAATACTACAGACAGCAAAAATAAGCAAGTGGGACTATATTAAACTAAAAACCTTCTGCACAGCAATGGAAGTCATCAACAAAATAGAAAGACAACCTACTGAATGGGAGAAAATATTTGCAAATCATATATCTGATAAGGGGTTAATATCCAAAATATATAAAGAGCTAATACAAATCAATAGCAAAAAACAAACAAATAAACAGTATGATTAAAAAATGGGCAGAGGATGTGAATAGATTTTTTCCAAAGATTATCAACAGGCATATGAAAAGATGTTCAGTATCATTAACCATCAGGGAAATGCGAGTCAAAACCATGATGAGATATCACCTCACACCTGTTAGCATGTCTATTATCAAAAAGACAAGGGCTTCCCTGGTGGCGCAGTGGTTGGGAGTCCGCCTGCCGATGCAGGGGACAGGGGTTCGTGCCCCGGTCCGGGAGGATCCCACATGCCGCGGAGCGGCTGGGCCCGTGAGCCATGGCCACTGAGCCTGCGTGTCCGGAGCCTGTGCTCCACGACGGGAAAGGCCACAACAGTGAGAGGCCTGCATATCACAAAAAAAAAAAAAAAAAAAAAAAAAAGACAAGAAATAACAAGTGCTGGGGAACTTGTGGCAAAAAAGGAACACTTGTGCACTGTTATAGGAAAGTAAACTGGTGCAGCCACTACCTTGTCTATCCTGGAGCTTCGAGTTCTGTGACCGTACCGGGACTGGTACCAGCTGGGGGTCCAGATGTGTGGATGGACTGACTCTGTTCTTTTCCATACACTCCTTCCCCATTGCCAGATGTGCACCTGGGGTTACGTATCTGTTCCTGTCCTATGCTTTTCTTAACCACTCTCTTAAATTTCCAACTACAGTAGTGAAAGAAGCAGAACAGGCCTAAGTGTGAAGAGTCCACAAATGAAAATGGAGTGATTTTGTTTGTGTTACAGAAGAGAATGAAGTGGGATCAGGGAGCCAGCAGGGACTGTTTCCACTAGAGAGGGCCATTGACAGCTCTCTCGTGGTAAGAAGGTGTGGACAAAGGCACAGAGGCAGGAAGAAGATAGCTAATTTATCCATAAATAAATAAATATGGCTGGCAAGGAGATCTGTCAAGGATAGTAGTGCAATCTAGAGGTACGAAGGAGGGAGAAAAACTAGTTATTGAAGGGCCTTGAATCCAGACCATGGCGTTCAGCCTTTATTCTGAAGACAATTGAACTGCCGATAAAGGTTTCTGTTAAAAGTTGAGTTTGGGAAAGATTGGTCATTTAGGTGTGCAGTTAGGGATGAAAAAGAGCTGACCTTTGTAAGCAAAATACAATGGGAGAGAATGATAAGATTTATATCCATTCGAGGTCTTGTTTATGATAAATGTGATAAATGAGAGGGAAAAATGTATTACGGAAGCTTATATGAGTAAGTGCCTTATAAAAGCATTCAGGTAAATTTGGGAAATATCAGAGTGCACAGAACTACCTGATAATTCCAATACTAGACTTTTCAGATTCCTTAGGGCATATAAGTTATAACATTACCCACGTGTTGATCACTGAACACCTTTTACATTTTTCCCATGAGTCGCCTGTTACTGACTTCTGGAGCCACAGTTCCAAAGAATGTGGTTTGAGAAATGCTGAGTTATTTGTTAACCAAGCTGCAGCGTTTTTATTAGTAGTTTCTAGTCCAGCCTTGGGTTATCAATCTCAGACCTTGTATAAGCATATTTGAATTCAACTTAATATTTTTGTTTCAGAACCATAAATTACTAGGTTACTGAAATTAACTTAGATGATAATGTTGTAAGAACATTTCATAAAAGTAGGTAGTAATCACAACTGACATGAACACATGTATACAGTATATGCATGTACACATGTGTACATGTGTGTGTTTATTTATGTGTATGTGTATATGTGTGTTTGTATTCTTTATAATCCATTTAATTCCACAAAAAGCGATAGTTATTACTTTATGCCTACTTTACGGGGAACATATTAAATAGTAGAACAGTAGGAAAAAAGTATCTTGCTAACAGTTTTCAGAGTCTTTGCTAACAGAGCAAAAACAATGTACTACTCGCCATCAAAAGGGGTGGTTTGTACTTGCCTTAATTTTACTGTGACTTTGTCAGCAAAATGCACAATTGTAATAAGCAGAATTGTAAAAGTCTGCCACTAGTTTACCTTCATTACACCTCCAGAAGATGGGTTTTAAATAGCAGTATACACCATCTAAAACAAGGGTTTGCAACAAGTTTAATTCAGAATACAAAAATGTTTTTCTTGGCCAGAGAAAATATTGACCTCATTTTCAAGTAAGCAAAGAATCGATAATTTATTTATCTACTTTTTGCACACAAGAAAGTCAAACTATCATCAGTTTCCTGAGAAAGCCTATCATTATAAAACTTTCCCTCCCTCTGAAAACAAAAACAAAAACCCAACACTGCCTTATTTCTTATGTTTCAGCAAAATTCAGGGCTGTTTCTTCACAGGCACGCGATGTTGCTTTTTTGGCATCTGTGCTTATACTCGTGGAGTCACCTCTGCCAGGAATGTTCTCTCCTTCTGTCTTAGTTCATTTGGGTTGCTGCAACAAAACACCACAGACTGGGTGGCTTATGAACAGAAATTTATTGCTTATGGCTCTGGAGCCTGGAAGGCTGAGAGCAGGATGCCACCATGGTTGGGGGATGGTCCTCTTCTGGGGCGCAGACTTCTCATCGTGTCCTCACATGGTGGATCTCTGTGGGGTCTCTTTTATAAGAGCACTAATCCCATTCATGAGGGCTTCACCCTCCTGATCTAATCACCTCTCACCCACTCACTCCCCAACCTCCTAACCTTGGAGGTTAGGTTTCAACATATGAATTTGGGGGGGACACATTCCGATCATAGCACCATCACACCGTTTTTTTTGTTTTATTTTTTTTTTGCGGTACGCGGGCCTCTCACTGTTGTGGCCTCTCCCGTTGCGGAGCACAGGCTCCGGACGCGCAGGCTCAGCGGCCATGGCTCACGAGCCCAGCCGCTCCGCGGCATGTGGGATCTTCCCGGACCCGGGCACGAACCCGTGTCCCCTGCATCGGCAGGTGGATTCTCAACCACTGTGCCCTCAGGGAAGCCCCACACCCTCTTTTTTGTGGCACCTCTTTGTCCTCATTCTTGTGTAGCTCATCTTGAGAACATTCCCTGAAGCAAATGCAGGGGCCCCCAAAATGAGTTATTAATTGAACTGGTTTGGAGAACTTTGCTCCCTCTGCCCCTTACTCCAAGATGACCACCTTCCTGCCCAACCCTTTGGTCAGATAGGCTTAGTTCTCTGATAAACACAAAGAGCACTAGAACTTCATTATCACCATCAGTAGCCCCTAAATGCGGCTGCATATCCTGCTATAAGATTCTGATTCTGTAAGACAGCAGTGGGGTGCAGGAACAAAATGTTTCCTGTGGCCCGTGAGGCCTTGTAAACCTGCTTCCTGCTTAACTTGACCTCATGTGGGAATCCAGAACCTGGACAAGCCCTAAGTGGTCAGAAGCGAGACCATGAGGTCCCAGCTATGCCAGTTGTCACTGTGGGCTGTTAGCTCTCTAAAATTCCAAAATATTTTCTAATGTTTCAGAACATTAGAAACATGTGATATTCTACATGAATAAATTAATAGAGAACTGTAACAATTACCCTGCAAATAGTGACCTGAACAGTTTCCTCACCCCTTTGGCATTTATACCCTCTGATGTTTGTCAACAGTGGTCATGCTGCCTCTTCAATGCCATCTGATCAAGCTGCATGTAGGTTAGTCTCCCCTCTTCAAACTAGTCCTCCAGCCAGTTAAATCATTTCCCTTATTTTCTGTTCCTTTGGCCAATTTGTTCATTTCTGGGAAAACTAGCACCACATTATTCTAGCTGCAAACTCAGTTGTATTTTAATTAATATTTATTGAGTGCTAACTGGGTGCTTGGCCCCACATGAGGAACTGAAAAGGGCTCCAGTTGCCATTGATTTATGTGGGGACCCACATGGCCTCCAGCAGCCATGTTCTCCACAGTCTCAAATTCCCACTGTGATATTTATCTCTTTCTTTTTTTTTTTAATTTAATTTATATTTTTATACAGCAGGTTCTTATTAGTTATCCATTTTATACATATTAGTATGTATGTGTCAACCCCAATCTCCCAATTCATCACACCACCACTCACCACCCCCAGCTGCTTTCCCTCCTTGATGTCCATACGTTTGTTCTCTACATCTGTGTCTCAATTTCTGCCTTGCAAACTGGTTCATCTGTACCATTTTTCTAGGTTCCACATACATGCTTTAATATACGATATTTGTTTTCCTCTTCTGACTTACTTTACCCTGTATGAGAGTCTCTAGATCCATCCACATCTCTACAAATGACCCAATTTCGTTCCTTTTTATGGCTGAGTAATATTCCATTGTATATATGTACCACTTCATTTTTATCCATTTGTCTGTCAATGGGCATTTAGGTTGCTTCCATGACCTGGCTATTGTAAATAGTGCTGCAATGAACAATGGGGTGCAGGTGTCTTTTTGAAATATGGTTTTCTCTGGGTATATGCCCAGTAGTGGGATTGCTGGATCATATGGTAATTCTATTTTTAGTTTTTTAAGGAACTTCCATACTGTTCTCCATAGTAGCTATATCAATTTACATTCCCACCAACAGTGCAAGAGGGTTCCCTTATCTCCATACCCTCTTCAGCATTTGTTGTTTGTAGATTTTCTGATGATGCCCATTCTAACTGGTGTCAGGTGATATCTCATGGTAGTTTTGATTTGCATTTCTCTAATAATTACTGATGTTGAGCAGGTTTTCATGTGCTTCTTGGCCTTCTGTATGTCTTCTTTGGAGAAATATCTATTTAGGTCTTCTGCCCATTTTTGGATTGGGTTGTTTGGTTTTTTTTAATATTGAGATGCATGAGCTGTTTATATATTTTGGAAATTAATCCTTTGTCCATTGATTCGTTTGCAAATATTTTCTCCCATTCTGAGGGTTGTTTTTTCATCTTGTATGTAGTTTCCTTTGTTTTGAAAAAGATTTTAAGTTTCATTAGGTCCCACTTGTTTATTTATTTTTTTTATTTCCATTCCTCTAGGAGTTGGATCAAAAAAGATCTTGCTGTGATTTATGTCAAAGAGTGTTCTTCCTATGTTTTCCTCTAAGAGTTTTATAGTGTCCAGTCTTACACTTAGGTCTCTAGTCAATTTTGAGTTTATTTTTGTGTATGGTGTTAGGGAGTGTTCTAATTTCATTCTTTTACATGTAGCTGTCCAGTTTTCCCAGCACCACTTATTGAAGAGACTGTCTTTTCTCCATTGTATATCCTTGCCTCCTTTGTCATAGATTAGTTAACCATAGGTGCGTGGGTTTATCTCTGGGCTTCCTATCCTGTTCCATTGATCTATATTTCTGTTTTTGTGTCAGTACCATATTGTCTTGATTACTGTAGCTTTGTAGTATAGTCTGAAGTCAGGGAGTCTGATTCCTCCAGCTTCATTTTTTTCCCTCAAGACTGTTCTGGCTATTCGGGATCTTTTGTATCTCCATACAAATTTTAAGATATTTTGTTCTAGTTCTGTAAAAAATGCTATTGGTAACTTGATAGGGATTGCATTGAATCTGTAGATTGCTTTGGGTAATATAGTCATTTTCACAATATTGATTCTTCCAGTCCAAGAACACGGTATATCTCTTCATCTGTTTGTATCATCTTTAATTTCTTTCATCAGTGTCTTATAGTGTTCTGCATGCAGTTCGTCTCCCTAGGTAAGTTTATTCCTAGGCATTTTATTCTTTTTGTTGCAATGGTAAATGGGAGTGCTTCCTTAATTTCTCTTTCAGATTTTTCATCATTAGTATATAGGAATGCGAGAGATTTTTGTGCATTAATTTTGTATCCTGCAACGTTACCAAATTCATTGATTAGATCCAGTAGATTTCTGTTGGCATCTTTAGGATTCTCTATGTATAGTATCATGTCATCTGCAAAGAGTGACAGCTTTACTTCTTCTTTTCCTATTTGGCTTCCTTTTACTTCTTTTTATTCTCTGATTGCCACAGCTAGGACTTCCAAAACTATGTTGAATAATAGTGGTGAGAGTGGACATCCTTGTCTTGTTCCTGATCTTAGAGGAAAGGTTGTCAGTTTTTCACCATTGAGAATGAGGTTTGCTGTGGGTTTCTCGTATATGGCCTTTATTATGTTGAGGTAGGATCCCACTATGCCCACTTTCAGGAGAGTTCTTTTCATAAATGGGTGTTGAATTTTGTCAGAGGTTTTTCTGCATGTATTGAGATGATCATATGGTTTTTATTCTTCAATTTGTTAATATGGTGTATCACATTGATTGATTTGCATATAATTGAAGAACCCTTGCATCCTTGGGATAAATCCCACTCGATTATGGTGTATGATCCTTTTAATGTGTTGTTGGATTCTGTTTGCTAGTATTTTGTTTAGGATTTTTGCATCTACATTCAGTGATATTCGTCTGTAATTTTCTTTTTTTTGTATTATCTTTGTCTGACTTTGGTATCAGGGTGATCGTGGCCTCATAGAATCACTTTGGGAGGGTTCCTTCCTATGCAAATTTTTGGAAGAGTTTGAGAAGGATGGATGTTAGCTCTTCTCTAAATGTTTGATAGAATTCACCTGTGAAGCCATCCGGTCCTGGACTTTTGTTTGTTGGAAGATTTTTAATCACAGTTTCAATGTCATTACTTGTAATTTGTCTGTTCATATTTTCCATTTGTTCCTGGCTCAGTCTTAGAAGGCTATACCTTTCTAAGAATTTGTCCATTTCTTCCAGGTTGTCCATTTTATAGGCATAGAGTTGCTTGTAGTAGTGTTTTAGGATACTTTGTATTTCTGTGGTGTCTGTGGTAACTTCTTTTTCATTTCTAATTTTATTGATTTGAGTCTTCTCCCTCTTTTTCTTGATGAGTCTGGCTAATGGTTTATCAATTTTGTTTATCTTCTCAAAGCACCAGCTTTTAGTTTTATTGATCTTTGCTATTGTTTTCTTTGTTTCTATTTCATATATTTCTGCTCTGATTTTTATGATTTCTTTCCTTCTGCTAAAATTGGGTTTTGTTTGTTCTTCTTTCTCTAGTTCATTAAGGTGTAAGGTTAGATTTTTTATTTGAGATTTTTCTTGTTTCTTGAGGTGGCTTGTATTGCTATAAACTTCCTCTTAGAACTGCTTTTGCTTCACCCCATAGGTCTTGGATCGTCGTGTTTTCATTGTCATTTATCTCTAGGTTTTTTTTTTTTGTTTTTTTTTTTTGTGGTACATGGGCCTCTCAGTGTTGTGGCCTTTCCTGTTGCGGAGCACAGGCTCTGGATGCGCAGGCTCAGCAGCCATGGGTCACGGGCCCAGCCGCTCCGCAGCATGTGGGATCATCCCAGACCGGGGCACAAAGCTGTGTCTCCTGCATTGGCAGGCGGACTCTCAACCACTGAGCCACCAGGGAAGCCCCTCTCTAGGTATTTTTGATTTCGTCTTTGATTTCTTCAGTTATCTCTTGGTTATTTAGTAAGGTATTGTTTAGCCTCCATGTGTTTGTGTTTTTTACGTTTTTTTTCCCTGTAATTGATTTCTAATCTTATAGTGTTGTGGTCAGAAAAGATGCTTGATACGATTTCAATTTTCCTTAATTTACTGAGGCTTGATTTGTGACCCACGATGTGATCTAACCTGGAGAATGTTCCATTCACACTTGAGAAGGAAGTGTAATCTGCTGTTTTTGGATGGAATGTCCTATAAATATCAATCAAATCTATCTGGTCTATTGTTTCATTTAAAGCTTGTGTTTCCTTATTAATATTCTGTTTGGATGATCTGTCCATTGGTGTAAGTGAGGTGTTACAGTCCCCCACTATTATTGTGTTATTGTCGATTTCCTCTTTTATAGCTGTTAGCAATTGCCTTATGTATTGAGGTGCTCCTATGTTGGGTGCATACATATTTATAATTGTTATATATTCTTCTTGGATTGATCCCTTGATCATTATGTAGTGTCCTTCCTTGTCTGTTGTAACATTATTTTAAAGTCTATTTTATCTGATATGAGTATTGCTACTCCAGTTTTCTTTTGATTTCCATTTGCATGGAATATCTTTTTCCATCTCCTCACCTTCAGTCTGTATGTGTCCCTAGGTCTGAAGTGGGTCTCTTGTAGGCAGCATATAGATGGGCCTTGTTTTTGTATCCATTCAGCAAGCCTGTGTCTTTTGCTTGGAGCATTTAATCCATTCACGTTTAAGGTAATTATCTATATGTATGTTCCTACTACCATTTTCTTAATTGCTTTCGGTTTGTTTTTGTAGGTCCTTTTCTTCTTTTGTGTTTCCCACTTAGCATTTGCTGTAGAGTTGGTTTGGTGGTACTGAATTCTCTTAGCTTTTGCTTCTCCATAAAGCTTTTGATTTCTCCATCGAATCAGAATGAGATCCTTGCCGGGTAGAGTAATCTTTGTTGTAGGTCCTTCCCTTTTGTTACTTTAAATATAGCATGCCACTCCCTTCTGGCTTGTAGAGTTTCTGGTGAGAAATCAGCTGTTAACCTTATGGGACTTCCCTTGTCTGTTATTTGTCATTTTCCTCTTGCTGCTTTCAATAATTTTTCTTTGTCTTTAATTTTTACCAATTTGATTACTATGTGCCTCAGTGTGTTTCTCCTTGGGTTTATCCTATATGGGACTCTTTGCACTTCCTGGAGTTGTGTAGCTATTTCCTTTCCCATGTTAGGGAAGTTTTTGACTATAATCTCTTCAAATATTTTCTCTGGTCCTTTCTCTCTCTCTTCTCCTTCTGGGACCCCTATAATGCGAATGCTGTTGCCTTTAATATTGTCCCATAGGTCTCTTAGGCTATCGTTATTTCTTTTCATTCTTTCTTCTTTATTCTGTTCTGCAGCCATGAATTCCACCATTCTGTCTTCCAGGTCACTTATCCATTCTTCTGCCACAGTTATTCTGGTATTGATTCTTTCTAGCGTGTTTTTCACTTCAGTTATTATATTGTTCATCTCAGTTTGTTTGTTATTTAATTCTTCTAGGTCTTTGTTAAACATTTCTTGCATCTTCTTTTTCTTTGCCTCCATTCTTTTTCCGAGGTCCTGGATCATCTTCAGTATCATTATTCTGAATTCTTTTTCTGGAAGCTTGCCTATCTCCACTTCATTTAGTTGTTTTGGGGGTTTTTATCTTGTTCCTTCATCTGGTACACAGCCCTCTGCCTTTTCATCTTGTCTATCTTTCTGTGAATGTGGTTTTTGTTCCACAGGCTGCAGGATTATGATTCTTCTCACTTCTGCTGTCTTCCTTCTAGTGGATGAGGCTATCTATGAGGCTTGTGCAAGTTTCCTGATGGGAGGGACTGGTGGTGGGTTTAGCTGGCTGTTGCTCTGGTGGGCAGAGCTCAGTAAAACTTTAATCCACTTGTCTGCTAATGGGTGGGGCTGGGTTCCCTCCCTGTTGGTTGTTTGGCCTGATGCGACCCAACACTGGAGCATACCTGGGCTCTTTGTTGGGGCTAATGGCAGACTCTGGGAGGGCTCATGCCAAGGAGTACTTCCCAGAACTTCTGCTGCCAGTGTCCTTGTCCTCACAGTGAGACACAGCCACCCCCTGCCTCTGCAGGAGACCCTCCAACACTAGTAGGTAGGTCTGGTTCAGTCTCCTATGGGGTCACTGCTCCTTCCCCTGAGTCCCGACATGCACACTACTTTTGGAGTCTCTGTTTTCCCCAGTCCTGTCAAAGCCCTGCAATCACATCAGACTAGCCTTCAAAGTCTGATTCTATAGGAATTCCTCCTCCCATTGCTGGACCCCCAGGTTGGGAAGCCTGACATGTGGCTCAGAACCTTCACTGCAGTGGCTGTACTTCTGTTTTATAAGTGTTCTCCAGTTTGTGCATCATCCACCTAGCAGGTATGGGATTTGATTGTATTGTGATTGCGCCCCTCCTACCATCTCATTGTGGCTTCTCCTTTGTCTTTGGATGTGGGGTATCTTTTTTGGTGAGTTCGTGTCTTCCTGTCAATGATTGTTCAGCAGTTTGTTGATTCCAGTGCTCTTGCAAGAGGGAGTGAGAGCACATCCTTCTACTCCGCCATCTTGAACCAATCTCAATTTATCCCTTTCTTGACAGTGGAATACAGAACTCCAACACAAGAACATTAAGAACTACGAGCAGATAATCCTTCTCTTATTCATCAGAAGTTTTCTCCACATTCAAATATTATTTTTATTATAGTAAAATAGGCAATTGTATTGTCTTGATCTTGAGGAGTTCTCATAGACTGCCCATGTATAATCTTGAAGAATTTTCAAAAATGTTATCTGAATCTGAAAGTTCCAAAAGCAAAAGACCACAGTACTTTGGTCCTACATCTGTTCTTCTATGGATGGAAAAGTGAGATGGGAAGAAACAGTTTCTATATTCGTCTGACTCAGTTTCCCCAGTATGACTGAGAACAGACTGACCAGGGACAGGTTTGAGCAAACACAACTTTATTTTTTCGCTTTGGAGCAAGGGTATAGACACAAATACAGAACAAAGACCCTTTGCTCATTCAATCCCCTCCCATTCCATAAAAATGGCTGTAATGTTCTTTCATGGCAGACACATTCTTTTATAATATTATCAAATACATCATTAACACTTCTAAAATATATGGTGTCTACCATCTAGAAGTCTCCAGATTTTGCTCATGTCTTTCATATAAACTACAAAGCATTCCCCATCTGTCCAATGTATCTACTTCCATGAAAACATCACAGACATGTTTTCAAGAATTACTTATAAGGGAACTACTTCAATGGGTATCATTTCTATTCTTGTCTGCTGTCTTCTGGCCTGTTCCACTTTGAAGAGGACAAAAAAAAGATACATTAACACATTAAAGGGTAGGCACCTTAGGTCAGGCTGGCCTGTCTTTTGCCAAAATAAATCATTAACTACTAAGGTAAGTATCCAACCCTATCACAATTGCAGGGGTAAGGAGGTGTCTACCATTAATTTTTTAAAGTTTTGTATTTTTTTTTTTTCTGTGTATTTCTAGAGTAAGAAATGTGAAAATAGGCACACTTCCCAGGAAGACAAGTTAGAGAAGCCAGGCCATGGGACAAGGACCCAGCTGATACAAGGAGGAAGCTGAATGGCCAGTCTCAAGCCATCCTCCACTTACCCAGCTCTCACTCTCTCCAGATACAGGCCCTTGTACATGCTTTGTCCTCCTGTTCTTTGCAACTATCCTTCAACCCACAAAGTTGAGAACACTCAGAGGGAAGAGAGATTTCTGCTATAATACAGTACATACATTACTTCAAAAAAACCAAAACCAAAACCAAAACCAAAATCCTGTTTTGAAAATTACACATAAAAATTAGTAGGATTCATGGGCCAGAGGGAGAAGGGTTGGGGCTTCAAACCTTAATCAAGTTTATAACTAGAGCATGAAAAAATGTATGTCAGAGGGAATACTTCCGACTTCCCAGCAAAGGCGGAGATTGTCACAGGGGATGTCTAACAATATACAAAAAGAAGAATGGAGATGCTGGCAACTTTTAGAGGATGGTGGACAAGGCAAATGGAAGCAAGCCCTGCAGCAGTGGGTCTGCCATTCAGGTGTGCCTGGGTGAGCTGAGCACTGGAAGAGCCAGTGCTCAAGGTTGGGATGAACCTTTCTGGCACAGTCGACCCAGAAGCAGGAAACTCATTTCTAATTTTATCAAAATACAGCCAAAAAGGCCTCTGCTGCCCCGCCTATGCAGCAGCTAAACTAAGCAAACCAAGCCCTCCTTTCCTCTGTAAGGTTGTAGCTCTCTTCCCATTTTTCCTGGCTCCTCTTGCCTGGGTAACAGCCCCCTGAACTAACTTGACTTGGGCACTCTCCTGACATCATTCCCTATTCATCAATCATGGATGAGCCAATTCCTGTTACAGAGGCATTCTTTGTAGTTGAATGAACTCTACAGACATGGGACTTCCTTGGTGGTCCAGTGGTTAAGAATCTGCCTTCCAATGCACGGGACGCGGGTTCGATCCCTGGTCGGAGAACTAAGATCCCACATGCCGCAGGGCAACCAAGTCCAAGCGCCACAACGAAAGATCCCACATGCCACAGCTAAGACCTGACGCAGTCAAAAAATTAATTAATTAATTAAAAACTCTACAGACGTGCTTCAGCACCATGGAGGATGAGGATGGACACCCAGACCAGGGTCACTGTGTGGACAGCTGTGGTACACACTGAGGATAAGGGAGGCAGGAGAATACAGATTTTTTTTTAAACTTTTTTATTACACAGTAAAGAATACAACAATACCTGAATCATACTTTAAAGATTCACAGGTTGACAGACCATACATTACAGTCCAACTAAGGAAAAAAAAGATAAACAAGAAACCACAGTTCAGACATAGTAGACTTAAAAGCTCAAGAGTATGCTGACAAAAGCATGATGCCTAGACCCCGCCCCCCAGTGTTAGTCTACCGTTAACTTGTGGTACATGTCTGAATTAAGTATTGCACAACAACTTTAATTTTTCACAATGTCGCAGAACCCAAAATAATATTTTAAAAAATTACTTCAAATCTGCATTTCAACAGTCTCCAATTTTTTTCTGTCCCTTGAGGAATTCGGACAACATGGAGTCGCTTTCTTTCCCTAAGTATTCCAGACGTAGGCATGCTTTGCATAAGTAAACCAGCCTTGAAATTTTTAAATCCCCAAGACATGCACCTACACATTTAAAAAAAAAAAAAAAAAAAAGTTAAGGATAAAAAAAAAAAAGACAGGTGGCCCTGTCACACACAGTCTCCTGACAGAGAAAAAGAGAAAAAGAGTCAGAGACAGAGATAAGAGATAGAGGACGCCCTATTCCTATCAGCGACCACCATTCAATTCTATCCAATGAAGATAACTTTTTTTTTAAATGTGTTATACCTACAAATTATACTCTCACATAGCCTGTATATAAGTGACAAGCAAAAAAGGAAAGTAACAAAAGTTTTCTTTTCTTTCTCTTCTTTAGGT
This sequence comes from Tursiops truncatus, assembly GCF_011762595.2. Taxonomy (NCBI): domain Eukaryota; kingdom Metazoa; phylum Chordata; class Mammalia; order Artiodactyla; family Delphinidae; genus Tursiops; species Tursiops truncatus. The sequence goes on from NC_047050.1 coordinate 35,478,562, forward strand.
TTATGAGGTCTGCATTGTTACCAAGAAGTGATATGGTTTGCAGCTGTATGAGCTTAACTTTTGGTATCCTGGTTCTTTTGTGCCCATTTGGTTTGACTAGACCAGTTTTTGTTAGCTACTGGTGCAATATACATGCTGTCAGAGGTAGAGTGAAACTTTTTGCCACTGAGGAGAATGTAGCAAAACAGGAGGAGAGGAAGAGGAGGAGGAAGAGGGGAAGGAGGAAGAGGAATCAGAGATAGAGCTCAGAGTTAGGGATTTTTTGTATTTGTTTTCACTCAGGGTGCCCTGAATTAAAAGTAATGAGACGTACTGTACTAATCCTTATTTTACACACTAGTGTTAAGAATAACAGTGCTGTTTCACATACATCACAGCTTCTAGAGATAAAGACGTGTGGGTATGACATACCTCATTTTTGGGATTATTTAACCCTTCGTAGCCTAGAACATATAATAGCTCTGTAAGAAAGGACTGTCCAGTGTCACAAGCAGACTAGAAAGCAGAGTGAGGTCAAAGGATTCTGGGAGCACCATGATAAAATATAACCCATTCAGAGCCTGGTTATGTGCTTTCATCTCACTTTAAGCAGGTGTGCTGGCAGATGGACTTCCAACATGCAGATAGATGTATTTGCTCATCAGAAGTTTCTAAACTAAAAAGCCATTTAAAAATAAACATACCACCCAAACAAAATTAAAGTCAACTTGTATGTGAAAATACAGGGGAAAATGCAAAAAAATGTTAGGTTTAAGAGATTTAAGATTACCTATATGCAGATACTTAAAAGCCATTTAAAACTGTGTCCAAGGCTATATTTAAAAACAAAACAAAACCAAAGCTAATGGACCATTTCAGATTTTTAAATCAATGCCTGGTATGTGTATGTATGTGGAGAAGTGTCTTCCCAGCCTTGAAAACTTTGGTTGTCTACACAGCCTGCAGCACTGCTGACTTTCCCTAAAGCACATAACCACATTCTGGGCTACTGTTTTCAAAACTAACAAGTAGTTCTGGTCTGGACCCTGGACGACGAAGGGTTAATGGATTCACACTATACCTTGCTGAACATGTTTAACCTGCTGATCATTTTGGAAAGTAGTACTGGTGCTTTTCAAAATTCCGATTTTGGTCCATCAGATCAGTCTTTGGCTGACTTCCCTTTTTTTAAGAATACTGTATAACCTGGCATTCAGCAGTGTTAAAGCTGTCAGTCTACACCTCAGCATTTGGAGCTCTAATGATTTATCTTTTTTTTTTTTTTTTTGTAAAATTAGAAATACTTAAACAACCTTACAGCAATACGCATGCACTGTCTTTTTTTTTAAAGTAGGATATCTTGTTATTTTTTAAAGTCCCTAATAATGATTTTTCAATGAAAAAAAGAAAAAAGAAAAATTCCACTACTACTCTATGCTACAGCTAAACTTGGTGAAATGGCTCTAGCATATTTAAAAGAGTTTGCTCAAAAAAAAAAAAAAAGCATGCCTAGGGAGTCATTGTGACAGTGCAAAATACATTTATGTACATCCCTCTTACAAAAACACCAATATGTTAGCATTCCGTGAAGCATGCTGGTTTTCAGGAAAAAAAAAAATTCTATAAGAGAATGAAATAGCAGCTCCGAAAGATAGCCTTTTTCTTTCTTTTCTTGAGGACAACCAAAAAAAGTCTTTTTTTTCCTTTTTTCTTTTTTTTTTTTGAACTACTAGAGAAATACCACTAATACATACAGATATAAAAGCAGCATAGAAAGATACAGGTTTCTCACCAACTAGGAATAAAGAGACTAAATGTGGGCACGTGGTTAAACTACAACGCGTCTTCACAGTCGTCCAGCACGTTTACAAGAAAAACACCATTGGGAAACCTCACAGGACAGAAGTGTTTTAACACCAAGAGAACTACTAGTTTTTAATTAAAAATCCAAACAGGGTGGGGTTGAAAAAATTTAGAAAGGGGCTGGAGCTGGAGCCATCATTTTTAAAAATTATTTTTCAATATAAAATGAATGAGCTGGAATAGACCCAATGTCTTGCTCTGTGGAACCTTGAAAAAGTGAAGAAACGTTGAGGGCTGTTTAGGGCAGCTGGCTGGTGTCAAAGCTGCCAGGATGCTAACAACTGCAGGCTGAGTCTCTTACTTCTGTGTGTGTGTGTATATATATATAAAGGAGCCTTTTATGTTATGGCATTTTTTTCTTGCTGCTGTATTCACATATCCCACTGCAAATCATCTTTCATTTTTCCTTCTGTTGACCTGGATATTATTTCTTTTCAGAAACAGGAAAAAAACCGAACATCTGTGTCTCCTTCCAATATGCTACACATCTGCGCGTTTTGTGGCGGGTCTTCAAAGTTCAGTTAGCAACCCACGGACGCCATTCATCTTCTTGTTAAAATGTCTACTGCTGTAGCCAATGCTCATGCCCTTGAGGGTTTTCCTCTTTTTTTCCATTATTGTATATAAAGAACATTGTGACTTTTAATGTTAGCATTTTTGCTTTCAACAGCAATTAGCAATCTCTTGGTTTGCTGTTTGGTAAAGCATCGGTTAATGAGGTCATCTAGTTTAAAATCCCAGCTACTGGAAAATAACAAGGAGGAGGTCAAATCTATCATTTCATGTTATATTTTCTGCTCTCTTTTCAGTTCTCTAAGGAAAAGAAATCTTTGTTATCCACAGTAAGTCATTACGACCCGTTACTGGCCCTCTGTGTTACTAACGCCTCAAGATACAGTTAGGTTCTCTCTTGCTGAAGTACTGAACCAGGATAGTCCATCTATAAACAAACAAACAAACAGAAAACAACTTTGAGCATCTGAGGATGAGGAATTGGTTTCACGTTGGTTGTGTTGTCTTTCCTCTGACAGTTCTGAGTGCACATCTAGCGAGGGGTTGTCTCTATGGTGGAAGGGGTCCCCGGGGTGGTCGACCTCGGGGTGGCTGCTGGTGGTGTGTCCATTGGGCTCCCGGCCCCGCTGTTAGGCGTGACGGAGGAGCTGACAGCAGGCGTATCCCCCTGCTGCTGGGCTTGCAGGGTCTGTCCACAGATGTGGTGGTGCTTCTCCCAGTCTTTGTGCTGGCAAAACGAGCCACAGTATCGGGCTGTGTTACAGCCGCTGCAGGTTTCACTCGCTTTACGGCCACAATTCCAGCAACTCTATTGGAGAAGGCAGAAGAAAGTGAAATCCCAAATTATTACATTGACCAGGCTAAGGTCTAAGGAAATATGCTAGGCAGCACTACCCCCTTATTTTTCAGAACTATAAGAATGAAAAATCCAGGTGTGTATGTGTACACACACTAAACACCCTGAAGATGCAGGTTTTGGTGTAACTGCCCAGACTTTTCTGCCAAAAACTATTATGACTTCTAGACAAACTGGTTGAGGCTCTTTTCCATTTGTACTATAAAACCCCTTCCCTTTAGGTTTAGTTATCTTCACATCTAAATTCTCTGTTCACCCATACTAACAACTGCGACATCTAAATTTTCTCCTTTCTAATACGACTACCACCATGGAAAGACTCAAAGATAGCACTCCTGGCAGAAGCTTCTTCCTTCAAGACACTAACACAAAGGGACTATGAGGATGCTCTATTTGATTCAAAGGAATATAATGGACTAGATAGAGGATTCTATCCTCTGCTCTACCACAGACCAGAAAAAGTAGGGCATGTGTTTAGCTCTTCCCACTGCAATCAGTTATTCACTGTACCTGACAACCAAATGGTAGGAAAGCCTCGAAACAATCCCCTTTACTTCAGCTCCCTGGAGATTGGATCCTTGGTTTGTTTTTTCTCTGATATATTTTAAGCACCCACAACAGTGCCTGATATATATAGTAGGTGCTCAATAAATATCTGTGAAGTTTTAGGACCCTAGCAAGCCTACTGCCAATCTCCACTGGTGCTTTCCAAGAAGTGAGAAAAGCAGAAATGAGGCTGCCTCTGAGATAAAACACATTGTGAATCTGGGGACAGACATACTAGAGATGGAAGAACCCCTAAATGGGACAGATCCTGGGGAATGAGGAAGTGTCAGGGAGGAGACTAACAATGACAGTGCCCTAAGGACCCTTCCAGGAGAAGGGGGAACCTCAGGAAGCCAACTTGAAACGTTTGTGTTTCCTTTGGCAAGACCATCCCCATTGTGAAATGTTACAGCAAGTGATCTTAGCTTTTGACATTAATCCTTTTATCCTGTATCTTCCTATCTTGGTTTTATTTTCTTGCAAAACAAACTTCCGACTGTAATCTGGTAACCCCAACCAGCTGATAGTATGTAGCTGTGTCACAGTTAAAATACCTTTTTTAAAGCCCTGATATATATGGATATTAAAAATCTCCCCACTATGTTCCCTGCAATTATTTTGCTTTCAGCATGTTGGCTGTGTGGCTTAAGGTGGGCTCATAAGCCTATTAAAAATGCCCCAGTGGAATGTCAGCCCATCACCCTGGTCTGTGTACAGCTTCACCACTGTGCAAAATATGCAAAGCAATTTTTAGCACTCATTCTAATTTGGCTAAAAACTAAAGGAGCTCCTAGAGTCTTTCAAGTGCTGGAAGCCTAAAAACTCAAGAACTACAGCTTAAAACTTTTAGAAAGAACTAAGCCCTATGTTCATATTTCTTTACCATTCCGAAATTATGGCCCATGAAGGGAAAAAAAATTAAAACTTTAAGATCACAAACTCTGGCCAGTGGAAGGTGTTTTCAGTGAACATAGCTGAAGAAATCTAGAAGCTTGATTTATATGTTAATATCATAAATAAAAATGGAATTAAAATTAATAGTACCAGAAAGTAATTTTTTTTCCTACTTCCCTTTAATTCAGCCAGGAAAATATCCCCAAAAATATGTACCTCTGATCAGAGGCTTCATTACCAAAATTAGAAGCCCTTCTTTCTCAAAATTAATTCAATCTTATTGCAAGGACAATGGTTCCACAAAGGCCTGAACAAACATGGGCCTGGCCCATCCTCCAGAGCAGCGAGGTATGACACTCATCACTCAGGAAAGTTTACTTCCTTGAGCTTTAGGCATTTAGAATAATGCCAGCTGGATCCTGGAACAAACTCAGAAATAAGTGAAATTCCTAAATAACATCAGAAAATCCCAATTAGAGAACACAGACCCAGATCCAAAACAATATTTTAAGGAAATTAAACATCTAATCTGAGTTAAGTGGCTTCTTTAGGAAATACCCTGGTGTGAGTCCTATCCGCTTTCTGGCAGAGGCACATCTTGGCAGACACAAGGCAGTAACTGCCCAGTTCTCAATGGCTCCTTCAGATTGAAATCAGATGTAGGCAACCTTCTCAATTTAAGTTGATTAAACACACAGACTAAACCAGGTAATTACAAATGCATGTGTTGGGGAATGGAAAGAGGAGACAGAATGGGGACTTCTTTATTTTTTAAAGTGTTTTCAAAGATGGGAACAATTTTACAAATAAAAAAGTGGAATTGTGCCAAATATAGAAACAGATGTTTTGGATTATGAAGCTGCTGGGAATGGAGCCTTTTTGCCTAGCATTTCTGGATTCTGACCCAGGATTCGAGGGCTCTGGTTAGTTTTACCTCCAGTCCCACTCCGAAGTTGTTCAATCCCATTCATTTACCACCCACCACTGAGACAAAAACAACCTTTGACTTTAGGAAGGTGCAACAAAGAGCAATTCAAATGAGCTGGTGGGAAAAAACCTGCATATTTTTATTGCTGTTGACATTGCATTGCCATGAATGTATAGGGAACTTTAGCTCAAGTGTTCAACCAATGGAAATCCCCAAAGTGCATATTCCTTTTTAAAAGTTCATTAGAAGACAGACATAGCAATTTCTATTAATTTCTCCTGGGTGGCTCTACCAAATTTCCTGTTAACTAATCCATACCTGTAAGACTGATGCCTGACCACTGGCACTTGGCCTCTCAACCATCACTTCTGGGAACTGTGCAATGTGCAGAATCTTATGAGTACTCTAATTTTAACCATTTTAAGTTTCTAAGCTTTCTGCCATACACAAAGGTGGAAACTGCAAATTGTGTATGATACCCAGGGGTGTAACTGTAGGGCAGGGATTAAGGTGGTCAATGGCTTAATCTAATTTTATATTTTTCAATTTGTGCTTTTCATATTCAGGCTAGTATTACCTGATAGTTGCTTCTTTCATTCATTCATTCATTCATTCATTTTTCATATAACTGAGCTTCCCTTTCAGTCCTCTAAGCAATGATGCTGGCGACTGAATTACCAAAATAGTACAGAAGTCTCGAGAATACCATTTCATAGCAAATTTCATTCCCAAAGCCCATGGCACTTTATAGTCTCCCTTTATTTGTGAATATTATTCCCTTTTCAGCATAAGGAATGTTTTCCTCCCTATTATGGGAATCAGCAATTGGCCAAAATTAGGCTAGGACTCAGATGAAAAATAGGAGGCAGAACACAACCCTCCCTTTTCTAAATGTACTGGTGCTACCTAGGGAAATGGAAATGATGAGTTGAAGCTTTGGGTGTCAAAGCTGCATGTCAAAGATTGTTGATACTTGTTTCATATCAGCAATTCTTTTTTGTCCCTAAGAACAAAATTATTTCCTTCATCTTGTTATTTTAGATACAGAGAGAATGGTCTTTCTGTCCTACCAGCAAAATAATATCCTTTCTGGTTCTTACTGTTGGAAATTCCTTTTACCAGAAACAAAACATTTTCTCCTAAAAAGTTTCTCCAGGTCTCACACACCTATAATTCTCCAGAAAAACCTTTGCATGCAAGTGATGTTCAATGAATAAAGTAGAATGATTATAATTAAAATTCTCAAAATGTAAATAACTTTTATAGTAAATGATTTGCCTAGATATGAAATTACATAGGTAAGGTTTGATTCACTCAGGTCCTTGCACTGCAAACCAAATACTCTTTCCAAAATGCCACGTTTTGCCTATTTCAGATCTTTCTTAGAGCCTGTTTTGGCAGGAATAAGGTTAGGAGGGCACTTCAACCCTGAAAGTACACAGAGGTTGAACCAGGAAGTTGGAACACCAAAGACAAGGTATCATGGTGTGTAATGGAAATGGCTTCCAATTTTGAGTGGCTCCAGTCACCCTTTCTTGGTTTTTCACTTCCAACTATATCACTTAGTGGATTCAGAACTACAGGCAAGTTACTTAACCTCGTAGAGTGACAGTACCTATAAAGTAGGAATCATAACGATAGGGTTATTCAGGATTATGTCAGTGCTAACTAAAGTGTCCTGATGTTCGGTGGGTCCTGAATAAACGGCAGGAACTAACACCACCTCCTCCTCTTGGCACTGGCTGAAAGCAAATGAGACTACATACCATCTCTGCATGGCACAACCTTTACAATTAGAAAGCTCGTGGCCCTGTGCATCCCTTGATAGGCATTGACAGCTACACAGACAGAACATGAGCTTACTTCCACTTATACGTCATTAGTGGCCAGTTACTTTTTCTCCTTCCTCGCTGCCCTCAGACCTTCTGAAGATTTAGCACTATTGACCTTTTCCCCATTCCTCCTTTTTTAAAAAAAAAACTTCCCTTATTGAAAGTCCCTCTAACTTTGGTTTCAAGATAATAAAATTCTGTTTCTTATACTATAACCTCTTCCTCTTCTAGTTTTTCATTTTCCCCTAAATACTTGGCAAGGAGGGAAGTTGGCATAAAGAAAAGAAATATCCTTTCCTTCCTACACTCTACCTTGGCAGTCATGGTCTTAAACCATTAGCTGTAAGAAAATGACTCTCAAACCTTCCTCCAGCCTTCATTTCTTTCCTGAGCTGCTGTCTCTTATTTTCAATTGCCTGTTCTGTAGCGCCACCAGGATGCTCCTCTGTCACCCAAGTCAGTAATCCCTAAACCTGACTCTGGTGTGGTCCTTTTCAGTCACTGGCAACGCTCAGGCCAACGACTTTGTCATCTCATTGGAAACTCCCCTGAAACCTCTCAGTGCCAAATCCTACAGACCCTGCTTCCCCCATGGTCTCCCTTCCTTTCCAATCTCACGGTTACTACTCCTTCCCTGCCCTTCCTGTTAGAATAGCTTCTTAATTGTTTTTTATTTTCTCTCTCTCTTACATACTCACACTGCTCTTTATAAGGTGACTTGTTTATAAAAGACTTCTACTCATCTTATTTGTACCTCTCAACCACCTTGCAAAGTGAGTTATAAACATTATCCCAGTTTTATAGATAAGAAAAAACAAAGTTCCAAGAGGTGAACCACTCCATGTCATTCCAGACCATCCAATACACCATGAACATCTATGGATTCAGACAGCTGGTCTTTTAATAAATGAAACAAATAAGCAAAAATCTTAGGTAACATAGAATCAGCTCATACTGTGAGAGCTCCAAATTCTTCTGGGGATCGACAGGTCTGATCAGATTGTGAGGCTTTAATGGGAGCCATGCTGGGAGACTGTGTGTAGTAACTGTGTGGTGACTGCCTCCTACTGAGTCCACTTAGTCCATCCCCAGAGTCTGGGCCGCACTGCACAGGATCCACTGGGGATGGCTCTATTAATTCTAGAGGGGGTAATGAAGATGAACCTGTCAGAGTGACCTGTTCCCACTATTAGGGCTCAGCAGGTTCTGGAAACAAAGTTTAAAGGTTCAGTCAGTGTTTCTGCTTAAGTGCCACAAAACCGCCCAATATAAGCGTGTGCACTTCTGCACCTATCTAGGAATAATGAATAAAGACTGTTTCAATCTGGGGGAAAATATCACTTTAGTGGCTTAAACTCGAAACTAACTATTGGAACAGCACAACTATTTGCTCTCTGTTCGAGGCTCAATTCCAGCCATGTGCTTTGATCCCCTAAGCCAGAACAAGTTACAGATCTCAAAGAAAAGCTGTGGCAGGTTCCTTTTGAAATAGTCCAAATCTAACAATATTCACTGGAAAAAAAGACTCTATATGTTTACAGATAGGAACCAGAAATGAATATAGAAAAAATTAAAATGGTTGAAGATAGCCAGATTCACTGAATTTCCTTTCTTTTGATTTATGCTAATGCTAGCATTACATTCTTGATGAAATATGTAATACACTTTAAAAGAGAAAGTACAGAAAATGTCATCTGCTTGTGTCTGCCTAAGCAGTCCAGTGTCATTCTAACGGTTAGTAATAATGATTATTAGTCTATAAACCAAAGTGAAATTAGAGAACTGGATGGGAATATCCTGAAGGAGTCGAGTGTACTGCCGTGTAGCTACGAAAGAAGTGGCCTGCGAGGCAGGCACCTGGGCTGAGGATCAACATCCTGGTTTTCACATTAGACAGCATAAACTATTTAGGCCTTTGTGCTCTATCTGCCCTTTCCAATCTACAGAGGAAATCTGTCTGTCTAGTTGAATTAAATAATTGATTTGAACTTCTTAAAATGTTTTAACTTTTGTTGTTTATGCACAAAAAAAAAAAAAAAATGAAGAAAGGTTACCTTCACAAAAAACCGCTGGGCAGATCAAAGCCAGTAAGTTTTTAAAGGTTTAATGCTTAAGGAAGATCACCTGATGTGTACACCCCAAACTCTGCATGTCTACTGAAAAACCACAACTCTCTCCCTTCCTTGTCAGCTGGCCAATCATCAAATCCTGCCTTTTTTTTTTTTTTTGCGGTACGCGGGCCTGTCACTGTTGTGGCCTCTCCCGTTGCGGAGCACAGGCTCCGGACGCGCAGGCTCAGCGGCCATGGCTCACGGGCCCAGCCGCTCCACGGCATGTGGGATCCTCCCGAACCGGGGCACGAACCTGTGTCCCCTGCATGGGCAGGTGGACTCCCAACCACTGCGCCAGCAGGGAAGCCCAAATTCTGCCCATTTTATCTCACGGGTTCAATTTTCTCCACCCCCAGCACCACTGCCAACCATCTTCATCCAACCATCTTCCTCCTCGTCTGTATCCTGAAACAGATCGGTCCCTCCTTTTCATTTCCTCTCATCTCTCTCCACACTGCAGCCTGAGTGATCCTTCCAAAACACTCACCAGCCACATAGTCATCTTGTTTGCAAAGCCTAGCAAAGCTTGCCTTCCCATCTTCCCTGCAAGAAGGCACTGACGTGCGCATGGACCAAAAAAGCAGTGATGAGGCAATGTGGGGGTGGGGTGGGAGGTGGGTGGAAGGTTGCTGCTGAACAGCTCCTGATTATCCTTAAGTATCAGATGAAACAAATTTTTTTCCCAGAAGCCTTTGCACTAAACTCTACTAAGACTCATAATATAGTGATCTGACTCTTCTAATGAATTATACTGAACAAGAAGGTAGGAACCACTGTATCTTCAGTGTCTAGCGCTGTCCCCGACATAGAATAATTTGCTCTTGACAGAATAAATAAATAAATGGATATAATTTAGAGTAATATGTATCAAATAACAAACTGCCCTGGGCAGGTTGCAAACCTGATTTTTAAAAAAATGTCCATAGGGTACAGTTTTAAAATCTGTATCCAAAAATGACCTTCATGATGCTTATTTCATTGTTCTGGAACAATGTAAGGACTGACAGCATGCTGAGAGCTCCAGCGTGGATCCTGCCAACCCCTAGCTGCATGACTAGCCATGTGAGCTTCCTCACCTGCAACATGATAAAATGATTACATCTCAAGGTTCTACCCACCGTATGAGATGAGAAAACCAAAGCTTTTAGAGGTTTAGTGGTTTTCTTGAAATCACAGAATTATAATAGATGGAGCCAGGAATTAAATGTGGCTCTCTGGCTCCCAAACCTTTCCTCCTAGCATAGTCTACTTTAAAATCCTTGAGAAATGTCACCGAAGACAAGGGTAGTGCTATTAAAGATCAGTTTTTCAAGATACCCAAAAAGAAAGAAAGAAAACAGTTACTTTAGAAGATCACTCATATCTAGGTTATTTCATCCTATCTACTATTTCTAGTTACTGCTCGATACACCATATTTTTATAATGCTCAATACCAGTGTCAAGCTCATATATTTTTCTGGATATTAGAAATAAAGGTACACAGCTTATAGATACTAAAGAAATACAGCATTATTAGCCAAATATAAAGACTTAATTCTCAATTTCTCCAAGATATTTATCTTTAGAATTTAGTGACCTATAAAATACTCTTAACATGCATAACAGCCCTAAAACGTTCATATGAAAGTGATAATGTTTTAATGATGGCAACAACTGTGCCTCACAGTATTACTAACTTGAATAGAGCAGGACAAATTCTGTCCAAAAGATGCTAATAAAATTTGTGTTTTCTTTCAAAAAACACAAAACAAAGTCTTTAAATATCTTAGCCATAAGATGCCAGTAAAATTGAATTTATGTCTAGTTTAATTCAACGATGGAAAAGTCTGCAGTTAAAGGGCAGACACACTTCCCTTTGTCCCTCTTTTCCCGAGAAACTTTCAAATGTTGAAAATCAATTGCTTTTGTCCCCTTGCTATTCATCTGCTACACATTAAATAGAAACTCTGGATATCGAATAATTCCCACAGGGTCTTTCATCTACAGACGAGCCTGGTACAAATTAAATTCTTACTCTCCTTCACAAATTGTAGATATGTGTTTTAGTGGACCGTTGATTTATCAGCTTATGCTGTTGCTAGTTCAGCATGGTGTGACTAGTTAACTGTAGTCCTCATCTAAGGGTCCTTTGGGTTGGGGATTGTGGTGCTGTGTTAATGCAGAGCGTTACCATGTTGCTCTGACTTTAGTCTCTGTTGAAAGGCATTCTGTTAGACACTGTGTTTTAGTTACTTCCCAGATCCTTCCGCCATTTAGGCTACGTGTTAATGTGTTTTAAATATACTGTAATAACACTAAATAATATTACCTCTGGCAGTGATGTTATGGTATGAAATGACCATCATAATGGTTATTACAAATAATGTGCAAAAACAGACTGTGCAGAAGATCTCTTAGAAATGTTTAATTGATGCAAGCGTTGGTTTAGCATTCGACTTCAGAACCAATAGTTAAGGAAGTGACTTTGATCCCTGGCCTGCAATATGTCTTCAGACTACACAGCTTACACAGGGTCTCTCCCCTAAATCCCAGCTGTTAGCAGGAAACCACACACATATGCTAACACACACACACACACAACAGAATTCTGAATCTAAATAGTGCTAGGAAGTTCTAAGAATTTCACTTTAATCTGTTACCCACCAAATATATTAAAAATCTTTTTTGGCAGTTGTTCTTTTAGGCCTTTAATAAAAACAAAATTTGATCAGCTCTTGGTCAACTCCACAAGTGCCAAGCCTACTCCAATTCCCCCCCCCCAAAAGATTCGTTTGTCTCAACTCCAATATCCGCCTTTACTTGTGATCTCCTGAAATCGAAAAGGCCCGCCCTCATTAACGGAAGCATCTCCCCAGGGAGTCTTCCATTGGCACCTCACCTCGCTCGAATCTTCCTGCTGGTTGATGACAGCGAGAGCATCCTCCGCCGCCTGCCGCTTGGCCTCTGCCACCGTGCGCTCCATCTTGGCGCGCTCCGAGGTGATCATATCGTGCGCTTTCCGCTCCGCCTCGGACACAGCCTTCTGTAGCTCGGTCATCGCCTGCCGCTTCACCTCGTTGACCGCCTCCTCTGCGTGCCAGGCGGGCCGGACCGGACAAGAGAACAGCTCTTTGTTAGCGCGGGACCTGGGCTACTGATCGCTGTTACACAGAATGCTAGACAACACGCATGACTTTCATCCCAATTACTGGGCAGTTCTTCCGGCTGTCTAAAGAACCACATTTTGGAAATTCATTTTAAGAGAGCAAAGGGTGAGATTTTTTCCTTTAATTTACACTCCTGGGAATATCTTTTAAACTACTGTAGCATCACTACAACTTTTCTACCAAACTAGTACCCCAGAAAGGATTCTGAGACCAGACTAAGTAGACAAAAGGCGAAAATAACCACAAGAATCCTGCCTGGATAATTCAGACACAAGAAGAAGGTGTTTTGCCACAATGCAATAGGTTAATATGAACACAGGGAGTACAGGGGTAAAGCTTTCAGGGAAAGAGAGGAAGGGAACAGATTTTACACAGACACATATGTAAATGCAAAGTTATTTTGCTAGTAAAAGATACAACACAATAACGAAATTAATTTAATGCAGCCCTTTTAAAGAAAATTGAAGATGAAACATACAGAAGATCCAGCTTTTCTTTTTCTTGTCATTTCCTGAGTAATGTGGACATATGACTCTATAGACTAAATGGTAGGGATTTAAAAAAAAATCATTTTCTCATTTCCAGACTTTCAGCTGTTGTCCATCTACTGAATCAAATATAAAGTCTTGCATAACCAACTGTTGCACTAGACAAATATAATTGAATCATACTGCAGGCCAAAACAATCAGGCCTGACTACAAACCTGCAAGGTGTCAAATTAGCTCTTTATTTTTGGCTGTGGAAAGGGTGCAAAGATTTGACTAATGTAAAACATAAGATTGACAACTAAAACAAGTAATTTCCATTTTAAAAAATTAACTGTTCTAATTAACAAGGGAAAATATCCTCCCCCTGAATTAGTTTATCTAATTTTCATCTTTATTCAAAGCAAAATGACAATGATTAATTGAAAATTTAATAAGCAGTAATTATTAACTTGGCAAACCTACTACCAATTAACACTCTATTAAAACTAATTATGACATGTTTCATTCAAGTGTTTTCACTTAATTGTTTCACTCACTTGAAAAGCACCTTAATTAAATGTTCTGTTTAATTAAAAACATAGATTCCTAATAAAAATGTTTTACTGTAGATAAAAAATGTTAAGAGATGCAAGTACTCCTATAGTTCCTTAAATTTCTGTAGTTATATTTCACACATCCATAGTTCATGACTTGAGGATCATGAAAAGCCCTCCACTAATAATTAACCATGGTGACTTTTGTAGCCTCCACCATTTTCCCAGAATTATTTCTGAAGTTTGTTTATTCATTTGTAATTACTGTCTGCTAGATTTTATAAACTAAATTACAGGGAAGGATCCAGACTGGAAATATTAACTAAAATATGTTAAGCCTTTGTTGGTTGCTTTAAGATATGTATTTAAAATCTGAAAACAGAGCACTGCACAGAGCTGGCAGCACCTTCTTCACCAGGAGGTGAAAAGATGCCTTTATTATCCTATCATAAATGACTTGGGGCACCAGGGAAGCACTGCCCTTCTAACTATACAGTCAGGGTCTAATTTGGTTTGAATATTCAAGGTGAATTAAAATTCTATCTAAGTGGTAATACAGGACAATAATTTTTGCTTACGATCAAAGCTGTAGCTTGACTAATTGTATATGCAAATCAGGCAATTTATATTTAAATTATGCATTCCTATTCTAATCCCACAGGCACGTACAGATCAGCAAAGAGAATTGGTAGGACATGTGCAAGGTGCTTGAATATTTATTACCAACTGCAAACATTCACTGATCGTTTGAAAAAGAAATATACTGAAGAAAACAGTTGCAATTTAAAAACTATATTTATGGTAGACTTTTTCCAATTTTATAAAGACCTTTAAACTTCAGAGTGTGTTTTGTTATCTTTGCGGTTGCTTTAAAAAATACTACTTTTAGGGGAAAACTGATATGGCCTTCGTCATTTGTTAGGACTCCAAATATTTAATATGGATATCATTATATTATATTGTATTATTAGGATTACATGCAAACTTTGAATACGGTCTGTAGGTTAAATAATTGTGTTGTATGAATGTTAATATCCTGATTGTGGTAACTGTACTGTGGTTACACAAGAAAATGTCCTTGTTCTTAGGAAATACACACTAAAATGTTTACGGTAAAGGGACATCATGTCTGCAACTTACTCTGAAGTACTGAGGTGAAAAATATAATGCACAACAGAAAAAGAGGGAAGGAAAGAGGAAGAGAGAAACAAAAGACATCAAAGCAAATATGGTGAAATAGGGAAAATTGGGAGAAAGGTATATGGGATTTGTTTTTACTATTTTTTGCAACTTTTTCTGCAAGTTCGAAATAATTTCAAAATAAAATGGTGCAAAATATTACATGATGTACTTTCAAGCACAGGATATACTTTTTGCAATTATAATTTTCTCTGAAAAGAAGATGCATGGGTTATAGTACATTGAATTTTAGAGCTCTGCCCCTTTGATATCTTTCAAATGCTTTAAACTTGATTTTATTTACTTATCTTTTGTCACAAAGGTAGTGTATAATAGTTTCATTGCAAAGACACACTTTATAGGTTTTTTCCTAGGGAAAAAAAATTGCCCACAGCCAATTTTAGACTCTTGGGGGGGAAAAGCTTTCAAATTTTAACAGGCTGAGTGTAGATGTCCTGTTCTGCCTTTGGTGTTTTCCTCATGTTGGAATGCCTTGACACTTCGAACACTAGAAATGCTTTCTAAGAAGTCTATAAAGATAAATATTATAAGCAGTTACTTGAGACTTCCAGGTGAAACTGTCATCTATACTTTAGAGATTCAATATACTCCTTAAAATTTAGCATCTATCCATAGAAAACAATTCCCAAACTGTTTTTCTGCAGCAGATTAGGGATATCACTATCCCTAAGATAGTAATAAGAATACAAATTTAATGGACACTACTTCCAAGTCAGATTTTAGACTGAAGACCTAATGTAGATGGATAGGCACATATTAAAAATATTTGAAACATGGTTTGATAAGGTTTAACCCTTCTTAGAGAATGCATGGACACCACATAAACAAGGATTGCTCTTTCCCTCCTCTCAGAGTCCCCATGATGCAAAGTACACCCAGAACTGGTTTCGGAAACCCACAAAACAGACAGTGAAGAAAAATAATAGTGGACTCAATAGATTACAACATGTCAAGTTAAAAAAAAAAAAAAACTGATTAAGTGGAAAGTACATAATGAAGTTTTGAATCTGCTTCCAAATGCTTACCACTTATGGTAGGATTTCCTTTGTGCATAGCTATTCAAGTTGACTTTCCAACAAAGGTGGTATATTCAGAAAAATCTGCTCTCACTTCACAGCAGTCAAACAAAGGCTTGAGTAGATAATAGCACAGAAGGAATTTGGATTGCACAAGACTTCACTGTCAATTTTTCTTTATGAACTATCAAGATTTAACTTAAATACACATAAATAGGGAAATGCAGAGATTCTATCCCTCAACATAAAAAGTCATCCTTGTGCTATCCAAAATGGCAACTCTTTGTACCTATTATTGGAATAAGTTGAACTGACAGCTTAAAATTGGGGAAGAAAAATGGTCAGAAGAAAGATGTAGCAATTCCTTCTCCAGGTAGGTGGCACCCAGCACATTTTAACATCTTATGAGTATCCCATGACTATTATCCTGGTAGAAAATCTTCTTAGAGGCGATGCTCTAAATCTGGTAAGACTATACAGATTATATATATATATATATATATATATATATATATATACACACACACACACACACACACACACACACACACACACACACACACACATATACACATATATAAACCTTAACCTTTAGGCTGAATGGATCTACCTTATTTGTATACTGGACATGCAAGAGATCTTTCTCTGGTTCTTAATCTACACTGCTATACTATCAGATTTTGAAACTCCCTGTCCCACTTACAAAAAGAGTTATTTCTTAGAAAATTTAAAAAACAACCACAAAACTCGAACAAGAGCCAAGGGACCAGAGTCACCAAGTTGCACAGAACTATAGACATAGCTGTGTCAAATCAAAACCCAAACAGAAATCTTCTGCGGGGAAAAAAAAACCCTTTCCTCCTTGATTGTGGTTCTCAGCCCTATACCCGTCTGATCGTCTGCAGAAACAGCATTTTCCAGTCTCTCAACTCAGACAAACTATTTTAACAGTTGAAGTTATAGTAGCTCAAAGCCACATTATGTATTTGCAATGTCATTTTTAACTCTTGAAACAGGTTTGTGCTTTATCTCCTGAGTTGGTTTCTTTTTAAAAATAAGGTTTTGGCTCAACTTTTAAAGTGCTGGTGTTCTACCAAGATTCTGCCAGATTTGAACTTCTTTAAGCCCAATAAGTCAATGAGTCATCAGAAATTTAAATCTACTTCAAAACGCAGAACAATATCCCTTAATGAAAATCAGACAGTATACATGGAAAGGAAAAATAGAAATTTAGCAACTTTGTCATTTAACTTAATTTAGTTCTGGTCATTGAATATTAATGAGCACAAAAGATCAACTTTAAAAACTGGTTGTAACCATAAAACTTCTGAGTGCCTCAGCAAGTGAACTAGATTTGCTGTGATACATTTAAAAAGAATTCAGGAGATATATGTCAATTATACCCCAATTAAAAAAAATTAGAAGAGAAGGCTGAAGTAAAACACCAGACTTTGTTTTCATGAAGGAAAAATTGCATGCAATCTGAGACCTCAGGCTTCCAGCCTGAAACCATTATAGCCCCTGAAAAATGGGGTTTATAACAGAAGCATCACCAGACTCTCATTACAGTAGCACTAGCAGATGCTACTAAAATAAAAACTATTTCATGTTCTAATCAGGCCTGGTTTAAGAATATTCATCAGGATTTTTAAATTTTGTATGTGGGGGTTTGTTTTGTTGTTGTTAGCAGTAAAGTCCCTTCTTGTCATTCTTCACGTCACTTCATTAACAACTGCACACAGCTGCCAGAACACTAAATTCGTGTTTTTAAACAATTCTTACCAGCTTTCTTCCAGATCTCCTCTGGCACATATCCAGAAGCAGGCCTGTGAAGGAATTCCCGATGTGCATCTATGAAAAGAATAAAAATTGGTGGAGAGAGGAGGAAAGCACCATAAGCACTGTTACGTCATTACACAGGGTAGAAGCAAGCAATGCCCACTATCTCAGCTTCTCTACAAAAACATAGTTTTAAAAGGCTGGGCATTTCACTTCTAAAAAATAAACAAAAATAGCAAGACCAGTCATCAGAGCACAAGGAAAACAGGTCATTGGTCTAAATGCCTTGTATGCTCAAAGCCAAAACAACTCTAAATATTTCATTATATAATATGATATTTGGGAACACTGTTCCCAACACTCCTTAAGTATGGGAATTTCTATGGGTATATTTTATTTTATTAAAGAAAATAAACTGTATCTGGTAATTTTCTTTTTTTTTCCAAAGTCAAATTGGTAGTTAGAAAGTCAAATGTTAGGGTAACATAATTTTCACACAGCTCTGATTCTACCACCTTTCAATAAATAGTGAGCCTGATTCCATGGCTAACCAGCTCTAACAATTACTTTAAAAAATCTTGATGAGCATTCAAAATTCTCATAAAAATTAGATCATATAGATTTGACATGGATGGAAGCAAGAAAGAATCATTAGAATGGATTCACAGATAGCCAGTTGACCAAATATAACTAGTACATGACATGCTTTCCGGAAAAAAAAAAAAAAAAATGAAGTTCCACTTTAAGTGAAATGCTGTGCTTTTATGCTGACCAAATTTTAAAAGTTTGAGAAAACGGATCATAATAAAGCTGATGTAGGAATGCTCACCTCCAAAATAACATCTTCATGAAAATGACATGAAACCTTTTATATATGTTTTTATATATGCTTGAAAGTAAAGTGTACAGTCTTTCAGAGATAAAATATGCACTAAACTTCTTCCATACTGGATTTTCAAATGAAAGTCTATGTATTTAGAAGTTTGAGGGGAAGAAAAAAAATCATTTTAACTTTTATAAATATAGCAATCTTTCAACCCATGATAAATTTCAAATAATTGAAGTTTTCTCTACATGTATAAGAAATGTTAAGTAGCAGACTTTTTAAAGAATACTCTATCTAATGTATGGTGAAGATCAAAAGAAATTCAGTCCAGTTTTCTATATTTTATGGAGCTACAGAATGAGAAAAGCACAATCAATTTATCTAAGTATATCATTTTATATTTGAATGCCTTAGACACATTTGAATATTTTGAATCCTTCGAGGGTACACAGATTATCAGTTGGCCAGAACATAAAATTTCCACAACTATTCTGAATTAGCAAAACCTTATTATAGCTTAGTGAAGGGCATATGGAAACTCTCTGTACTATCTTTGAAATGTTTCCTTAAGTCTAAAATTATTCCAAATATAAAAAGTTTATTTTTAAAAGTTTACGTTATAATTTTATGACTACTTGATAATCAAATGGACTGGAAATACCCATGCATTCTCATGTACACATTCATTTCTATACAGTAAATGATGAAAAGCAAAATGGCTTTATTTAAGTAATTTTCATTTGCTAAAGAGCTTGATAAAACCGTTTGATGCATATACGACTTCCAAGAAATATCACGTGCCTAATTAGATTTGTCAAAATTACCTTTCACATCATTATAAAGTGCAGTCAAGTTCAAGTTCACATTTAGCCACATGACACAGTGAAACAGAGATTTACTTAAGACAACTTTTAGATATTTATTTTTAGGAGAAAAGACTTTGGCTTAAGAATAATTTACTGGATAAGAATAGATTTGTAAAGTCTGAAGACAAACAAAAAAATGCTTTCTCCACAGTAGCAAAAAAAAAAAAAAAAAAGAAAACAAAAAATTTTCCATTTATTGGGTTAAGGAAAGAGTTATAACTTTATAAAAAATATTTTTTAATGGACTGTTATATTTATAGGGAACAGGGAAACTGATGTTAAGTTATCCAAATACTAATTACCAGCCGTAGGCAGCACAGGCAGAAGAGTTAGTTCTAAAGCCCAGAGAAGGTGAATCTTGGCTTTGCCACCTGCTCTCCCTGTGACACTGGGCAAGTTAGTTTCTCCATGTCTCAGCCACCACATCTGTAAAGTGGGGACAATACTACTACATTTGAGATTGCTGCTGTGAGGACTCAGCGAGGTACTTCCTACTACATGCTTGGCATGGCACATCCTAAACTCTGATTAGATGTTAGTGCTACTCCCATCATTATTATTTAGCAGGTTGCCCAGTAAGAATGGATATACAGTCATCCTTTGGTATCTGAAGGGGACCAAGATCCGAGGATGTTCAAGTCCCTTCTATAAAATGGCATAGTGAATAGTGCTGCTCTGAACATAGAGGTGCATGTATCTTTTTGAATTGCAGTTTTATCCAGATATATACCCAGGAGTGAAACAGAAACAGACTCACAGACATAGAGAATAGACTTGTGGTGGCCAAGGGGGAGGTTGGGTGGGGGAGGGATGAATTGGGAGCTTGGGGTTAGCAGATGCAGACTATTATATATAGAATGGATAAACAACAAGGTCCTACTGTATAGCACAGGGAACTATATTCAATAACCTGTGATAAACCATAATGGAAAAGAATTTTTAAAAGAATGCATATATAACTGAACCACTGTGCTGTACCACAGAAATTAACAACACTGTAAATCAACTACACTTTAATTAACAAAAAAAAAGCATGGTATTTGCTTTGGATGCCAATTTGTTTGCTACACACATCCTTTCCTATACTTTAAATCATATCTAGATTACTTATAATTTATAACACAATGTAAATGCTATGTAAATAGCTGCCAGCACATGGCAAATTCAAGTTTTGCTTTTTGGAACTTTCTGGAATTTTTTTTCCCAAATACTTTTGATGTGTGCTAGGTTGAATCCATGGATGTGGAACCTGCGGATACGGAGGGCCACCTGTATACTTATTTCCTTATTTAAAAAAACTAAGGTGAAAAGAGAACCATAAAGTTTCTTTTTTCACCCAGCACTGACATCCAAAGGGCACAAAACTTTAGACAAAACAAAACCATTGAAGAGGTTTGGATTAAGTAATACACACCAGTAAATTTTTACTCCCTCAGTACATGTCACTTGGGGAGAGAAGTTATGTCTATAATTAGCAATTCACTGTCTGAACCCTTGATGGGAAGTCCTCAAACTTCTTAGGTGATACTTTTATAAATTTTATTCAAACCTCATGAATAGCCCCCAAATTTGCTCAAAGATAGATAGTGTACTGGAGTCAACTGTGCACCCACCTTCCCGTGTGCTATACAGTCTGTATAGATCGTGAGGATCCATATGCCATACTGGAAAGTTGTGCTGTATTTCACCTTCTTGGCTACATTTCCCTAGAATTCTCAATGATACATTGTCTTATTCACATAGAGTCAAACTCCACCTAACCTAGAACCCTGATAGAAGTACCAACTACAATCAAGCAAAAGTTTTCTTAATCCTATCCTAAGAAAGTGTTTTTTTCCTCAAAATGCTGCAGAATATAAAGGCAAATAAAATTTTTTATATAATATACACCTATTTACATATATATATACATATTTTACAATATCCCCTCCAGTTCTAAGTTACTGTGTCCTAGCTAAGCATCAGGTGTACCAACAGAAAGAATGAAGTGATGACAGTAGAGGTACTGCTCAGAAACTATTTTGATTCACTGACAAATTCTACTTTAATAGCTACAGAAACTGAATGATTAATTTAATATTTTCTCTTCTGATTAACTAGTAGCAATAACAGAGTCCACATATGCAAAACTGAGTTTAAAAAACCAAAACAGGTCTTCCCTAGTGGCGCAGTGGTTGAGAGTCCACCTGCCGATGCAGGGGACATGGGTTCGTGCCCCGGTCCGGGAAGATCCCACATGCCGCGGAGCGGCTGGGCCCGTGAGCCATGGCCGCTGAGCCTGCGCGTCCGGAGCCTGTGCTCCGCAACGGGAGAAGCCACAACAGGGAGAGGCCCGCTTACCGCAAAAAAGAAAAAAAAAAAAAAAGTGAAAAACCAAAACAAATCCTGAAATTGATCAATATTACAAGAGACAACTTCTCTCTTAAGACTTTCTTATTTTAGATTATTGGTGAATCTAGACAAACTTATGCAAAACATTCTGAGGCTCAGATTCTGAAGAAGCTAATTTTTAACCATTAAATCTTGACCACCTATAAAATATAAGTTGCTGTAAAATAGATGGTTGTTCTAAAATGCAGTGGTGAAACAAAAACAGAAGAGTCTGTGCGAGATGGTTTAAAATGTGAAATGTATACATATGTAACTACTGAAAGATGGAAAAATTATAGAAAAGACCTTATAAATTACGTTTAGCTTACTTTGGGATGCAAACTGCTTGGGGATGAAAGAAGAGGAGGAGGGGAGCCCCCAGAAGATACATCTATGAAATGAGACCAAGTCGAAGTGGGGGAAATGTTTTAAGAAATGTGAAAAGACAGAAAAAGCAATCTATGATGTATGGAAGAGATGGAAGATGCACTACACTTACGACAGATGGAGACCATTGGATACTAGATACAGCAAGGGCCGCCATCAATATACATGAAGGGATGAGCTGATGGCCTTTGGAGAACCAATGTGACCTCATATGACCCAGGACAGCAATGCTCAAAGCTTGGCAACACCTATGTTATGGCCTTCATCCTGTAGTGGGCAGAATGAGGCTGTGATCATGATAATATCTATTACAAAAACCATCAAAAGAAAGGAAGGGTTAAATGAGTTCATCTTTAGAAATGTTACTTATTTTTGTTTTAAAGGATAATAAATCCAGAAATCTCAACTTTATGTTCAGAAGCCCAACCCAACCTAGAAGCCAAGAACTACATTAGGATTTTCATCTTTAACAATAAAAATACCTAATGCTGTAGGAGGCAACCATCTCTTCTTGTTTTTCAAAGATGGACATATTTAACTAGTAGTCACGTCTTTTTTAACCCAATATACTAAATATAGTAGACTCTTTAAAGGAGCTCAGATGCATCGTCTTGAAATGAATTTCATGATGTAATTTAAAAGGAATCAATACAAGTACATAAAATCTAAACTGTTAGGCAGATATACTCTGAATAACTTGTTTGTGGTTTTTATGATCTGATAGTATAGAAGTAGAAAAATATATTCCTTTGGATGGGAGTAAACTATTTTTCTATAGCCCTGTATTATGAATTAGGGTCCCAAAGGTATAACAGATTTACTGTATTTAAGACGGAATTCCCCTTTTCTTGTTTCTGTGCCTATTATATAAATTAGCCACCTAAACATTACTGCTTGGAAATACTTTTGGAATGAAAAAATACCTAAGAATCTACTATAATTTCATAAAATTGTGTGCCAAGCAATAACACTAATTTTATGTACGGCTCGCTACTCTCTAAACTGTGAGATTGCATGTTAGAAATCATAATAATAGCTATTCCTTATAGCACATCTACTATGTGTCAGGCACTGTCCCATATGCTGTATATCTGTTAACTCATTTAATACAGAAACACCTATGAAATATGTATTGTTACCATCCCCACTTAACAGATGAAGAAACTGAGGCAGAGAGTTACTTGCCAAAGGTCACAAAACTAGTAAGAAGAACCAGGGATTCAGATCCAGACATCTGCTCAAACCCTGTGCCTTTAACTTTCATGCTAGATTACCTGAGCATTGAGACAGTTAATGAGAAACTCTATAATTCAATCATGTGACAGTGATAAAACTTGTCAGCCAAAGGAATTTTAAAATATTAATTTCTGTACCAATTACTTGAGGCAGGAGGTGGTATTAATTCAACAAACTTATGAATCTCTAAGCCTTCTGTGAATGATCAAGTTGATGTATCATTTCATTTAAAACAAAAACCTCTTTCTGAGGTTTAAAAAATAGTTTTTAAATTGTTTAAAAAAATTAAAAATTGTTTAAAAAAATAGTTTTCCAATTTTCTTAAGACTTGGATATTTGGAGTTTTTTCCTGGAAAGCAAGTGAGTTATAATAATAATACAAATAATTAAAATCTATTATTTCAAGGAAAAGTGTATTATTTCAAAAGTCCTTCAAGATAACAACCTGTTTTTGACTTAAAGAGTAGAAATAACATTATGGACTTAGTGTGTACTCAGCTTTAAAACTGTTTAAGAGGCTACTCATTTAAAATAGTCTTTACTTAATATCTGGGGGGAACTCCCCAAATTCAATTAGTAATAGATTAATCATGTTATCTTACCAATCCCTCAAACTGACTTAATACTATGGATATATTTCAAAAGCGAGAATGGGAATGAGTTTAACAAACACAACACAACAGTTATGGAAGTTACATTTTTCTCTGTACAGTCACCAAATACAATTTAAAATGCTAAAAATGAGTGTATGACTAAATGTTGTCATTGTTTCTAAGATAGGAATGTGACTAGGGCAATATTTTGAACTACAGATATCTTCTATAACATTATTCTGAAGGTCTCATTTGAGACCAGACAGCAGCTTAAGAATTAAGAGAATCCAGCTAAAGGAAACACATGTAGAATAATCATAGGATATGGAGCTCTTAGGCATATCCATATGCCTATATCCATAAATCCATATCCATAAATTTATCAGTCAATATCCTTAATCCTTTAATTACACACACTAATACATTCGACTCCAAAGCCTAAGAGAAAACCTCAGAAAGCACTTAATGTAAATGATTGTGCCCCATATTACAAACTACCTGCCTTATTTATAGCCATAGCCCAGCTCACAAGATGGATGGAACTCGAAGACTTCAGGAATCTACTGGTAAAAGACACCAGGGAAATATAACTGCTGGATGCTAAAACTTGCATATTGTGTGGCTCTTGACAGGTTCTCCCTATGGCTGTGGTAAGTTTCTTTAAAACGCAATCTAGGGTTCTGTGTCCCTAAAGAATAGGACTGTTTTAACAGAGTCCCAACAAAGAAATGAACTACTTGTAGTCTTTGAAAAATACAATCTATAAAAGCTTAAAACCAAAGCGATCTCTTTTTTACCAAAAATATGAATTCATTAAGCATCATTAAAAGTAATGTGATTTGTGTACTCTTAAGGAGTTTTTAAAACCAAGTTTATTCTTTTGATTACATAACAGGGAAACTAAACCTAGCTTCCTGGAGAACGATGAACACTTGTATCACTAGAATGCGTGACTATAGATGATTACATGATAACGGTCCTATGTTCAGTGTGCTGAATATAACTCACATAGGTCTGAAATCCTATCCATTTCTGAATTTTTTCTTTTACAATAGACAGCAGATAATATTAATCCTGTCAGTGCAGAGGACTGAATTGAGCGGCCTGCTGGTATGACCACTAGCTATCTCCTTGCCTATCTCTTCCACTAGCTTAAAAGTTCCTCAAAGGAAGGAATTAAGAATATTTTTCCTTTATTACAGTGCCTAGCATGATGCCTGACACACAGTAAGCCAGGTTCAACAAATAAGCACTGACTCGATGCATTTGTTAAATAGAGCCAGCTAAAATGGATATTTTTACTCCCAAAGTTTTGTTTAATTTAAGGCCCTCAATTTTTGCCTAGATTGGATGATTACAAATATTCTCTTTATTATTATTATTATTAGCCAATTTTGGTTCACAATACAGAAGTAAAAAGCAAGATGCTTATTCTATTCTAAACAGTTTGGTTTAATTTGGTTCAAATTAAACTTAAACCTATTTTCACTGCTTGCCTTAACATAAGCTAACAACACTTTTCTCTTTAAAATATCCTTTAGAATAATGTTTGTTGGGTAAATTAAATGACCTGGAATCTTCCTTTATTTAATACTTATTATGGTAATAGACATTCAGCATTCAGGGATTAGCAGGAATTGACGAACCTAAGTGCAAAGGAAACTTTAATGACTAGGAATCATTTTAATAAAAAAAATAATGTGATCAATAGCCAGATAATATACTTCAAGTTTTAAGTATTTGATAATCAGTCATGGATGATAATGAGGCCAAAGTCACGAGCTTAATCTGCACACAGGTAATTAGTTTTGTTTTTACAGCATGGACTGTACCCTAACCTAAGCTAGGTAGCAGGTGTGGGGCTAAACACATAAGAAAAATGAGATGAGAGAACAGGGGTCAACACAAATCCATCTCCATTAAGTTGACTCAGACTGTATATACAAGTAGTGGCCAGCAACGTAAATGACAGTAGCTTATTATTAATTTAGGAAAAAGTCCACAGGCCTCTCAAAAATTATTTCAGGTTCAAATTTTCTTTCCATGTACTTGGGATTACATTCTATTTATAACCCCAACAATTCCCAAATCTCAATACTAAATACGGCCACATGTACACATTCAATTTCTAAAGCACTGCTATATTAATAGTCCTGTAAGTTACTAGAATTAATAAAATCACAGTTAAGCCATCTAAGTTAAGGTCATGGAAGAGCTAAATCTATATCACTAATTTTCAAGTGGCAGTGGGCAAACTATAGAGCCCTTAGGTCTCTTCCTGGAAGAGTTTTGAGATAAATTACTCTCCAACACTAGGGTGCAGCAGAATTCCCCGGAGAGCTTGCTAGACGCTCCAAGCCCACTCCCAGAGATTTTGTCTTTGCAGGTTGGAGACAGGGTCCAAAGAGCTATTTTATGAAGGAGCACGCATTTTAGTGATTCATGTGAAATTCTGGTCCAGCTTTGAAGCTTTGTCATAAGCCCAAAACATTAACCTAGAAAAGGAGTTTAATTTTTGTAACTGCCTCTTTCTATGCCAATCTGCCTAACAGACAAGACATATTTGAGGATATAAAGTGTTTATTGTTCTACAATTCCCTGTATAGCCTTTATTTTTGAAAAGACGAGCTAAAAATAAAATCGGCATTAATAGCATAAGAAGTATCTGTTCAATATGTCCATCTGAAGAAAAGATACCTAACGCCACTGGGTCTGGATTGACAGGACTCTGCTGCCTGGAGTGGCTGCTGCTACCGCTGCCGCCCTTTTTTAAGTCCTCAGCATCGCTGTACCGCCGGATCCAGTAATTCAATTCCTCCCGGTCCGCTTCCTGACATCGCCTTAGTACAGTGAGAGATCGCCTTGTTTTTTCTACCATGTCCATTATGCAGTTTAACAGCTATGGAAGAAATGGGCAGGGGGAGAAAGGAAGGATATATTATCAATCACCACAACTCATAGACTTTGGTGGGTAATGAAACAAACTATTTTAGGACAATGAAGAATGCCATTTTATTCTGAAGCCTTCCGTCTAATATTTTCAAAGGTTAGATTTGACACAGAGATCCAATAGATGAGTTAACTCAATAGGAATGAGAATAAAATGTGGGAGGCATGACAGGGATATTTCAGCTGAAGTAAACCCATCTTTCCAAATACTAATCCCATTACTGGATAAAATAAATAACTCTCTACAAATAAAACAGCAGCCCACTGATCTGGCTTTAGGGAATCCTTTCCATGATCTAAACACTTCTCTTATATAAGTGGCCTTGATATCAATTTAGAAATCAAATCCTATATTCTACTTTAAACATTCTCATTTATTACTTTTTCAAGGATGGCAGAAAATACCTTCAAAGCATCCCCACACTTTTATCATGTCACCTCACTCCAGCTGTTTTCAAAACATTTTTTGAAATGATTACCAACATCTTACATGGTCAAGATGTTTCCATTCCTCTGCCCATTCTCTGTCTGTCAGTCTGTGATCAATCATTTCTTCTTGACGTGTGCCATGCAACCCTATAAATATAAAGAAGGTTGAATCACCCTAAAACATTAAGGACATAATCCATATGTGCATAGGCACTTAGCAAAGACTATGTGGGCAAACTAAAGGATGTGAAAATATATTCGATTTTTGAACGGAGGCATGAGTCATATTCAGATTCAGAATTACCTCATGGGTCTCTCATAGAATGATAAAATGTTAGAAAACTAGAAGGAATTTTAGAGGTCATCTGGTCAGAACCATTTCTTTTACACATGAAGAGATACCAAGCCCTGAGCCAGTTATCCATATAATGTTCCCTAAGTGAAAATATAAATATATCCTGAATCTTAATAAATACAAGAAACCACAAGTATACATTAAGTGGTTTCAAAGTGTGGCTTTCCTGAATTAAAAACGAAGATAGCATAAATTGTTTTACATGAATAGGGATATGCTTTTCTAAAACAAGCATGGTAAAACTATTCCACATTTCAGCATAGTATAAATGAACACAATCCTATTACATACACCTTCATGATAAAATTAGGCCATGAAGAGAGGGCTTGCATAACATAAAAGCAAAATATACTCATTCAATTTATCAAAAAGTAAAAAATAAAAATAAATTGGACATCCTCTATGAAAACAAAATCAACATACCAGATATAATTTTGGACAAATACCATAAATCCAAGCTAAGAAACTAAAAATCCTAATTTGTAGTCCACAACATAAATATTAATGCTCTTTAGCATCACAGTTAAGATGCTACCATGAAAAGGTAATAAGGAAACACTTACCAAGTGAGAACAATAGTAACGAACATGAGCAATTAGCCAGGATGCTTATCAAAATAAAAAATTAATGTGTCTTCCTAAAGGGACAGGGTGAAAGAAAGGGTCTAATCAGAGATACCTAGAAACGTGTGGCTCTTCTGACAAATTGTGTAAAACACCTCATGTTCTACTATCAAGGAAAGGCACTAGGCTATGGCAAGATTTTCCATTTTAAACAATTAAAACTATTTATTTTAGTTGCCAGTTCTCACTGTTACTCTGAATAGCAAATTAAGTTTGACATGGTTTAGGCTTCTATAGACACCTCGGCTCTTTTTCTGAGGGAGTTATGTAGGAGTTAAATGACAATAAAAGTTATGAGACACTGCATTCCACTTTTTGTGAAATCTGAGTGGTTAGAAATCCCCTTTTAGCTGATTTAGGGAAATAAAGATAATGAGTCACATGACTTTTTTCAGCCAACCATGAAAATACAATTTAATTTATAGCTGATGGAAGTGAGCACATACATGTCAGCTTTCTCAGACTAAATTAAAAGCTAAATATAAAACACTGCACCATTCCTCTCCAATTAGAATATATTCTGAAATACATTTTTAAAGCTAAAATTGTCAATGCCACCTATTGGTAAAAAAGTAAAATTGCAAATAAGCTTTAATAATTTGCATAATAGAAAAGACATTGGAGAAGAGTAATATTTAGTTATTTCTCTGTTGTGACAATTTCAAGTTGAAATGTTTGCAAATATGTTATTTTTATTGACTTATTTTTTGCCTGTGTTTTAGGGAAAAAGCACTACCATTGAAATGAGTCATCACAGAAAACAACTGGAGAGTGATAAAGATATAAATGCGGTGTTAAGATTCATGATGGAGGCTTCTTACTATATTGGCCTATATAAAGACCAAGAACTTCAGAAGTCTTAAAAGTTTCAAAACTTCAGCAGATTAAATCAATGGTGATATGAGCTCTACCACCGGGAATAATATTAACGAGCAATAGGATGTCTGTGGCTAATGGGATAACAGCATTTGTGGAACAGTGCTAAGCATCATCTCACTTAACAACAATAGAAAAATAATAAGTACATTAGAAACATGTTTGAGCCCAAGTACTTGGTGAAAAAATACAGGTCTCATATGTTTGCTGCTTTTGAGCTCTGAAGGTCATTTGTTGGATACAGCCAAATCTTTAAAAAGAAAAAATAAAACAACTCAAATTTTTACATTTATTAATTTTTCTATTTCAGATACTTAAATATTCATCACCACACAATTTTTATTTATATCCATAATACCAGAGGGATGTACTAGGGGAAAGCAGTTCAGACTCATTAAAACACATTTTCATTTGTGGGCAATCTGACACTAATGTTGAGTCTTACCCAATTCCTAACTAGGCTGAAAATCTAAGTTTATTTATAAACTAATGCTGCCTGTAAAATTATTTTATTAAAAGATTCTAGTGAGTACACGTCTCGGCAAATATGTCTCTACATATAATAGACATTTATAAATCGTACCAGACTAAGTATACATTTATGACCATTTTTATATTCTCAAAATGGCGGCCTGATGTAACACCATGATTTGTTACTCATACGTCAAGGTTTTACTTTACTTTAACACATAATAAACTAGGCCAGACTTCAGGGACAGTTAAGTAGTTGAGTATATTTATAAAGACTACCACTATTAGTTTTATAAGCTAATATAATTAAAAGGTAAGGAACATGGTCTGATAAAAAAAATCACATAAAACCAGTGGGTACAGATATAACCCATAAAGGAATATTTTATATTACTAGATGAAAACATAATCATTGAATATAAGCATAATTAGTTCCTTGTTGATTACTCTGTAGTGTACTGGAACTAATATTTCATAAAATAGAATCTGCTGCCTAAGAAATAGGCCATTTCCTGGCACTTACAAAGTGGGGTATCTTGAGTTGGTCTTACAATGACCTGGTAACTCCACTTCTATTTGAAAATAAGCAATCATGGTTTGAGGGCATTAGTCATAAATAAATGGCGAGGCTTTTGCTTTGAAGGGAGCTGTTATCGCATTTGATTTCAGGGTCAAAATATCAGTCCAGACTGAGAAATAACATAACCATTTTTGAGAGCTCTTCGAAATGGTACCTGAGAGAACATTAGACAGATTGGTTATTAAGAAAGAACAAATTATATGCTTAGCCATTTGTCTGACACACTATATAAATGTAGAAATGATGTTGTGGGGAAGTGAAACTACTATTTTACTATCTCACATCCAGGGCCTCCATCGTCCCTCCCCTCAACCTGACTCTCCCTTTCTGCTTTCTAAACATTTGGAGGGTTGTGTTTTCAAGCAAAAGACCCTACATATGGAAGCCCCTATGTCCTACTAACCTAGTTAGAAGTCTAACATAAACCTCTGCTCACCACACGCTCTCTGCCTGTGGCTAAAAAAACCGTTGTCCTACTACTCAGGCAGGGAACTGGCCGTGCTTCCCAAGTTCTGAGCCTTCAGCTCTGTGTTCTGCTTTTCTACTTGGACTTCGTCCTGTGCTGCTTCCAGTATCTTGCCCACCAAACCGTCCCATGTCAGGGAAGTTTGCCAGCAACCAGCTAAGAGGTAAAGGCAGTCCTGCTGCTGGACAGCATGGATTCAGGGGACAGAAAAAGACTAGAGAGAGGGCTGACTATTACTCTCAGTTTATCACTAGATTGACTCACGAAAAATCAAGAATTCAAGAAGCCCCAGGAACAGGAACAGTGCTCTAATGCTATCACCTCAAACACTGATCATGTATCAAAACTTACCTATTTGTCTTCCTTCTCATTTTTCATGGTGACCACCTGTTCTTTAGAAGACAGTGTCTCCTAAATGCTTCACTTCCAACAGTTTTATGCAAAGAAGGAATGAACACAGGCAAACAGAACACGTATTTACCCAAACTCATTCCCTTCTTTGGTATTCTGATCTTTGACACTAAATTGTCAACACTAAATTGAATCACTGACACTTCTAAGTTGGAAAACAAAAAAAAGTACTAAATCATTCCTCAAAGAACATCTGTTGACTTAAACCACAGACATAATAATACCATATTGTATTTTTCAAATACAGACTATCACAGAGACTGGAAAACTCCAAATGAACTTTGAGACTATCTGAAATAAAAGATAGAATGAAATAAACTGATTTTTTAAAAATACTTGTGGCAGACTAACTACATACGAAATCCCTCATATTAAAAACTTGTTTTGCGTTTGTTAATACAGTTCAGGAGGTTGTATTTAGATGCCCCCCCTCCCCAAATAATAACCTGCTGTCCCAAAGAACGTGAGTAATTAAGAGAGAGAAAGCACAGCTGTTAAAGGACACAGTAGTACCAACAAAGTTTTCTCATAAAGGAGACACTACATAAAGAAAGGGAATTTTTACCCCATCACAGATATCAAGCCTCAAGTTTAGCTGAGAAGTAATGATGCAAGTCTTGAAGCATACAGTCCCCAAAGAAGTGAAGAGATCCTTCAGTCTTACCCATAGGTCTGTTTCTGTCCCTGAGGTCCCTGTGGCTGGGGTGTCGATAGGAGTCCCTGTAGTGGTGGGCAATGGCCATATCATCCAAACGGTAATGCTGAGGTGGAGGAGGGGTGGGGTGAGGCAGGCCATTGGGCTGGTAGGATAAGCCATTATTTGGACTGTACCGCTGGCCTGGGCTAATAGTGCATGGTCGCTTGCTTGGATGTTCTGAGTGCAAAGGCTCTCTGTCAAAGCCATTTTCTTTGGTTCTGAGGGAGGAAGAAAAAGAGTTTGTTTCATAATGTACTCAGAAACCAGCATAGTTTGGACACTCACATTTGAACTTGTAATATAAACAGAATATTCTTTTACTGGCCAGAAACTTTCTAAACTCAGCTTCCTAGACCTGTGGGAATTCACTAAAACCCATGCTGAGGCCTAAATGATCACATGACTGCACAGGAGAAAATGTTCCACTTCTCATCAAATTAGCAAACATCTTTCAGTTGAAGTTCATGTGGTTCGGTCACAAATAAGAGGAAGCCTGATCTCCACTCTGCAGATAACATTTTCACTCAAAAGCAAACACTTGATTTCTAACAAATTACCCTTGGATCAACTGTATTTGGTGAAGATTCATCAAGGTACGACAGCGTCACTCTTTTGGTGAATTCTTCAGGTATACCTATTGCACCGATCCAAGCTATGTCTGACTTCCATGTCAGAGGACATCTATGAGCTGTGTTGTTCAATACAGTAGCCACATGTGGCTGCTTAAATTAAAAGTGAATTAACAGGGATTCCCTGGTGGCGCAGTGGTTAAGAATCCGCCTGCCAATGCACGGGACACAGGTTCGAGCCCTGGTCCGGGAAGATCCCACATGCCGCGGAGCAACTAAGCCCGTGCGCCACAGATACTGAGCCTGTGCTCTAGAGCCCGCGAGCCACAACTACTGAGCCCGCGTGCCACAACTACTGAAGCCCGCGCACCTAGAGCCCACGCTCCTCAACAAGAGAAGCCACTGCAATGAGAAGCCCACACACCGCAACGAAGAGTAAACCCCGCTCGCCTCAACTAGAGAAAGCCCGCACACAGCAACGAAGACCCAATGCAGCCAAAACTTAAACGAATAAATAAATAAATTTATTTTAAAAAGTGAATTAACATTAAATAAAGTTTAAAATCCAGTTCTTCAGTAGCAATAGCCATATTGCAAGTGTAATCGCCACCTGTGGCTAGTGGCTATGGTACTGGACAGCACGGATACAGATCATTTCCATGATGTCAGAAAGTTCTATTAGAAAGCACTGATCAAACTGAATTCATTAACTTAATTAATGCAATAAAACAATGTAATGTCTGGGACTGACATTACCTTGGGCTACCAAGATAATCAATCAGCAGTCATACAGATCTAGCTGGGATTAGAAGAAAGATTGGGGCAAACCCCTTTCTTTTAAAGTAGAGGAAACACATGCCCAGAGAGCACAAGTGACCTGTCTGAAGTCATGAGATCTTAGGGCAGGGCAGGCACACCCTGACTGCATTTCATCATGTGATACACAAAACTGTACTTGTCTTTCAGAAGGAACACATTCTATAGATGAGACCTGTTAACTGCTCCTAGATTCTCAAACAGAAGTAGGGTTAAAGAAATATTTTCTGACTGAACGTATCTCTAAGAGACGAACTCAGTGTAGTCTGTAAGATAGGAATGCATCACCTCCACTTTGACTGCAAGCACAGCTCCCCAACTAATTTTTTACCTAGTAGCTGGCTCTCCTCACAAGACCAGCTCTCTATCCTTAGACCAGTGGCAGCATCTATTTTCCCTGGGAAATTTCCCCATAAGAATTCTACCAAATCACAGTAGCTACAGATTTCTGAGTGCCTTTTTTCTGGCCTTGCCGTGTGGCTTGTGGGATATTAGCTCCCCAACCAGGGACTGAACACAGGCCATGGCAGTGCCTAACCACTGGACTGCCAGGGAATTTACATCTGCACACCTTTTTTTGATTTTAGGTTGGTTAGGTTTAGATACTTTAGACACTTTTCCCACTTTCCTAGTGCCCAGGGATAGTCTTTGTCTGATAAAACTGGAGGGATGTGAATGGAAACTGACTTGACAACAGAGATCATTTAGGGGCTAGAGGATTCTACAATGAATCGCCCTTTATGTCCCTTTAGGGTAGAACCCCAGTGATAATTTGCACACATCAGATTATAAAGGACAGAGAAGTTAGAGATAGAAAG
Organism: Tursiops truncatus; assembly: GCF_011762595.2. Taxonomy (NCBI): domain Eukaryota; kingdom Metazoa; phylum Chordata; class Mammalia; order Artiodactyla; family Delphinidae; genus Tursiops; species Tursiops truncatus. Next base: position 35,512,586 of record NC_047050.1, read on the forward strand.
TACAGGCACACTAAGAACTGAGGGAAACTGCAGAGTTCAATGGGAAATGAATATATGCCCAATACATGCTGGTGAAAGATGTTCTGGAGCCAGGTGACTGTCCAACACTGGAAATGCCAGCAGGGCATGGTCCCCATGGGAGTGTCAAACAGAAGTCTCAACGCTGCTCCTGTCAAAGTATCTACAGTAAAATATTCTGACTCCGTACATATTGATCACTGACCAGACTAAAATGTCTCAAACGTTACAATGCACTGCTTCAAAATAATTTTTAAAAGTGAATGGAAACATTCTAGATATATATCTTCGAAGAGGATATTTATGTGATTCTAATCTGTATTTCCATATCCTACACATTTCTGAATAATACACTTCAACATTCAATGCATAAACATTTCCAGCATAAATCAGTTGGAAAATACTGAAGACTATTAGTAGCTATGAATATAATGTCAACACAGCACCTACCTTACTGGCAGTGTGGTGTAGTGGAAAGAGCACTGGACTGGGAATCAAGAGACCTGAGATTTAGTCCTGGCTCTTCCACGACTAGCTGTGTGACCTTGGGCAAGTCACTTAACCTCTCTGGACCTCAGTTTGCTCATCTGTAAAATGAAAGGGTTGGACTAGATCAGTGGTTTTCAAACTGTGCCACTTGAGGTGCTTAGGGATTCTGCAGGCAATAAAGAGCTTTTACCCCAAACAATCAAGATTTAAAGGGCCAGAGGAACCCACTTATCATTCTTATCTATTTTAAAAGTTGAGGTTCCACCTAAGGTTTCATTTCTGAAGGAAAAAGCTGCTAAAATCAAGTTTGAAAACCACTGGACTAGGATAATTTCTGAGGTCCCTTCTAGTTTGAAAACTCTGCAATTCAGTTATTCTATATTTATTTCTAAATGTCATTTGTACAGCACAGGGGATATAGCCAATATTTTATAATAATTATAAGTGGAGTGTGACTTTTTTTGTGCAAAAATAAAAAAATATTCTCTAAATACCTTATAGCAGCCTAAATATATAAACATCAAAACATTTCTAAATATCAAAACATCTTTGATCCAATTGTGTCAAACCAACTCAACTTACTGGTTTTGTGTCTCCTTGTTCAAAGATAACAAGAACATTCAACACTGGAAGAATTCTTACTATTTTCAAAGTAGTTAGATATGTTATTTATCTTTGCTGTCAGATCAACCCTCTGATCAGTGCTATTACTTCAACGAGCCTGTATTGAAGCTTTTTTCCCCCCTAAAGCAAGGACAGTAATGTCCTAAGAAGCAGGGCTAGCTCCTGAGTCTGTCCTCTCATTTCTATCATGTCCTTGCAGTGACAGTCCCTATTCTGGGTCTTATCACTCTTGCAGCTATTGAAACAATAAAGCTCATCACCTCACAGAGGTAGGTATATTTCAGCAGCAAAGCATTCAAACGGCCCACATAAATAGTTATGAGAAGTCTCCCTGTGCTTCCTCCAACCACTCAAGTCTACCTATAAAGCCAACCCTATTCAAAGGATGTATGTCCAGAAAGCTAACCAAAACAACTTAATTGCTATTTGTTTGTCTGCTTCTTAGAAATGCCTAAAACTATCTAAAACCTCATTTGCTTGGGGGCAAATTCCAAATCTGAATGTTTCTTACCTTCTCACAATGTATTAGGCAAAACTAACAAATACTTTTCATTGTTCCATACCAGCATACTCTCAAAATAACTCAAATTCTAGTGGGAAGTCTGTCATGTCTCATGGGTTTCTAGAAGGCATTTTTTGGTTTGTTTTTTATATTCTATCTCCCTTCCAGGAGAAATGTTCCTCAATATAACCTAACTACTTCAACAATTAGATCCCAATCACTTCTCTCTCAGGGTCTGATGTCCTAAGAGTAGAAGACTGCTCAGGACTCAGCTATGTGACCCTGAGATAACCTGGCTTCAGTTTCCTGCCCAGTAAAATGAAACTGATAGGAAACAATACAGTGTTTAAGAAAAAAAAAAAAAAAAAAAAAAACACACACTTAAGAGACAACCTAATTTACACCTTACCCCACTTCAGGCTGTTCTCAGCTCCTCAAAACAGAGGCTGTAAACTGACTTACTTGAGAAAGAAAACAAACTTTAAAAAAAACTTTCCTCTATATAAAATATTTTAAATGTCATAATAGGCTAGTATGCACTGACAATTCCTTAGTAACATGAAAATGGGGAAGAATGAAGAAAGAAATTATTAAGATCGTGGCAATAACTAGAATAAAAGGACCAATCAATTTCTTACATGACAGGAACAGACATAAGTTTTTTTCTAGATTCAAATGCTTTTTAAGTGCGGAAAACAGCACTAAAAGATTGTTCTAGGGAAAGGCAAATTGGTATAGCATAATAAACCTGAGAATGGCAAGGAAGAAACTTAAAAATTCTGATATTAGTCCTGTTACAAATAAATACATGCCTTAGGTGCTGACTTCTCCAACTGACCACACGTATTTCAAACGGCACATGTCTAAACTGACCTTGTCTTTCTCTGGTACTTCCTTCACCAGTCAATGATGCCACCTTTTACTTAGCCACCAAAATAGAAACTTGGAAGTCACTCTATAACTTTCTTCTCCAAAAAAAAGTCCTGCTGATGGTCTCATAAGCTTCTCTGGCATAGGTCCTTCTGCCCTACCTCAAGACACATTATCTTGGCCTTATCATGCCCTTGTCTTACTCTGCAGGCATCTCAGCCAGAACCAGGGCTGAGATACTGGCTGAGTCTTTAAAAAAAACAAACAATTTTTTACTTTTTATTTTAGAAAGAAGCATATATCTAAATCTCAGGAGGTGACAGTTCTGTTCAAGTAAAGCCCAAAGACATTAATAACTTAATCTTAAACAAAGCTTCCTTCCCTTTTCTAACACATGCAGTTTGTTAAGGCTTCCACAGAAAGACTAGACACTGAATTAAAGGGCGGGGGAGTGGTCATTTAGGGCATCATATTTTCAAAACACAACTCAGTAAAAGGTCTCTTCAAACAAAATACATTACAAATTCCCCTGCTTCCTTAAAAAGAAAATCAAACCTGATTCTTCATGGACAACCTGCAGTGATTTCTATGTTTGCAGAAGTATCACCCTGCAGGAAGTGGGATGTTCAGATGGTGAAAAACAAAGCACTGAGTGATACAGGACCAACACTACTGGGCCACATGGAAAGAAGTGCCTCCATCTCTCTATTGTTAAACCACAACCTAGGAGATAACTTCCTAAGAGGCGGGCTAACACCTTCTGGAGTAAAAAAGATAGATGCAGGTAGATGTTGGTCCCTCCAGACAAAAACAAGATACCTGGGCCCTTAAGGATTACAATATGTGGGTTCCCAGAGCCTTCCCTCCCCCAAAGAGAAGGTGGGAACCTTCAGGCACATGTCCCTGGAGCTCTCCATCTGCTGATCAGTCAGACTGACTGGGAGCGGCTGTCCCCTTGTCTTCACTAATTTCTGACCACTGCTGAAGTATTCAGTTGCTACTGCTCCTGCTGTCTGGAACCACATTGTTTTTTTTTTTTTTTTAATACATCTTTATCGGAGTATAATTGCTTTACAATGTTGTGTTAGTGTCTGCTGTACAACAAAGTAAATCAGCTATATGCATATATATATATCCCCATATCCCCCCCCCCCTTGAGCCTCCCTCCCACTGTTCTTATCCCACCCCTCTAGGTGGTCACAAAGCACCGAGCTGATCTCCCTGTGCTATGCAGCAGCTTTCCACTAGCTATCTGTTTTACATTTGGTAGTGTATGTATGTCAATGTTACTCTCTTACTACATCCCAGCCTCTTCTTCCCCTTGTCCTCAAGTCCATTCTCTACATCTGCGTATTTATTCCTGCCCTGCCACTAAGTTCATCAGTACCATTTTTCTAGATTCCATATATATGCGTTAGCATACGGTATTTGTTTTTCTCTTTCTGACTTACTTCACTCTGTATGACAGACTCTAGGTCCATCCACCTCACTACAAATAACTCAATTTTGTTCCTCTTTATGTCTGAGTACTATTCCATTGTATGTATGTGCCACATCTTCTTTATCCATTCACCTGTTGATGGACAATTAGGTTGCTTCCATGTCCTTGTTATTGTAAATAGTGCTGCAATGAACATTGCGGTACATGTATCTTTTTGAATTATGGTTTTCTCAGTGTATATGCCCAGCAGTGGGATTGCTGGGTCATATGGTAATTCTATTCCTGTTTTTTTAAGGAACCTCCAGACTGTTCTCCATAGTGGCTGTATCAATTTACATTCCCACCAACAGTGTAGGAGGGTTCTCTTTTTTCCACACCCTCTCCAGTATTCATTGTTTGTAGATTTTTTTTAACATCTTTATTGGAGTATAATTGCTTTACAATGGTGTGTTAGTTTCTGCTTTATAACAAAGTGAATCAGATTTATGTATACATATATCCCCATATCACCTCCTTCTTGTGTCTCCCTCCCACCGTCCCTATACCATCCCTCTGTGTGGTCACAAAGCACCGAGCTGATCCCCCTGTGCTATGCGCCTGCTTCCCACTATCTATTTTACGTTTGGTAATATATATAAGTCCATGCCACTCTCTCACTTCGTCCCAGCTTACCCTTCCCCCTCTCTGTGTCTTCAAGTCCATTCTCTACATCTGCGTCTTTATTCCTGTCCTGCCCCTAGGTTCTTCATAACCGTTTTTTTTTTAAGATTCCATATGTATGTGTTAGCATTCGGTATTTGTTTTCCTCTTTGTGACATACTTCACTCTGTATGACAGACTCTAGGTCCATCCACCTCACTACAAATAAATCAATTTCATTTCTTTTTATGGCTACGTAATATTCCATTGTATATATGTACCACATCTTCTTTATCCATTCATCTGTCGATGGACACTTAGGTTGCTTCCATGTCCTGGCTATTGTAAATAGTGCTGCAATGAACATTGTGGTACATGTCTCTTTCTGAATTATGGTTTTCTCAGGGTATATGCCCAGTAGTGGGATTGCTGGGTCATACGTAGTTCTATTGTTGGGCCCATTTTTGGATTGTTTGTTTTTTGGATATTGAGCTCATGGGCTGCTTGTAAATTTTGGAGATTAATCTTTGGTCAGTTGCTTCATTTGCAAATACCTTCTCATATTCTGAGGGTTGTCTTTTCGTTTTGTTTATGGTTTCCTTTGCTGTGCAAAAGCTTTTAAGTTTCATTACGCCCCATTTGTTTATTTTTGTTTTTATTTCCATTTCTCTAGGAGGTGAGTCAAAAAGGATTTTGCTATGATTTATGTCATAGAGTGTTCTGCCTATGTTTTCCTCTAAGAGTTGCATAGTGTCTGGCCTTACATTTAGGTCTTTAATCCATTTTGAGCTTATTTTTGTGTATGGTGTTAGGAAGTGTTCTAATTTCATTCTTTTACATGTAGCTGTCCAGTTTCCCCAGCACCACTTATTGAAGAGGCTGTCTTTTCTCCATTGTATATTCTTGCCTCCTTTGTCAAAGATAAGGTGACCACATGTGTGTGGGTTTATCTCTGGGCTTTCTAGCCTGTGGAACTATGCTTTCTTATTCTAATCTGTCATCTACACATTTCAACTGGAGCCCTCTAATTTTTTCTTTTTAGTGAATCAATCATGGCACTTTGTTCCTGGCTGCTTTCATGGCTGTAGGTGTTTCAGAGAAACACTTTTTAAAATGACAGAAAGAAAGTAAACAAGAAAGCAAAAAAACTCTTAGGGGAGAGGGCCATTTGCTACACTACTAAAAATGACTGTATTAAGTTTAATTTTGATTATTTATTTGTTCAACTAGTGTTTTGTTGTTGTTGTTTTGTGGTGTTTTGCTTTGTTTTGTTTTAGATAGCCGGTATGTGTAACATGCACTATCCTGAGCTTTACTGGACATACAAAAGTAAGCAAGACATGATCCCCAACACCCTCCCCTAAGATTATGGTTTAGTAGTAGACTTAAATGCTTTTTGGAAGTGTGCTAGCAAGAAATATTTTTACCATAAACCCAGTTTAATTAGTGGTACAAGACTTCCATACTGCTACGCAGGACCTGAACTCAGCAGCTACCATAAAAAGAGTAAAAAGTGGTATGGGAGATCAGAAGGAGAAAAGATCACCACATTTGAAAGAGCAGGGGCTATGGAGTTGGCTTCAAATTTTGGCTCTGCTATTTGCTGGCCATATGAACTGAGGAGGCTTAATCTCTATGAGTCACAGAATAGGGGCAATTATTTCAGAGCTACTGAGAGGACTATATGAGAGACGCTACATAAAGAGCCTAACACATATTTGGCATTCAACAACTTAACCAAAGCACTTATTTTTCAAGCTGAGGCGTTCAGAGGCTGGGGTATTACAAACACAGTTATAAGAGTGCGGGCATTCAAGTCAGAGAACCTAGGGTTTAGAATCCCATCAGTGCCTCTTACAAGCCATGTGACCTCAGACATATTATCCAGCCAGCCTGAACCTATGCAATAGGACTGTCAGGAAATAAGTGCTGTGTGTTCATATGTAAATTATTTAGCATGGGCCTGGCACATCTTAAGTGCTCAGTAAATAGTAACCATTATTATAATATTCATGATTGGGAAGCCTTCATTCAAATAGTAGAACCTGTCTTGAGTTAGCTTGCCAAGTATGAATAGAATTATTACATACAAGAACTGGGGCAAAGAACAGAAACCATCAGTCAGAATACAGGCTAAGGCATGAACAATGTTCAGCAGAGCCAGACCCTAAGACAGCAGCAAAAATAAGGCTAGCAAGTTTACGCTGAGGCTGGAGTATGGAGATCAAAATGTTCTCTACAGCCACACAATCTTTCTCATCATGTAAATGCAACTTAATGCAATTTCACTAGAAGCCTCCACAATTGACATGACTAATACAAAAAAGAAAAAAAATCATTTCTACAGGGATGATTACTCTCTTCTTGAAACCGATGAATGCATTAAAAAATGCAACACAAAACAAGAATGTGTGAATATAATATAAACCCCTCATATTTTTTCACAGAAAACTGAATGCGGCAGACAATAAAAATTTAATTCTTATTTGCATAGTCAATTAATTCTACCATTCCTTATAACTTTTCTTTTCTTTTTTCTTTTGGCCGTGCCGTGCAACATGTGGGATTGTAGTTCCCCGATCGGGGACTGAACCCGCACCTGCTGCATCGGAAGTGCTGAGTCTTAACCACTGGACTGCTAGGGAAGTTCCTACAATTCCTTATAAAGTGCATCTATCTTTTCTCTTTAGAAAGACAAAAATATTGAAATCTCATTCATTTTGCAGAAAAGGAAAAATGGATTTAGTAGGTTCAGCTGCTGTGTGCTTTGCTAACAAATCTTATACATTCAACCAACACGGTTTCAAAATGATTGCCTTATGACCCTCCAACATTCAGTGTTTTCTAGTTTACTCATTAAGCCAGGAAACCTGGCTTACTGTGAATCCTCTATCAGTATAAAAATTTATAAAACCTCAGAATATTATACTGTTGCATTTGCCCACATAAGCAATTACAGAGAAAAATAAATGAGGGAAAGTAAGGAGGGAAAAAGACACAATTCTTAGTTAAGCTTTCCTTGTTTACATTCTGCACATTAAATCATATTTTGTGCAACTGGAAGATTTCAGGTAGGTAAATTTCTCCACTAAGAAGCTCTGTAACTTTAAGCAAGTTCTTTCATCCTTAGTTTTCTTAAGATAAAGGATTGGCCTCATAAATCTATAAGATTGCTCCCAGCTAACAAATTACATACTTCTAAAGCTCAAGAAAATCTTTTTAGAAAATAATGTTTAATAATTGGGGGTGGAGGAAATACATATTAATGCAACCATGTGGCCTTCATAATAAAAACCAAGATGTGTTAAACTGAGAGTAATTTAAAGCATAATTACATTAAAATGATTATATATAAATATATAGATATAGAGATAGATAGATGAAGGGGATTAATATTTAACATAAATCACTTGAAACGGGGAGGAAGGCAGTGGAGACAGTGTTACCCATACAAAACCAATGATCATTCGATTTGATTTAAGCCAGGAAGATTCTGAGTCAGAAAATAGGCATGACAGGTGAGAGCACAATGTTAAAGACAAATATAACAAAAGCTGCAACATCAAAGCTGTGAGAAAAGACATCAAATGATAATTAACAAAAAAAAAAATGTATCCTTTTAAACATAGTAATTTTTAACTATTTTTGTACTCTCAAAAAAAGGCAGCCTTTGTCTAACTGTTCTTTCCCTCCTCACTCCATTTGAAACTGTGTTTTCATGACCATCATGGTGAGCAGTTTTAAAGAGGATTCTCAACTTCTAGTCTCTGTTTGAAAGTGGTCTCTTCATTTAATCAGCTCCAAAAAAGGTTTGCATTCCCTTCCTCAGCTTTTCCCATCACAAAATGGCAAGATAAACAATAAACTTTTACATATGAACAAAGAATAGAAATCAGAACTTTCTATTAACTTTCTCTAATATTTTAGGAAGAAAATAGCACGATTTTTAAATGAAAATTGTCTCTTTCTAATTTGGGTTCTAAGTTATTCTACCACAGACCTACAAATCTAGTATAGTTGTTCAGGGACTCACCCTAGATCTATTTTTAAAAAGAAGTAGAATAAATTTTACTGTTCCATAGAGGAAAAAAAAAAAAATCATAGACTTCCCCAGAGTATTTATTTCTCTGTAAATAAAAGTAATGCTTAAAAAAAGAAAAAATATAACCAGTGCCAATCACATTTAAAGATGAGAAGTTACATTTGCCAAAACCCATCCCTGAAATACGTGAGGACTGTTCAGTAGATTAAATCAGCAATCATCACAGAATTTAAGCCCGAAAGTTGTAAACAAAATATAGAGCGCTCTTTTGTTCGTGACATGTCATGAACAAATTATCAAAATGTGTTTTCTCCTCAGGTGTCAGTTTTTCCCTCTTTTAGTGACTGATGGTTCCCAGTGTTATTACAGAAACAGATTGATCTTTTTAATGAGCCAGTTTAATAGACTCCAAAATCTCACCGTGGCTGCTCATCCATGTCAGACCATATGCACCAACAAAACATTCAGTAAAACAACAAAAAAAAGCTCTGCTGTCACACAGCTCCATACTCTATAAAATTTCATATAGTAGATCTGGATATACAGATAAATAACCAGAGAAGAGGAAAATGCACATGCAAACAAGATGAAGAAAATATATGCAAAGAAATAGTAGAGGCCCATATTTTCTTGGCTCTGATCAAATTCCCACAAGATACAAATGTATTTACACAACATATTCTCATTACCCTTCCTCCTAACTCTAAGGAAATCCATTTGCCATCTTTCCATTATAACGCACACTTCAGGGTTCCACTTGAAAAAGAATGTTCCACCCAAAGAGCAACTGTGTGAATTCTGACTCCAGCAACTGTCTATGGATAACCAGAGGAAGAACACTGAAGGCTCTTTTAAGAAAGTTCTACCTGACTGAATGCAAACATGCATGCACACACAGCTACAGATCATCAAAACAAAAATGCTGATTTTCTGTGGAATTTATATGAAGTTTCCATATCAATGTTAGCACATTGCCAAGGGCTTACCTCAGCACTGTTCAAGGGAGGTCTAAAGTCACAGTATATTCACATATAAAACACTGGGAAAGAACCAGTGGAGAAAGTGCTGGGAATATAGAGAAGCGGATAAAGCAAGTTTTCATTCTGCCTGTTACGGTTACTTAGCAGTTAGAGTTTCTAGAATAGATTGTGTCCATTTCCAATTTTGCCTATAGGATTACCTTTACATTTATCACAGCTATCTAAACCTTTCCCTGTTATCCTCTCCTCCACCCAAATAAATGTTCTTCTTCCCAATTTCCCATCTAGTCTCTCCTTAATTTCCTTTACCACACTATCTTGGAAAAATGGAGCTGAAACATCTCAATACCAGCAGGTAGTACTGATTCCCTGCAGGGTAAATGGTTAGGATCAGACAGGAATACACATGTGAATCATCTATCTTTGGGCTGCTTCTTGGTTTGTAGTATCATGTGGACACACCACTCAGACACCTGGATTAAGCAGGTGCCTTTAAAAGCTTAAGTACTAAATGCTTAAATATGATTATGGAAATACAACTTGTGAAAATAAGAAAGTAGCACTGTTGGTAGGTCATGTATGGAGGCGGGTCTACAGTGCGTCAGAAGTAAACTAAAGTTTAATCTTTTGCTTTAGGCATTTTAAACTATTAAGAGATCCTATGTCAAGAGGAGAAAAATTCCAGAGATTGTAGCATAAAAACTGCTTAACAGAGGATTATGTAATAACTGTATGTAAACTGGCTGGCTTTTAATAACATTCTGATTTGCAAAGCAACTATACATTTAAGGGTAGCTAAGTTGGTCACAGATAGATGTCTCTGAGCAGCTCCAAGGATCATAAGCTCCTAGGAATCTGTGCCAGGTTGTTAACCTCTCAAAGGCTGGTCTACGCTTCCCTGATAAAATGCAGAAGGAGTGAATGGATAAGTAGAAAAAGGAAACAAAGCATATGACAAACAAGTTTCCGAATATAGTTGCATTTTAAGATTCTCCATATTTTACAAATACTATGCAAGATGCTGATAAGACTTTATATTCCTGGACTAGAAAATATTTATATATGAGGCTGAGGTATTCAGGAAAATTATTTTAGTAAGGTACATTGGAAGTTTCATGTGTATGCCTTATTCAACAACTAATTTGTAAGGTTTAATGGAGAAGGGGTTTTATTTTACATTTCTTAGAATTCTCAGTTATTAGAGCAGAGTACCTGATAGAATGAATATTGACTGATAAAAGTTTTCAGCAAAAATGTCATCTATAAGTTCTATTACTTAACTCTTATCTTCACTCAGTCCATCTAGCTTCCCAGAAGTTTTCTCTTAGTTCATATAAAACCCAAATTAAATAGCTACTGCATTGTGCTTAGGCCAGATTTCAAAACCATCATGTTTTGAGAAAACTTAGAATAACAAATTTCCTAACACTGAAGGGTAAAATATGTGGTTGGGATGAATTACATAGTAAATGATAATTTTAATACAGGGATACCCTTGGAGATAATGTATGTTCAGTTGCAGACCACCATAGTAAAGCAAATATCACAATAAAGCCAGTCACACCACTTTTTTTGGTTTCCCTGTGCATATAAAAGTTATGTTTACACTAGACTGTAGTCTCTTAAGTGTGCAGTAGCACTACGTCTTAAAAAAAATGTATATACCTTAATTAAAAAAATACTTTATTTGTAAAAAATGCCAAAACAACTACAATAACATTAAAGATTACTGACCACAGATTACCATAACAAATATAATAATGAAGAAGTCTGAAATATTGTGAGAATTACCAAATTCTCACAGAATTACACCGAGACACAAAATGAGCAAATGCTATTGGAAAAATGGTGCCAATAGAGTAATTCCATGCAGAGTGCCACAAACCTTCGATTTGTTTAAAAACAAAAAAAAAAAGAAAAAGAAAGAAAGAAAGAAAAGCAGTATTTGTGAAGCACAATAAAGTGCAATAAAACAAGGTATGCCTGTATTGACTGTGTGTCTAACAACCGTCAGTGGCACTTGGCATATCTGAATATCATTCATCTTTACCTTTTCCTTTAATATTGCAAGCAGTGGTGGTGACCATTTGTAATGTATAGAAAAATCAAGTCACTAGATTGTACATCTGGAACTATCATAGTGTTGTAGGTCAATTAAACTTAAAAAAAAAAATTACAAGTAGCAAAGATTAACCTGCACAAAAAGCTAATTGACACAGGCCAGAGACTCATCACCCTGTAACACCCCAGGCCAGAGCAAGATTCCCTAGATGGCCACTCTAGCTTATTATTATTTTGCAAGAGGTGTCGGTCAGCAGTTTAAACATAACATGAAACATGTCCTCATACTGCAGGTCTGGGGTCCTCCTCCCTCTCACCTGTCTGGAGTTCGCCTCTTCCCGTTTTCGTTCACATCGAGAAGCAGCTCTGAGGAGTCAACAGGTGAGGTGGTGCTGGCATCCAGAAGCAGCTGTTCATGCTGGGCGAGGTACTGGGCAGGGTTCTGTTTGGCCAGCCTTGCGCAGTGGAGGAGCTCACGCTGCAGAAGTGGCAAGTTGGCCTGCAGGGGCATGACGGGAATGAGAGGATAGCCCAAAGGCTCCTTTTACCCAGTGGACCTACTCCACTTTTCAAACACTGGCGGACCGGACCCCACAACCTGGCTAAACACAACGCCACTGAATGCATGCAATTCTCAGGCACAACTCTCAGGACTGGCTACAGTGTTAGCCTCCCTCGGGGCCTGGGTTGGGTGAGATGTCTGAGGGATATCTCACCTCTCCCACCTTCAGCCCCTTTAATAACACTGGGAGTGTCTCTTATTTATTTTACGATCCCTTCATACTCAAGCATCATAAGCTCTACAGGATATTAGATTCCAGCTCCATCTATGAGCAACTTTTGTTTTCCACAAGGAAGACAGAGGGTACATTAAATACATACATGGTTCAATTAACCTCAAAACAGGCTCCCTGACACATTCAGTTTTGTATCTAGTTACTTACCCAGTTGAAAAAGGCTAATCCTATGAAATATCTTTGGTCAACTACTAACTTCACGTGAAAAAACAGAGAGATGAACATAGAGATTGTTTTTAATAATCATCAGATTTGCACAGCATTCCAGTATTGGCCTGAGTCTGATCAGATATCCTATTTAGGATTCATGCACAAAGCAGCATATACTACTAGTTTACAAAGGTAATCTGCTTTCTTTGTACCACACTTATTCTAAGGAAGGTATATATTTAAACAGAAGAAATCCTGTGTACCCATCACCGACTCCTCACCAAGCCTAGCACTTAGAAAAAGACTGAGAACAAACACGCTTGTTGATGATTCTGGCAATCTCAAATGTAGTAAGAGGAAAGGAGACAATTTCACACACAGAAAAGCATTAATTAGACAGAATTTTACTCTGAAAAGTAAACTTACTCTGACATTATATATCCAGAGTGTTGTTGCTTTTTCTCCTCTGTGTCTTTTATTTTTTACTTTTTTGGAAGGGAGGGTATAGT